>NC_091978.1:283031486-283347679 GCF_044704955.1 Pristiophorus japonicus
GCACGGGCCAGCCCACACTGCGATCTATGGATAGTAGGAGCATGTGTGTGCACTAGGTCCGTGCAGCAGAGCTTGGTCTCCAGCCATCTTGGTTAACCCTTGCCACTGAATCAAGGCCTAGCTCTGTCAAGCCCGTGTAGTGGCTGGTGTGCAACTGCCACCACACGTTAAAAGAATCCACGCACATGCATCTTCCACCCTTCAACATGTAGTTCGGGCTCGAGAATGTCAGGTTCCACATTGAAACACCAATGAACTCATCCCTTTCTGATCGGGAAGCGGGTCATCTTTGATTCGAGGGACTGCCTAATACTAATAGTTCCCTGGACATGTTCTATCTCCCTTCTTACATATAGGTATTATGTTAGCTATCCGCCAGTCGTCTGGCACTACACCTTTTAAGAACAAATTATTAAGTATGTGTAGTAACGCATCTGCTATCTCTTCCCTAGATTCTTTTAAAATACGTGGCCGTAATCCGCCCGAACCCGGGAGTTTATCTTCTTTGAGTTTTCTTAGTTTATTTAATATATCTCCTCTTTTTATTTTAATGCAGTTATCTCATTACGAATCTCAATATCTGATGTCATGTCCAGCTGCTCTATCTCCCTGGTAAATACTGAAGCAAAGTAATTATTTAATATTTCTGCCATCCATCTATCGCTGCCTGTGGTATTATCCTGTCCATCCCTGAGTGGCCCTATTTCCAACTTTTTTTAATTGATGTGCCTGTAAAATATTTTACAATTTTGTTTCATGTTCCTTGATCATTTAATTTCATCGTTCCTCTTTGCCTTCCTAATTGTTTTGATTTTACTTCTTTCCGAATCTTTTCGTATTCTCCTTTGTTATGCTCTCCCCTGCTGTCCATGTAGTTGATGTATGCTTCTTTCCTTACCCTCAGTTATCCCTTATGGCTTTATTTATCCATGATGTTTCCTTAGCATTTAGCTTGTTCTTGTTTTTTAGTGTAACTCTGTTGAGCACCGTTTTAAATGTTCCCATTGCTGTTCTACATAACTTTTTGCCAATATTGTTCATTTTTTTCCCCCAAGTTCTGTTCAGCCTTTCAAAATCAACTTTTCTCCAATCTATTGCTCTGATCTTCGTCTTACTTATGTCCTTCTTAATTATTATTTTAATGTGTATTATATTATGGTTACTGTTCCCCTACTTTTACTTCTCTTATCTGCTCTGCTTCATTTCCCATTACTAGATCCAATAGCGAATCTTCCCTTGTTGGGCTTTTTATATATATTGGGTTGGAAAGGAGTCCTGTGCACATTGATGGAACTCCATTCCCTTATTCACTTTACCTACCTCTTCTAGCCAATTAATATCGGGGTAGTTGAACTCCCCCATGAATATTATTCTATCTTTTTTACTCATTTCCCTAATTTATTTGCATGTTTCTTCCTCCATCTCCCTTCCACTATTACGTGGTCTGTAGATTAATCCTATTCGTGTGTTTGATCCTTTATTATCTTTTATCCATATCCACATGGTTTCTACTTCTGGCTTGCTGATAGCTGCGTCACTTTTTTCTACAGCTAATGGGCTCAATTTTGCCCAACTCGTTTTCTGGTGTATTGTCAGAGTTAAGCTGACTTTTTAGGTCCAGAAATGCAACAGAAAAACATGTCCAAATTTTCCCCAATCTTTATACTGCAATCGGAGCCACGTAGCGTGGCCAGTCGCCTCGGGGGGGGGGGGGGCGGAGCCTGCTGTTTGCGCCGAAAAACACAACCTGTCCTTCTGCGCATGCATGGGGAAAAAAAACTTTGGTTTTTGACGTCGCTGAAATGGACGCACATGCGCACTGTGGCCCCAAGTGAGTGCCTTCCCAGTCCGCTTTGGCACCGAACGAGTGCCTTCCTGGTTCACTGTGACCCCGAGTGAATGCATTCCTGGTCCACTGTGGCCCCGCGTGAGTGCCTTCCCAGTCCGCTGTGGCCCCAAGTGAGTGCCTTCCCAGTCCGCTGTGGCCTCGCGTGAACGTCTTCCCGGTTCGCTGTGGCCCTGAGTGAGTGCTGGTCAGTGCACTCCCTCCCCTGCCGACCCTCTCCGGTCCCCAAGTGAGAGCCTTCCAGGTCTGCCCGCTTCCCGCCCCTAGCCCAGACCGAATGGCCTCCGATTTACTTATCTGTGCTGATTTCTTTAACTCTCCACAAGGGTTTTCTCGAGAGGCCACATATGCTGGCCGAAACAGAAATGGAGTAACTATCAGCTGGCCAAAGTTCACTAAATGGCCAGAATTGGCTAAATTAAAAAGTAGGACCTCAAAAGTAGTAATCTCGGTATTGCTACCAGTGCCACGTGCTAGTCAGAGTAGGAATCGCAGGATAGCGCAGATGAATACGTAGCTTGAGCAGTGGTGCAGCAGGGAGGGATTCAAATTCCTGGGGCATTGGAACCGGTTCTGGGGGAGGTGGGACCAGTACAAACCGGACGGTCTGCGCCTGGGCAGGACTGGAATCAATGTCCGAGGGGGAGTGTTTGCTAGTGCTGTTGGGGAGGAATTAAACTAATATGGCAGGGGGATGGGAACCAATGCGGGGAGACAGAGGGAAGTAGAATGGAGACAGAGGCAAAGGACAAAAAGGAGATGAGTGAGGGTGGAGGGCAGAGAAACCCAAGGCAAAAAACAAAAAGGGCCAATGTACAGCAAAATTCTGAAGTGTCAAAGTGTCAAGCCTGAAAGCTCGGTGCCTCAATGCGAGGAGTATTCGGAACCCAGGAGAGAGTTCTGAGCTAGTTAGAGTGGGTGAGAGCGCAGATGAACAGGACCCCAAGAAAGAATGCAAAAGGCAGGAGGCAACAGAGCAGAGTAGCACTGGGGTAAGTTTAAACCACAAGGTGATAGGAAGGGACAATATGTATGAATATAAAGGGGCTGCAGGAGGGGTCAAAACTAAAAATCATGGTTTAAAAGCTAGTATTAAAACACTTTACCGAAATGCACGCAGCATTCGAAATAAAGTAAATGAGTTGACGGCACAAATCATTACAAATGGGTATAATTTGGTGGCCATTACAGAAACGTGGTTGCAGGGGGGCCAAGACTGGGAATTAAACATACAGGGGTATCTGACAATTCGGAAGGATAGACAAGAAGGGAAAGGAGGTGGGGTAGCTCTGTTAATAAAGGATGATATCAGGGCAGTTGTGAGAGATGATATTGACTCGAATGAACAAAATGTTAAATCATTGTGGGTGGAGATTAGAGATAGCAAGGGGAAAAAGTCACTGGTGGGCGTAGTTTATAGGCCCCCAAATAATAACTTCACGGTGGGGCGGACAATAATCAAGGGAATAATAGAGGCATGTGAAAAAGGAATGGCAGTAATCATGGGGAATTTTAACCGACATATCGATTGGTCAAATCAAATCGCACGGGGTAGCCTGGAGGAGGAATTCATGGAATGCATACGGGATTGTTTCTTAGAACAGTATGTTACAGAACCTACAAGGGAGCAAGCTATCTTAGATCTGGTCCTGTGTAATGAGACAGGAATAATTAACGATCTCCGAGTAAAAGATCCTCTCGGAATGAGTGATCACAGTATGGTTGAATTTGTAATACAGATTGAGGGTGAGGAAGTAGTGTCTCAAACGAGCATACTATGCTTCAACAAAGGGGACTACAGTGGGATGAAGGCAGAGTTGGCTAAAGGAGACAGGGAACACAGACTAAACGGTGGCACAATTGAGGAACAGTGGAGGACTTTTTAGGAGCTCATTCATAGTGCTCAACAAAAATATATTCCAATGAAAAAGAAGGGCAGTAAGAGAAGGGATAACCAGCCGTGGATAACCAAGGAAATAAAGGAGAGTATCAAATTAAAACCCAATGCATATAAGGTGGCCAAGGTTAGTGGAAAACTAGAAGATTGGGAAAATTTTAAACGACAGCAAAGAATGACTAAGAAAGCAATAAAGAAAGGAAAGATAGATTACAAAAGTAAACTTGCGCAAAACATAAAAACAGGTAGTAAAAGCTTTTACCGATATGTAAAATGAAAAAGAGTGACTAAAGTAAATGTTGGTCCTTTAGAAGATGAGAAGGGGGATTTAGTAATGGGAAATGTGGAAATGGCTGAGACCTTAAACAATTATTTTGCTTCAGTCTTCACGGTGGAAGACACAAAAACCATGCCAAAAATTGCTGGTCACTGGAATGTGGGAAGGGAGGACCTTGAGACAATCACTATCACTAGGGAGGTAGTGCTGGACAGGCTAATGGGACTCAAGGTCGACAAGTCCCTTGGTCCTGATGAAATGCATCCCAGGGTATTAAAAGAGATGGCGGAAGTTATAGCAGATGCATTTGTTATAATCTACCAAAATTCTCTGGACTCTGGGGAGGTACCAGTGGATTGGAAAGCAGCTAATGTAACGCCTCTGTTTAAAAAAGAGGGCAGATAAAAGACAGGTAACTATCAGCCGGTTAGTTTAACATCTGTAGTGGGGAAAATGCTTGAAGCTATCATTAAGGAAGAAATAGCAGGACATCTAGATAGGAATAGTGCAATCAAGCAGACGCAACATGGATTCATGAAGGGGAAATCATGTTTAACTAATTTGCTGGAATTCTTTGAGGATATAACATGCATGGTGGATAGAGGTGTACCGATGGATGTGGTGTATTTAGTTTTCCAAAAGACATTCGATAAGGTGCCACACAAAAGGTTACTGCAGAAGATAAAGGTACGCGGAGTCAGAGGAAATGTATTAGCATGGATAGAGAATTGGCTGGCGAACAGAAAGCAGAGAGTCGGGATAAATGGGTCCTTTTCGGGTTGGAAATCGGTGGTTAGTACTGTGCCACAGGGATCGGTGCTGGGACCACAACTGTTTACAAGATACATAGATGACCTGGAAGAGGGGAGAGAGTGTAGTGTAACAAAATTTGCAGATGACACAAAGATTAGTGGGAAAGCGGGTTGTGTAGAGGACACAGAGAGGCTGCAAAGAGATTTAGATAGGTTAAGCGAATGGGCTAAGGTTTGGCAGATGGAATACAATATCAGAAAATGTGAGGTCATCCACCTTGGGGGAAAAAAAAAACAGTAAAAGGGAATATTATTTGAATGGGGAGAAATTACAACATGCTGCGGTGCAGAGGAACCTGGGGGTCCTTGTGCATGAATCCCAAAAAGTTAGTTTGCAGGTGCAGCAGGTAATCAGGAAGGCGAATGGAATGTTGGCCTTCATTGCGAGAGGGATGGAGTACAAAAGCAGGGAGGTCCTGCTGCAACTGTACAGGGTATTGGTGAGGCCGCATCTGGAGTACTGCATGCAGTTTTGGTCACCTTACTTAAGGAAGGATATAGTAGCCTTGGAGGGGGTACAGAGATGATTCACTCGGCTGATTCCGGAGATGAGGGGGTTACCTTATGATGATAGGTTGAGTAGACTGTGTCTTTACTCGTTGGAGTTCAGAAGGATGAGGGTGATCTTGTAGAAACATTTAAAATAATGAAAGGGATAGACAAGATAGAGGCAGAGAGGTTGTTTCCACTGGTCGGGGAGACTAGAACTAGGGGGCACAGCCTCAAAATACGGGGGAGCCAATTTAAAACCGAGTTGAGAAGGAATTTCTTCTCCCAGAGGGCTGTGAATCTGTGGAATTCTCTGCCCAAGGAAGCAGTTGAGGCTAGCTCAATGAATGTATTCAAATCACAGATAGATAGATTTTTAACCAATAAGGGAATTAAGGGTTATAAGGAGCGGGCGGATAAGTGGAGCTGAGTCCACGGCCAGATCAACCATGATCTTTTTGAATGGCGGAGCAGGCTCGAGGGGCTAGATGGCCTACTCCTGTTCCTAATTCTTATGTTCTTATGTAACTGGTTACGTCCCCTTTGGATGAAAAAAAACTGACCCCAAAAAAATGTAACTCAATGAGTTACGTTGGTGCAACTTGGTTGGGGAAACTGGATTTTTAAGTTCGACCAGAAAAAGCAGCCTGCTCCAAAAACAAACGGTGCAAATCACTGGGGAAAATGGAGCCCCTTATGTTATCCCGAATATGTACAGCTACTCCACCTCTTTTCCCCTCTCTATCTTTCCTCAATATGTTATACCCTGCAATGTTTAATTCCCAATCCTAATTTTCCAGTTGTCATGTCTCAGTAATCCCAACTATGTCGAGTTCCTCGCAATGCATGATTGCCTCCAGCTCCCCTGTTTTATTATGGACACTGTGTGCATTGCTGTACAGACAGTTTAACTCATTTTTAATAGCAGTTCCTATCTTTTTAAATTCATGTTCTGTAATGCCCTGGCCATCAATGTGCTCCGTTACTTTATTCTTTCCTCTGTTCTTTTTTCCTGTTTTGTTTATATTTAGGCTCGTTTCATTTCTTGTAGCATCCTACCCCTCCCCACAACCTGCCACATCTTACTAGTTTTAAAGCCTTTTCCACCTCCCTATTTACCACTTGCACTGGGACACAGGTCCCATCCCGGTTCAGGTGGAGCCCGTCCCATTGGGACAGCTCCTTCCTGTCCCAGTAGTGGTGCCAGTGTCCTATCAAAAGGAACCTCTCTTTCACACACCAACCATTTAGTCACGTGTTAATTCTTGTGATTTGACTGTGTCTATGCTAATTTGCGCGTGCCTTGGACAATAATCCAGAGATTATTACCCTCGAGTTTAGCTTTTTAGTTTAGCTCCTAACTCCTGATACTCCCTCAGCAGGACCTCTTCCCTGTTCCTACCGATGTCGTTTGTTCTCACATAGATGATGACAACTGGATTTACGCTCTCGCTTTCCAAATTCCTCTCCAGCCACCACAAGATATCCATTACCCTGGTCGGCAACACACCCTTCGGGATTCTCGTTCTTGACTGCAGAGGATGCTACTATCCCCCAATTATAAAATCTACTGTCAATAGAATGATGCTCAGTCTCTGCCATTTCCTCCTTTGCTTCTCTTAACAGAGTGGGACACACTTCATCCGGTCCTGATGACTTATCTACTTTCAAAGATGCTAAACTCTTTAATATATTCTCTCTCACTATGTTTATTTCATCTAATATTTCACACTCCTCCTCCTCAAGTACAATGTCTGCATTGTCCCTGTCTTTTGCGAAGACAGATGCAAAGTATTCATTAAGAACTTTACCCATGTCTTCTGCTTCCACACGCAGTCTACCTTTTTGATCCCGAATAAAATCCTTACCTTCTCTCACCCTAGTCGTCCCCCCTGACATATCCCTCATTTCCAGCTCTTAAGTCCAAGGGATGTAGACTTGAACGTGTTTGGTAGACAACTGGTCTAATCATCCATCACCAGATTTGGCTAGATTATATAAACATAGAAACACAGAAAATAGGAGCAGTAGTAGGCCATTCGGCTCTTCGAGTCTGCAACGCCATTCAATATGATCATGGCTGATCCTCTATCTCAACACCATTTTCCCGCTTTTCCCCCATACCCCTTGATGCCTTTTGTTTCTAGAAATCTATCTATCTCCCTCTTAAATATATTCAGTGACTTGACCTCCACAGTCTTCTGTGGTAGAGAATTCCACAGGTTCACCACCCTCTGAGTGAAAACATTTCTCCTCATCTTGGTCCTAAATTTCCTACCCCGTATCCTGAGACTGTGACCCCTTGTTCTAGACTTCCTAGCCAGGGGAAACATCCTCCACGCATTCATTCTATCCAACCCAGTCAGAATTTTATACGTTTTAATGAGATCCCCTTTCATTCTTCTAAACTCTAGTGAATACAGGCCGAGTCGACCCAATCTCTCCTCATACGACAATCCTGCCATCCCAAGAATTAGTCTGGTGAATCTTCGCTGCACTCCCTCTATGGCAAGTTTATCCTTTATTAGGTAAGGAGACCAAAACTGCACACAGTACTCCAGGTGCGGCCTCACCAAGGTCATGTTTAACTGTAGTAAGACATCCTTGCTCCTGTAATCAAATTCTCTTGCAATGAAGACCAACATACCATTTGCCTTCCTAACTCCTTGCTTCACCTACATGTTTGCTTTCAATGACTGGTGTACAAGGACACTAAGGTCCCTCTGTACTTCGACACTTCCCAAGCCATCACCATTTAAATAATACTTTGTCTTATGTTTTTCCTACCAAAGTAGATAACTTCACATTTATCCACGTTTGCCCACTCACTCAACCTATCTAAATCGCCTTGCAGCGTCTTTGCATCCTCCTCACAACACACAATCACACCTAGTTTTGTGTCGTCAGCAAACTTGGAAATATTACATTTGGTTGTCCCATCCAAATCATTTATATATATGTTGTGAATAGCTGGGGCCCAAGCACTGATCCCTGTGGTACCCCACTAGTCACTGCCTACCACCCCGAAAAAGACCCATTTATTCCTACTCTCTCTTTCCTGTCAGTTAACCAATTTTCAATCCATGCCAATACATTACCCCCAATCCCCTATGTGCTTCAATTTTGCACAATAACCTCTTATGTGGGACTTTATCAAAGGACTTCTGAAAATCCAAATGCACTACATCCACTGCTTCTCCCTTATCTATTCTATCAGTTACGTCCTCAGAAAACTGCAGTAAGTTTGTCAAAACATGATTTTCCTTTCATAAATCCATGTTGACTTTGTTTAATCTCGTTGATATTATTCAAGTGTGCTGTTATCACATCCTTTATAATAGACTCCAGCATTTCCCTACTACTGATGTCTAGAACAAGGGTTTGTAGTTCCCCATTTTCTCTCCCTCCTTTTTTAAATAGTATGGTTACATTTGCCACCCTCCAATCTGTAGGAACTGTTCCATAATCTATAGAATTTTGGAAAATGACATCCAATGCATCTACTATTTCCATGGCTACCTCTTTTAGTACTCTGGGATGCAGATCATCAGGCCCTGGGGATTTATCGGCTTTCAATCCCATTCGTTTCTCCAGCACTATTTTCTGACTAATAATCATTTCCTTTAATTCCTCTTGCTCATTATTAGTCCCTTGGTTCACTTGTATTTCTGGGACATTATTTGTGTCTTCTTCCGTGAAGACAGAACCAAAGTATTTATTTAATTGTTCTGCCATTTCTTTGTTCCCCATTACAAATTCTCCCGTTTCTCTCTGTAAAAGACCTACATTTGTCTTCACTAATCTTTTTCTTTTTACATACTTGGAGAAACTTTTGCAGTCAGTTTTTATGTTCCTTGCAAGTTTACTCTCATATTCTATTTTTCCTCTCTTAATCAATCTCTTGGTCCTTTTTTGCTGAATTCTAAACTGCTCCCAATCCTCAGGCTTGCTACTTTTTCTGGCAACTTTGTATAACTCTTTGGATCTAATACTATCCTTAATTTCTTTTGTTAGCCATGGTTGTGCCACTTTTCCTTTTGTGTTTTCACACCAGAAAGGAATGTATAACTGTTGCAATTCATGCATTCGTTCCTTAAATATTAGCCATTGCCTATCCATCTATAATGAATCTTCCCAATCTATCATCGCCAATTCATTCCTCATACCTTCGAAGTTTCCTTTGTTTAGATTTAGGACCCTAGTTTCGGATTGGACTACTTCACTTTCCATCTTAATAAAGAATTCAATCATGTTATGGTCACTCTTCCCTAAAGGACCCCGCACAACAATTAACCCCTTCTCATTACACAATACCCAATCTAGGATAGCCTGTTCCCTAGCAGGCTCCTCAACATACTGGTCTAAAAAAAACATCTCATACACACTCCAGGAATTCATCTGCCACAGTATTATTACTAATATTGGGCTTAATTTTGGCCAGGAGTTACTCCATTTTTTTTTGGACTAACTTGATTTTTCTGGCGTATCTTAAAAATCCCCATTTTGCACATTCAATTTGCGCCAGTGTAAGTGAGTAGTTATGATTTTTTTAGTTTAGTTTTTCTCAAAAGGGGGCGTTACCAACCATCTACGCCAGTTTTGGCCAGCTAATAGTTACTCCAAATCTACTTGGGCCACATATGTGGCCACTTCAGAAAACCCTTGCGGAGAGTTAAGAAATCAGCGCAGGTAGGTATATTGGAGGCCATTCGGCCTGGGATAGGGGCGGGAAAGGAAGTGGAGAGGACCTGCACCTAAAGCACCAAGACTTACAATGCACTAAACAAAGCACAAAAAGTAATAAGCATTCAAGAACAAATACAAAATAGAACTAAGTCCAACTTTATCTGAAAACTCGGCCGGGAAGCCACTCGGCCTAGGATAGGTGCAGGACGACAACGCACCGGGAGATCACTCGGCCAGGGATACTGCCGATATTGGAGCGCACACAGGCTGCAGTAAGCAAACTCACCGGACAGGCTGCAGCAAGCAAACGGCAAAACACAAGCAGCTACGATTCCTTTTAAAAATGGCCAATTGCCAAATTTCGGCGGTACTGCGCATGCGCGGACTTCGCAACCCGACTCCAATGTGCATGTGCAGACGTCCCAGCACTGTTTTCAGCGCAGGACGATGGCTCCGCTCCCGACTCAATTGGCCACGTTGCGCAGCGACCGGGGAGAGGCCAGACAGCGGCCAAAATGGCGAGGAATTTTTTTCGCCGTGCTTCTGAACAGAGAAACGGGCCCAGCTCCAGTATGTGCGCCAAATAAAGGGGTGGGCCAAAATTGAGCCCTTGTTTTGGCCCATCTATATGTAGATTAAAGTCACCTACAATTACTTAGTACCCTTGCTACGTTCATCTCTAATTTCCTGTTTAATGCCGTCCCTACACTACCACTACTGTTTGGAGACCTCTCGACAACTCCCACCAATGTTTTCTGCCCCTTGGTGCTCCTTAGCTCTACCCAGACTGATTCTACATTTCGATTTTCTGAACCAATATCCTGTCTCGCTATTGCTCTGATTTCATCCTTTACTAACAACCCCCTCTTCCTTTATGCCTGTCGTTCCTAAATATCGAATATCCTTGGATATTCATTTCCCAACCCTGGTCACCCTGCAACCATGTCTCATTAATTGCAACTAATCGTATCCATTTACATCTATTTGCGCCGTTATTACAGATGCTTCGTGCATTCAGTTACAATGCACTACCGGGTCCTAGTCTCCATCACTAAAACCGTCCCTTATTCTGAGGTCATCCAGGATTGCAAAAATAACACCAGGCTTCTCTTCTCCACCACTAACAGTCTGCTCAGACCACCCTCTCCTGCCTCACCTCCAACAATAAATGTGAGGAGCTCATGGACTTCTTTATTAAAAAGATCGACAACATCCGTGCAACAGCTCCTGCTTTCAATTCCCTCCTTCCCACTGGACCTTACTTCCTTTCCGTTTTCCCCCTGCCCGAGCCCTAAATTTACATATTTCTCTCCTGTCCCCTGTCTTGCTCTTTCAAAGCTCATTTTGTCAATGAGACCAACCTCCTCCTCTCTCGACCCTATTCCTACTAAATTGCTAACAACCCAGCTTTCCTTCCTGGCGCCCATGTTAGCGGATATTATTAACGGTTCCCTCTCCTCCGATGTTGACCCCCTTTCCTTCAAATCTGCCGTAATCACCCCTCTCCTCAAAACAAAACCTTTGACCCCTCTGTCCTTGCAAACTATCGCCTCCCTTACCTCTCCAAAATTCTTGAACTTTTCACCTCCCAAATCTGTGCCCATCTTTCCCAGAACTTCTTGTTTAAATTCCTCCAATCTGGCTTCGGCCCCTGCCACAGTACTGAAACTGCTCTTATCAAGGTCACAAATTACATCCTAATTGACTACAACAATGATAATCTATCCCTTCTCGTTCTTCTGGGCCTGTCTGCAGCCTTTGACACAGTTAATCACAAAATTCTGTTCCAACCATCATCCAGTTGGATGGGACTGCACTCTCCTGGTTTCATTCCTATCTTTCCAGCTGAAACCATAGAATTACCTGCAATGGCTTCTCTTTCCAATCCCGCTCTGTCACCTCTGTTGTCCCCCAAGGATCTATCCTTGGCTCCTCCTATTTCTCATCTACATGCTCCCCCTCTGTGACATCATTCGGCAACACAATATGAGTTTTCATATGATGATACCTCTTCTCCACTTCTCTTGAACCCTCTACCATCTCTATACTATCAGACTGCATGTCTGACATCGAGCACTGGATGAGTGGAACTTTCCTTCAATTAAATATCAGGAAGACTGAAATTGTTGTCTTCGGTTAACACCACAAACTCAATTCCCTTTCCACTGATTTGATCTCTCTCCCCAGCAACTGCCTAAGGCTGACAAAGTCTGTTCGCAACTTTGATGTCATATTTGATCATGAATTGAGCTTCCTGCCTCATATCCTATCACTAAGATTGCCCATTTCCACCTTCATAATAGCGACGGCTCTGCCCTTACCTCAACTTGTCTGCTGCTGAAACCCTCATCCATGCCTTTTTCACCTCTAGACTTGACTATTCCAATGCACTCCTGGCTAGCCTCCCTAATTCTACCCTCCATGACATCCAAAACTCTGCCGCCCATGTGCTAACTCGCACCAAGTCCCGCTCACCCATCTCCCCTGTACTTGCTGACCTACATTGGCTCCCAGTTGAACAAAGGCTCGATTTTAGAATTCTCATCCTTGTTTTCAAATCTTTCCATGGTCTTGCCCCTCCTTATCTCTGCAATCTCCTCCATCCCTATAATCCCACCTAGATCTCTGTGCTCCTGGCCTTTTGGACATTCCCGATTTTGATTGCTCCACCATTGGCGGTCGTTCAGTCAGCTGCCTAGGTCGTAAGCTCTGGAATTCCCTCCCTAAATTTCACCGCTTCTCCAACTCTCTTTTCTCCTTTTAAGATGCTCCTTAAAACCTACCTCTTCGACCAAGCTTTTGGTCATCTGCCCTAACATTTTATATGGCTCGCTGTCAATTTTTTTTTTAATAACACTCCTGTGAAGTGCCTTGGGACGTTTTATTACCTAAATGGCGCTATAAGTTGTTATAATAGGCCTTACTATTTCTTTTGTTATCCTCTTGCTCTTGTATTTAGAAGATATCTTTAGGTTTTCCTTGATTTTACTCGCCAATATTTTTTCATTCCCTCTCTTTGCTTTCCTAATTTCCTTTTTGATTTCACCCCTGCACTTTCTATACACCTCTCGCCTCACTCCTTGATATTTTTTCAAATAGTGGAACTATTTCAAATGATCACAACCACTAATTATAGTAATTCTTTTACTCACTACACTTCCACTCAGCTTACTGCTGTATCCAATATATCATACACAATGTAATATATTATTGTGATGCCAGACTCTCTCAGCTTTTTACTGTATCCAGATAACAACAGGCCTGACTTATAATGCTGCAATGAGGCTATAATGGAAGAGAGACATTAGACAGTGAGAGGGGTAATTCCTGTTGAACTATTGTTCAGTTTCTGGGTCTGTGCCAATTAACCCTTTCACTCCTTAGTTCCAAAAGATTTGACTTGACACATATTGGTGACAATAATTATGTTTTATTCAGTGAAAGTGAGACTTGATACATTACTGCATCTGAATAGTAGTTAAACAAGGCGCAATCAAGGTTTATATTATCCGTCGGATTCTGGGCAATCTCCACGGGTCAACCTCATCGGACCTGGCCTCTAGACTTGCTCGTCCACCCGGTGTGACATGTATGGGTGCTCCGCCAACCTGAAACCCTCCTCGTTTCGGCTCAGGACATATTACAACAGGGTTTGTAAGTGCAGAAATAACATAATGAAATCTTTAAACTACAATTAATCATTGAAACAATTCATTTTGTTCAGGTTAGTTAGTAGAGAGACTCTGAAATGAAGATTTCCCCTTTCTTACACTATGTCCAATATTATAGATTTTAGGAGATATAAAAACTGGTAATCCAAATTTTTCAGACTATTAAAATATGATAAATGTAATGATATTCTATAGTTTCATTAATTTTATGCTTATCTTTGCAAAGTAATATTTGTTGAAAATGTCCTTTAGGAGCATGAGTGAAGCAAATTCTGACATTGCTTGATGAATGTTTACCTCTGGTCTGTAGACTCTCTCAGCTCGCTCAGTGACACTAAAGACACTTGCAACACTCAACACAATTTCTTTTAAATAGCGGCTCTCCTGTGGTGTTGCTCCTGGTGAGTCGGAGGTACTTAGAATTTTATAGCAATTGGAACATTATACCAAGGAACAAACAATGTTTAAAATTAAAATATTGCAGTTTAAAATTCTGTAAATCATTTTTCACATCAAACATAATGGTCAGTTCCCAGAAGCTTTCATTGGGATGAACAACATTTATGTAATGCTTTTAAAGTAGAAAAATGCCAAGTGCTTCACAGAGGTGTAATCAGACAAAAATGGATGCCAAGCAAAAGAAAGGGCCATTAGAATGGGTGTCTAAAAGCGTGGTCAAAGATGTGGGTTTTAAGGCAGATCTTAAAGGATGAGATGGAGTTGGAGAGGTTTAGGGGATGGAATTCCTGAGCTGAAAATCTACACCACTAAAGGCACGTCTATCATTTCAGCGAAAGGAATGGGGGACGCATAAGAAAGAGTTAGATGAATGCAGAGTTTTTGGAGAGTTGTAGGGTTGGAGATGAAATCAGGTGGGGTGAGACTATGAAGATATTTAAACTCAAGGATGAGAAATTTAAATCTGAGGCATTGGTGGACCGGAAGTCAATATAGGTCAGTGAACACTGGGGTGATGGATAAGCGGGAGTTGATGCAGGTTACGGAACAGGCAGCAGAGTTTTGCATGAGTGCACGTTTGTGGACCATGGGGAATGGGAGGCTGGCCAGGAGAGCATTGAAATAGTTGAGTCTGGAAGTGACAAAAAACATGGATGAGAGTTTCAGCAGCAGCTGGGCTGAGGTAGATATAGGCGGTCTAAGTGATGGAGAGAAAATGGGGTCAGAAGTTCATTTAAGGGTCAGACAGGATGACATAGGTGCAAGCAATTCGGATTAAATTGGGACGGTGGCTGGGGAGTGAGATAAAATCCGTGGCGTGCGTAGGATGTTTGTGACAAAGGCTGAAAAAGATGGCTTTACTCTTCCTCATGTTTAATTGCAGCTCATCAAGCACTCTTGTCGTCATCATAGGCGATCCCTCGAGTCAAGGATGACTTGCTTCCACACCAAAAAGGTTCACAGGTGTTTCAATGAAGGACCTAATGTTCCAGGTCCGACAAAATAAAGGCAGTGGAAGGATAAAAGAAAGAAAGGCTTGCATTTATATAGCGCCTTTCATGACCACCGGATGTTATAAAGCGCTTTACAGCCAGTGAAGTACTTTTTTGGAGTGTAGTCACTGTTGTAATATCGGAAACGCGGCAGCCAATTTGTGCACAACAAACTCCCACAAACAGCAATATGATAATGACCAGATGATCTGTTTTTTTTGTTATGTTGATTGAGGGATAAATATTGGCCAGGACACCAGGGATAACTCCTCTGCTCTTCTTCAAAATAGTGCCATGGGATCTTTTATGTGCAGCTGAGAGAGCAGACACGGTCTCGGTTTAACTTCTCATCCGAAAGATGGCACCTCCAACACTCCCTCAGCACTACACTGGAATGTCGGCCTAGATTTATGTGCTCAAATTCCTGGAGTGAGACTCTGACCCTCAGACAAGTGTGCTACCCACTGAGCCACAGCTGACACTGACAGAATAGAGAAATATACAAAATAAGTTGCTATAGCAGGTCCTCGGATTGCATGTAGGACTTGCACTATGGTACCACATCACTTCAGAAGATACTTAATGTTGGTCATGCCTAGTGTTCCCCCTGAGGTGTTCGGGAAGTCCCACACATGCTGCACACAAGCTGTTGGCACTGCAAGATACGTGCAGCAAATTTAAAGGGACTGCGAACAAAAAAAAATTAGAGGGAACATTGGTCATGCCACACACTTTTGTACAAATCAAAATTACCACATGGGTATTGTCATGTATTCAACTATCATTGTAACCCATGTATAAGCTGACCTCAGTTGTACACCTTGAGAACATTGACCACAAGGGGTGAACTTGTGGGAGACACTCCTAACCTGGACTTTCAGGTATAAAAGGGAAAGCTCCACCCACCTTCATCACTTGAGGTCTTGGCAATAAAGGTAACTGGTCACAGAGTGACCTTCTCTCAAGTATGGACCTCGTGTGCATTTATCCTGTATAGCAAGGACATATCAGGTATATTTACAAATCAAGTCACTTTACAACAGCAAGCAGTAAAAGTGAGTTGTAGTCAGTCCAATTAACAACAACTTGTATTTATATAGCGTCTTTAATGTCCCAAGGCGTTTCACAGCATTATAAAACAAAATTTGACACTGAGCCACATACGGAGATATTAAAGAAAAAAAACAAAGACTTGCATTTATATAACGCCTTTCATGACCACTGGACGTCTCAAAGCGCTTTACAGCCAATGAAGTACTTTTGGAGTGTAGTCAGTGTTGTAATGTGGGAAAGGTGGCAGCCAATTTGCGTACAGCAATCTCCCACAAACAGCAATGTGATAATGACCAGATAATCTGTTTAGTTATGTTGATTGAGGGATAAATATTTGCCAGGACATATTAGGGTAGATGACCAAAAGCTTGGTCAAATATGTAGGTTTTAAGGAGTGTCTTAAAGGAGGAAAGAGAAGTAGAGAGGTGCAGAGGTTTAGGAAGGGAATTCCAGAGTTTCGGCCTTGGCAGCTGAGGGCACAGCCACCAGTGGTGGAGTGATTAAAATCGTGAATGCTCCCAAGAGGCCAGAATTAGAAGAACGCAGATATCTCGGATGGGCTGTGGGGATGGAGGCGATTACAGAGATAGGGAGGTACAAAGCCATGGAGAGATTTGAAAACAAGGATAAGAATTTTTTAATCGAGGCGTTGCTTAATTGGGAGCCAATATAGGTCAGCGAGTACAGGCTAAATGGGTGAACAGGACTTGGTGTGAGTTAGGATACAGGAAGCAGAGGTTTGGAAGACCACAAGTGTGCAGAGAGTAGAATGTGGAAGGCTGACCAGGAGTGTGTTGGAATAGTCAAGTCTAGAGGTAGCAAAGGCATGGATGAGAGTTTCAACAGCAGATGAGCTGAGGAGGGCTGGAATCGTGCAATGATCCAGAGGTGCAAATGGGTGATCTCAGTGATGGCATGGATATGTGGTCAGAATCTTATGTTGGGGCCAAATATGACACCAAGGTTGTGAACAGTGCGGTTCAGCCTCACAGCCTTGACCAATGCATGAAGAGCAAATAGACAAACCCATCAGTTAAGTTTGTTTGAATGGCTTTCTTTGCAGATCTTTCAAACAAAATCGATAAACACGACAAAAAGGTAGTAGCCATTCAATCTCTACCAGTTAGTCTTTCTTGGAGTTACGTGGTATTTCTGTACGGAGTTGTGTCTTGTCTCCACAACTGTTGCACCAATGTCAAAACCATCACTAAATGGCTAATCCTTATATCTGTAAAACCCTCCGAATATAGTTTTGCCTTTGAGAAATAAATCTGCAAGACAGAAGCACTTTAATCAAACCGTGAATAGCAACTTCCATAACATATGCCCAAATTCTGTAGATGGTATGTGACTTGCTGGCTATGCTAGGACTGTCCTGATTAGATTATAGTGCTGCATAATAGCTTGATGATGCACGTTTATATTTTCTCGTATTTGTGTGATTATTTTCCCAGATGCATACGTGAAGTAGTATTCAACAGTATTTGGCAAGACTGGCTTTTTTTCTGATATACTTTATGTAAAGCCAATTTTCCAGCAGTTGTAGTTACAAAAGCCCCATTTTAAGGGAAGTATCTTGGTTAAAATAACCTCTTTAAGCTAGGTGATGTCATCATCATAGGCAGTCCCTCGGAATCGAGGAAGGCTTGCTTCCACTCCCAAAGTGAGTTCTTTGGTGGCTAAACAGTTCAATACGAGAGCCACAGACCCTGTCACAGGTGGGACAGATATTCGTCACTGGAAGGGGTGGGTGGGACTGATTTGCTGCACTCGCCTTCCGCTGCCTGCGTCTGACCTCTTTACGCTCGCGACGTTGAGATTCGAAGAGCTCAACGCCCTCCCGGATGCACTTTCTCCATCGAGGGCGGCCTTCGGCCAGGGACTCCCAGGTGTCAGTGGTGATGACGCACTTTACCAGGGAGGCTTTGAGGGTGTCCTTGTAACGTTTCCACTGCCCACCTTTGGCTCATTTGCCATGAAGGAGCTCCGCATAAAGCTTTTGCTTCGGGAGTCTCGTGTCTGGGTTAAAAATATCCTCTTTAAGCTAGGTGATGTAGCGCAAAGAGAGGATACCTGTAACTACGGACAAAAATATCCCATAACTGAAAAATGAGCAATTTAAAACTAAAATGTCTTTCTATCTAAAAAGAAAAAGGTGTTTGTTGTTCAAGTTTGGCTTTAAGCAATAAAAAAAAACAGTACCTGTATATACGAACAGGGCAAATTGCACACAAGTGCTTTATTGAAAGTAAAGATCAAATGTGCAGCATCAGAACTCCGGACCGACTGGTGGTAAAGTGCGTCATCACCACTGACACCTGGGAGTCCCTGGCCGAAGGCCGCCCTCGATGGAGAAAGTGCATCCGGGTGGGCGTTGAGCTCTTCGAATCTCAACGTCGCGAGCGTGAAGAGGTCAGACGCAGGCAGCGGAAGGTGAGTGCAGCAAATCCGTAAAATGTTCCGGAATCCGGACCTGCCGACCTCAGGATCCTGCCGTTGCCCGACCTTGGGCCTAGCCTCACCTCGCTTGCCGCCGCAACCCTTACCTTGGGGCCTCCTCGCCGGCCTGCCCAAACAGCACCTCCACAACGGGGCCGGCCGGCCCAAACACCACCTCCGCGACGGGGCCCTGGGCCGAACACCACCTCTGTGGGGGGGCCCACCCGAACACCTCCGCGGCGGCGGGGTCCAGCCCAATGACCTCATTGATGGGGCCGGCTGCCTGAACAGCTCCTTCTGACGTTCCGAAATCCAGAAATACCAGAACCTGGGCTCGGCTGTTTCCGGATACGTGATGTCAGAAAGACGGTCAAAGGTCCAGAAAAGCCCAGAATCCGGAATGGCCTTGGTCCAGAGGGTTCCGGATTCTCAACGCTGCACCTGTATTGGTAAGTGCTGGGTACAAACTCATTGTTGGTTTAAAAAAAACTAACATTCCTGTAAAGTTTAACTATTACAGGAGGTTGAAATTACTATTTATGTAAATAAATCATGGTTAGCAGTTGTGTACTTTGAGACCCCTTCAAGTCAATGAGGACCGAGAAATTGATGAAGAAAGGAAAATAGAATATGAGAGTAACATGGAAACATAGAAAATAGGTGCAGGAGTAGGCCATTCAGCCCTTTGAGCCTGTACCACCATTCAAAAGATCATGGCTGATCATTCCCTCAGTACCCTTTCCTGCTTTCTCTCCATACCCCTTGATCCTCTTAGCAGTAAGGGCCATATCTAACTCCCTCTTGAATATATCCAATGAACTGGCATCAACGACTCTCTGCGGCAGGGAATTCCACAGGTTAACAACTCTCTGAGTGAAAAAATTTCTCCTCATCTCAGTCCTAAATGGCCTAACCCTTATCCTAAGACTGTGTCCCCTGGTTCTGGACTTCCCCAACATCGGGAACAATCTACCCGCATCTAACCTGTCCCGTCCCATCAGAATCTTGTATGTTTCTATGAGATCCCCTCTCATCCTTCTAAACTCCAGTGTATAAAGGCCCAGTTGATCCAGCCTCTCCTCATATGTCAGTCCAGCCATCCCGGGAATCAGTCTGGTGAACCTTCGCTGCACTCCCTCAATAGTAAGAACGTCCTTCCTCAGATTAGGAGACCAAAACTGAACACACTATTCCAGGTGAGGCCTCACCAAGGCCCTGTACAACTGCAGTAAGACCTCCCTACTCCTATATTCAAATCCCCTAGCTATGAAGGCCAACATACCATTTGCCTTCTTCACCGCCTGCTGTACCTTTATGCCAACTTTCAATGACTAATGAACCATGACACCCAGGTCTCGTTGCACCTCCCCTTCTAATCTGCCACCATTCAGATAATAATCTGTCTTTGCATTTTTGCCCCCAAAGTGGATAACCTCACATTTATCCACATTATACTGCATCTGCCATGCATTTGCCCACTCACCTAACCTGTCCAGGTCACCCTGCAGCCTCTTAGCGTCCCCTTCACAGCTCTCACCGCCACCCAGTTTCGTGTCATCTGCAAACTTGGAGATATTACACTCAATTCCTTCATCCAAATCATTGATGTATATTGTAAAGAACTGGGGTCCCAGCACTGAGCCCTGCGGCACTCCACTAGTCACTGCCTGCCATTCTGAAAAGGACCCGTTTATTCCGACTCTCTGCTTCCTGTCTGCCAACGAGTTCTCTATCCACGTCAGTATATTACCCCCAATACCATGTGCTTTGATTTTGCACACTAATCTCTTGTGTGGGACCTTGTCAAAAGCCTTTTGAAAGTCCAAATACACCACATCCACTGGTTCTCCCTTATCCACTCTACTAGTTACATTCTCAAAATATTCTAGAAGATTTGTCAAGCATGATTTCCCCTTCATAAATCCATGCTGACTTGGACCGATCCTGTCACTGCTTTCCAAATGCGCTGCTATTTCATCCTTAATAATTGATTCCAAAATTTTCCCCACCACTGATGTCAGGCTAACCGGGCTATAATTACCCGCTTTCTCTCTCTCCCTTTTTAAAAGTGGTGTTACATTAGCTACCCTCCAGTCCATAGGAATTGATCCAGAGTCGATAGACTGTTGGAAAATGATCACTAATGCATCCACTATTTCTAGGGCCACTTAAGTACTCTGGGATGCCGACTATTGGGCCCTGGGGATTTATCGGCCTTCAATCCCATCAATTTCCCTAACACAATTTTCTGCCCAATAAGGATATCCTTCAGTTCCTCCTTCTCACTAGACCCTCGGTCCCCTAGTATTTCCAGAAGGTTATTTGTGTCTTCCTTCGTGAAGACAGAACCAAAGTATTTGTTCAATTGGTCTGCCATTTCTTTGTTCCCCATTATAAATTCACCTGAATCCGACTGCAAGGGACCTATGTTTGTCTTCACTAATCTTTTTCTCTTCACTAATCTTTTTCTCTTCACATATTTTTCGAAGCTTTTGCAGTCAGTTTTTGTGTTCCCGGCAAGCTTCTTCTCGTACTCTATTTTCCCCCTCCTAATTAAACCCTTTGTCCTCTGCTGAATTCTAAATTTCTCCCAGTCCTCAGGTTTGCTGCTTTTTCTGGCCAATTTATATGCCTCTTCCTTGGATTTAACACTATCCTTAATTTCTCTTGTTAGCCACGGTTGAGCCACCTTTCCTGTTTTATTTTTACTCCAGACAGGGATGTATAATTGTTGAAGTTCATCCATGTGATCTTTAAGAGTAAAAGCTTCGATAGGTATGTAAAAAGGAAAAGATTGGTGAAAGTAAATGTGGGTCCCTTACAGGCTGAGACAGGAGAAATTATAATGGGGAATAAGGAAATGGCAAAGAAATTAAACAAATACTTTGTGTCTCTCTTCACGGAAGAAGACACGAAAAACCTCCCGGAAATAGTGGAGTACCAAGGGTCTAACGAGAATGAGGAACTGAAAGAAATTAGTATTAGTAAAAAAATAGTACTGGAGAATTGAATGGGACTGAAAGCCAAAAAAAACCCTGGACCTGATGGCCTACATTCTAAGGTTTCAAAAGAGGTGGCAATCGAGATAGTGGATGCATTGGTTGTCATCTTCCAAAATTCCATTGATTCTAGAAAGGTTCCTGCAGATTGGAAGGTAGCAAATGTAACCCCACTGTTGAAGAAAGGAGTGAGAGAGAGAAAATGGTGAACTACAGACCAATTAGCCTGATATCAGTAGTAGGGAAAATGCTAGAATCTATTATTAAGGATATGGTAACAGGGCACTTGGAAAATAATAATAGGTTTGGGCAGAGTCAACACGGATTTATGAAAGGAAAATCATGTTTGACAAATCTACTAGAGTTTTTTGAGGTTGTAACTAGCAGAATAGATAAAGGGCCACCAGTGGATGTGGTGTATTTGGATTTTCAGAAAACATTCGATAAGGTGCTACACAAGAGGTTATTAAACAAAATTAATGCTCATGGGATTGGAGGTAATATACTAGCATGGATTTAGGATTGGTTCACTGACAGAAAACCGAGAATAAGAATAAACGGGTAATTTTAGGGTTGGCAGACTAACTAGTGGGGTACCACAAGGATTAGTGCTTGGACCTCAACTATTCACAATCTATATCAATCATTTGGATGTAATGTAATATATCCAGGTTTGTTGATGATGCAAAGCTAGGTAGGAATGTAAGTTGTGAGAAGGATGCAAAGAGATAGGGGATATAGACAGGCTAAGTGAGTGACCAAGAACATGGCAAATGGAATATAATGTGGAGAAATGTAAAGTTATCCACTTTGGTGGGAAAAATAGAAAAACAAGAGTATTTTTTAAATGGGGAGATTGGGAAATGTTGGTGTTCAGAGGAACCTGGGTGTCCTTGTACACGAATCACTGAAAGTTAACATGTCGGTACAGCAAGCAATTAAAAAAGCAAATGGTATGTTGGCTTTTATTCCAAGTGTGTAAGAGTAAAGGGGGCCGAAATTGATGGCCTTACCACCCACTGTCGCCGACATTCCTCCTCGAGTTGCACCCAGTGCCAGTTTTGATTTGGTCTGGAGCGGGCGGGAGGAAGAACCGCCGAGAGCCGCCTGCTGACGTCAATGAACGGCCAAGTGGCGCAACTTATCTCCCATCCGCCGAGATGCCAGATTGGTGTGGGTGGGAGTTGGCGCCAGAACGGGGGTGGACCGCTGCGAGGAGGCTGGTCTGTCCCCGACGGTAGGTATGAAGAGCTAAAAAAAATTAGTAAACAATTTTTAAAACATTTTCTTTACAGTGACTTACCTTGATGGGGTCTCGTGAAGATCTTCCGATGGTTTTTTTTAATACTTTTTATTTACAGCTCTTTGACCCTCCATGGACCCGACTCCATCCTCGGCGGCACTTGGACGGCAAGTGCCTTTGCCGCCAAGAATGAGAGCTGCCGCCCAGATTGATGGCGTAAGTCTCACTTTTGCCGGCAGCCGCTCTTTCAAGGACCTTTTTGCTGAAAACCCCGCCCAGAGTACCGTCGGGTATCTCGGCGGTCCTTTGGGCGGCCCTTGGTCTTCACCAATTTCGGCCCCAAGATGTGTTACTGCAATTATACAGGGCCTTGGTGAGACCACACCTGGAGTTTTGTGTACAGTTTTGGTCTCCTTACCTAAGGAAGGATATACTTGCCATAGAGGGAGTGCAATGAAAGTTCACTGGACTGATTCCTGGGATAGGCGGGCGGGGGGTTATTGTCCTATGAAGAGAGATTGAGTAGATTAGGCCTATATTCTCTAGAGTTTGGAAGAATGAGAGGTGATCTCATTGAAACATACAAAATTCTCACAGGGCTTAACAAGGTAGATGCAGGAAGGATGCTTTCCCTGGCTGGGGAGTCTAGAACCTGCAGTCACAGTCTCACAGTCGGCCATTTAGGACTGAGTTGAGGAGAAATTTCTTCACTCAGAAAGGTGGTGAATCTTTGGAACTCTCTACTCCAGAGGGCTGTGAATGCTCAGTCGTTGAGTATACTCAATACTAAGATCGATAGATTTTTGAATATTAAGGGAATCAAGGGATATGGGGATAGTGCAGGAAAGTGGAATTGAGGTAAAAGATCAGCCATGATCAGATGGTAATACTATGAGTATTGCATGGCTAGATTACCCATCGGTAGCGATTGCACAAGAGTGCTAGTTAACACTTCCCATCACACCCCTGTACATCTTTGTGACCAAAGTACTCTATACTTGTTCCCAATGCTCCATGGAATGAAACAGGCAGCCAGCCCATGTCTATGTGAGGTTTTGTGCAGCATCACTTGTATGGCACAACCCTGAATCTCTCCCCCACTCCTCGGAAGAGATTTTGAGTTCTGGCAGTTATTGAGCATTGAAAGGCTATCATTGATGATGAAGGAGCCATCAAGTCCTCCATTATCCTTCAAGCAAAATTCTAGCTTCATCACAACATTTGCAAATGGAAAAATTCCTAATTAACAAGACAAATTGAGCCAAAGTCGTGCAGCACTCAACTCTGGAAGCCTTTTTCACAATCAACAAAGACAGTGACACTGATTTTGAGAGAATATAGAATCTTTATTTGCACATTGCTCTCAAATACAACAGCAGAAAAAATAGCCTGGGGGAAGAACTGGAATGAACCTTAACTACCTATTGGCATTCCATTTGTAAAGCAGCACACACGGTCTCAATCAGTAATAAAAGGGCAAATTAAAATTAACCTAAATGCATACGACATCTCTGTCAGTCTGCACAGTTGGAACCCTGGGGGCACTTTGGTGGGAAGGGCATAGTCCACTATGTTTTATGGTTGTGCCCAAAAATCCAGCCTTATTGCAAAAGATGCCTTTTTAACATCCAAAACAACATGAAACATCCCCTTGAATTGGGCATGGCACACTGCCCCATCGGTCTTGCCTCTCTCTCTGCTCTTCCCAACTCCCCCTTCCCAGCAAAATCTTAAGTTTCCTTCTCACGACAGCTATTTGTACATCCCACTATGGTGGTGACAGGGGTACATCCTTACCTGGTCAATATGGGTTGATACACTTCAGAAATTAGCCAAGTCTGAGAAAATAATGCACTCTCTGAGGCTGAAATTCGTGAAATTATTTGAAATTTGGTTCTTTCTGGACCACTATCAGCTTCTGGCCAACAGCTCTTCAATTATCATGCCCTTACCCACCTGGATTGAGTAAATGTCCAAGCTGAAGTTTCACAACCAAAATCCATCAGGCACTAGTACAGCAGTAAAAACTAATGACAATGCCATTCCCTGGAATTGGTCTCGAGCATTGGTCGAAGTCCCAACCGCTTATGCATCCCACTTAGGTGCTAATGCTATTAGGTATTATTATACTTTGATTGTAATGCATGTTGAAACCAAAGACCAATTACAATGAAAGACCAAAAAACATAAAGTAACAAGATTGTGTGCTCTTTTGCTTTGGATTCTTCAAGTGTTGCTCAATACTATACATTCCAGGTCAAATGTTATGCAAGTAAAAAGGATTATGCAGTTATATGGCAGACAGCCCTCTACTGGTAAGCAATCTGTACTGCACAATATAGGCACTTGGCTCCTGCAGTCAGATGGAAAATTTCCAAGCATAGTCAGTCTATCATAATAGGCTTGGGGTTATTTCCAAGAGCTGAGCTTCATAGAAAAGCTAACAGCACTCAAAGCTTAAAATTAAGGAGCAATTTTTCACAGCCAAAACACACCATCATAGAGTTTGAAGGCCCTCTGCATAATTCTACAAATAAGTTGTAAAAAGCTTCAGATAGTCTATAGCTCTACAATACTATGATACCAGTCCACATTCCAATAGTCTTTTACCCCCAAAAGTAGAGGGCATAAACTATTGAATATATAAATTGATGGATACAGATCAGCAGTTATATTGTTGAAAAATATATCTTATTAATTTACTAAAATACTATATCTATTATTAATTTGGTTCTTGTGATTTTATTTTTCTCATTTCCCACCCAATTGTAGTGCCCACTGTAACCAATTGTAGTGCTCACTGCTGCCGCACCTGACATCATTGTACTCAAAAACAGGCATTCAACTTGTGCTTTTCCTATTTGCATGATTTAGCAAATCACAACATAGTGTATTTACCCACTGAGTCGTTGGTGAAGACCACTTTGACTTCTTGAAATTAGTAATCTTTGTTGTGCGAGGCAGCAATCTATATAATCAAAGTTATTATTAAAGAAGTTGACTTTTGAGGTCACACACTTTGCTTAAAATGATATCTTGGCTTTACACAAAATCTCTTTTTTTTTTATCCGTTATATTGATTCCTTTCATCATGACTTTAAAAACTGGAGTTATGGTGTTGCACTTTTCCCTCCATCCCTACTTCCAACACATGCATGCTTTTTCTAATAAGGAAAAATTGAGATCAAATGGCCTCTTTTCAGCTGTATGATCTAAAACCTGGAGCCATCTTTGCTCATCACATTTGAATATGTTCTACTATGTCTGTCTTGTATTGTATTTAAACTTGTATCAGACCGTAGATTTGGGTTGCATCTCTAACATAGGTCAATTCTCCTCTTTAAAGTTGTGACACGCCACTGACCGTGAAAGCTATCACCCTCTAATCCTAGTGATGACTCCTTGCTGTCTGTGAAACAGTACGATGGTCTGACCAACTGGTCTAGCTACTACTAAGTTGTCTAATTTGCCGTTAAGTGCATCCAACATTCGGTCAATCCATCCTAGTGTGGGAACACATTCTAAAAATGAAATGTATAAATCAACGGGGTGTGATAACATTACTGACCCTTTCTGCAAGGATGCTGTAAATATTGGACAAATGCCAGGGACACAAATTAGAGTTCAATGTTCATCAATAACAGAACACAGTGACAATAGTCCTGTTTAATAAGAAAATTATCCAGTCCCATGTGTAGATATATGCATCAATAGGTGACCCATCTCTTTAGCTATTTTTTTAATAATGCCATTACTTTGAGTATGTTTCAATCCCGAAGCAAAGATCTTGAGATATTGCAGACAATTAACTGACAATACTCTGAGGAGGAAGATTCTTATAAATGTTCCCTCTAATTAGTAGAATAACTTTAAAGATGAGGAAAGAGGATTCCAAGTTCATCATATTCGTTTCATGTCACCCACAAAGGTAATTGTTCTTTTATTTGTTCTTCCTTGAGATACCTAGCTTTGTTAGGTGTTTTCCTGTGTCAGAAGGTGACCACCAGCAACTCCGAGGATCCTGTCATCCAAAAAAAGTCCAGCAAGTACTATGTCCCAGCTAGCCTACAACTGACAAGTTGATTTATAGAAAGGTACCAATTGAGTGTTGAGGGTAACCACTAGGCTATTTGCACCATGATGACTTCATGGAAGTCTCACTAGTCAGTAGATCTATAATAATAAATGGAAGAAATGTGCAGTCTGATGTCGATAAGGATCATCGAGATCCTTCTGTTGCAAAGCCATCTAAAATCAGTTCCATTAACATTCTGCTAACCCCACCCCACCCTCCCTCCCTTTCTCCACCTGCTTCCTACTCAGAATAGAGTGCAGAATAAGGCATGATTTAGATCTTTAGCTGCAACACAGATTTGGTATTCTATAATATATGTTTCCTTTCATTATTTCTTCCATTATACTATGCCTGCAAAATGGCAGTTCCTCATGCTAATTGTAATCATCGCTAGTTTTAAAACATTTTTTAAACTTTCCATCAGGATTGCCCAGTTACCACCCATTTAACCGCTGAGATTGAGTTCAACACCCATATTTGATTATAAATGGAAACTAACGCCCAATTATCGCGTAACTTTCGGCATGCAGTTAACGCAGAGAATTAGCTGAGCCGCCTGCCCATATTTTTTTTAAAATTCTGACGTTATCACTCGTGTACTGCCCAGAAAACTGTTTATAATGGAAACTAATGCCCAAATACCGCCCAGATTATCACCGAGCGTTAATTCAGCATCTCGCCCATATACTGCCCAACTGATCGTTCGCCTAAAAAGACGCTCAACAAAAGCTGCACTCACCTGACCTTAACCCAGCGGTATGGGGGCCATTTTGTAATTCAGAGGACTTTTCATAAAAGGCTGCTTCAAGTTCATGGGAGCTTTGAAGTAATTCATGAGTGCTTTTAAGGTGGTTTTAAAATCTTTTGGCAACCATCTAATCATATTTTGGTGAATTTTGATTTTTTTTAATTGCGTTTTTAAGAGGACAATTTAATAACTTTGAAGACCTATAAATATGGCATTTAGTAATAGTAATGGGGCCTGTAATTTCTCAGTCAGTATTGATGACTACTCACATGCTGCAGACTAGAGATGGGAGAAGGTTTATTGAAGAGCATTATGTGCCCAATCAAAGAGGTGGTCGACTGCTGAGGAGGAGGAGACCTTACACCCAATGCACTTACAGGGATAAGCAATCATACCTGGACTTGTCTGATAACATGTGCCTTAGGAGGCTGCGCTTCCAAAAGGAGGTCATCAGTGAGATATGCCAGCTAATTAAGGGATTTCTGCAGCCTAACAGCACCATCAGGTCCGCACTGCCCATTGAGGTCAAGATTACTGGGGCACTTTCCTTCTATGCATCGGGTTCCTTTCAGGCCTCAGCGACATTTGCGGTATCTCAACAGCCACACATTACTGCATTCGACAGGTGACTGAAGCCCTTTACGCTCGCAGGATGGACTTTATAAACTTCCTATGACCAGGGAGGCACAGACTGAGAGGGTTTTGGGTGTCTCGAAAATAGCAAACTTCCCCAAGGTGCAGGGAGCAATAGATTGTACGCACATCGCCATGCGAGCACCATTTCAGGATGCAGAGGAGTTTCGGAACCAAAAGTGATTCCACTCCCTGAATGTGCAACTCATTGTTGACCACAAGCAAATAATAATGGCAGTAAATGCAAATTTTCCAAGCAGCATCCATGATGCGCACATCTTGCGTGAGAGCACTGTCTCTGACTTGTTTAAGAGTCAGCCACAAGGTCACGGTTGGATGCTGGGGGATAAAGGATATCGCCTTGCCAGCTGGCTCATGAACCCCTTGCGTAAGCCCCAGACGGAAGCCGAGAAGCGTTAAAATGAAATCCACATAACCACATGTAATATTGTCAAAAAGACAATTGGAGTGCCTAAGCAGCACTTCAGATGCCTGGACCACTCAGGAGGCGACTTACAATACGACCCTGAGCAGGTCACTCAATTCATTGTGGTGTATAACTTAGCTATCAGGAGGGGACAAGAATTGCCAAATGGGACTGCCGGTCCACCTCAGGAGAGAGGAGAGGAGGACAAGGAGGTGGACAATGACCTCGGGGAGGACAATCAGGCTGGCGCTGAAACCATGCCCCCCATCCCACCCTAGACAGCAGGAAAAGTCCCGTGGTAGTTACACAGATGCAAGACTGTTGCGTTAGCAGCTCATAAATGAACACTTTGAGTTATGTTGGTTACAGTTACAGTTGTGTTATAGAAAATAGGTGCAGGAGTAGGCCATTCGAGCCTGCACCGCCACCGCCATTCAATGAGTTCATGGCTGAACATGCAACTTCAGTACCCCATTCCTGCTTTCTCGCCATACCCCTTGATCCCCCTAGTAGTAAGGACTACATCTAACTCCTTTTTGAATATATTTAGTGAATTGGCCTCAACAACTTTCTGTGGTAGAGAATTACACAGGTTCACCACTCTCTGGGTGAAGAAGTTTCTCCTCATCTTGGTCCTAAATGGCTTACCCCTTATCCTTAGACTGTGACCCCTGGTTCTGGACTTCCCCAACATTGGGAACATTCTTCCTGCATCTAACCTGTCTAAACCCGTCAGAATTGTAAACATTTCTATGAGATCCCCTCTCATTCTTCTGAACTCCAGTGAATACAAGCCCAGTTGATCCAGTCTTTCTTGATATGTCAGTCCCGCCATCCCGTGAATCAGTCCGGTGAACCTTCGCTGCACTCCCTCAATAGCAAGAATGCGCTTCCTCAAGTTAGGAGACCAAAACTGTACACAATACTCCAGGTGTGGCCTCACCAAGGCCCTGTACAACTGTAGCAACACTTCCCTGCTCCTGTACTCAAATCCCCTCGCTATGAAGGCCAACATGCTATTTGCTTTCTTAACTGCCTGCTGTACCTGCATGCCAACCTTCAATGACTGATGTACCATGACACCCAGGTTTCGTTGTACCTCCCCTTTTCCTAATCTGTCACCATTCAGATAATAGTCTGTCGCTCTGTTTTTACCATCAAAGTGGATAACCTTACATTTATCCACATTATACTTCATCTGCCATGCATTTGCCCACTCACCTAACCTATCCAAGTCACTCTGCAGCCTCATAGCATCTTCCTCGCAGCTCACACTGCCACCCAACTTAGTGTCATCCGCAAATTTGGAGATACTACATTTAATCCCTTCATAAATCATTACTGTACAATGTAAACAGCTGGGGCCCCAGCACAGAACTTGCGGTACCACACTAGTCACTGCCTGCCATTCTGAAAAGTACCCATTTACTCCTACTCTTTGCTTCCTGTCTGCCAACCAGTTCTCAATCCACGTCAGCACACTACCCCCAATCCCATGTGCTTTAACTTTGCACATTAATCTCTTGTGTGGGACCTTGTCGAAAGCCTTCTGAAAGTCCAAATACACCACATCAACTGGTTCTCCCTTGTCCACTCTACTGGAAACATCCTCAAAATTCCAGAAGATTTGTCAAGCATGATTTCCCTTTCACAAATCCATGTTTCATCTTTGCCTTGCCTGGCCTGGATTCGCACTACACTTTGCAAACTTTGTATATGCCTAACCTTCCTGTTACTGGAAAGCACTACACAACAATATTAAGTTAAATAAAAACATCTTAACGTAGAAAAGTTTTTAAAAAAAATTTTTTTTTTTTTAACAACAAACACCCATCTATCCACCCTCCCCGCCCCCCCCCCCCCAACCCCAACAATAAATAACAATAACAGCATAATATATAACAGCATAACAACAACAAACTTTCAAAAACAATTATAAAAAAACAAACACCCATTCACTCACCCACCCACCCAACAGTCAACAAATTTATTAATAACAAGAGTAAAAAGAACAGTTCAAAAAAATACATTCCCCACCTCCCCTACTTGCGGCCACGCCTCACTTTTCCTTTACCCCGCCTAATCTGAACCCCACCTCTCCCCCTTGTACACACTCCAAGCTGCCTTGTAGCAGGGCACCTCGAGTGCTGCTGCTTTGTGGGGGCTGACGGTAGAGTCAAAGATAGGACTGGAGAAGATGGAGAGGATGTTTCCAAAGAAACTTCCTCCGAGGTCGGTGCCAATGGCGGTACAGCACCTTGGGATGCAGTGCCGAATTCTGGGAGCACAGGCATCTGTCTGGCATCCATGGACTCGGCTGTTTTCTCCCATTACCGCTACCATCCGTGACATCGCCTGCGAGACTATCGCAGTCAGAGCGGCGTATCCAGTTAACCCGCCCATTGCCTGGAGGAGCTCTCGACTTATGTTGACGCTCACCCTGGACAGTTGAACCATGTCCATGCTGACTCCTGCCGGTCTTGGAGCAGTCCAACCTCGCCAAACCAACCTCCGCAGGGTTGGCACAGGCATGGAACCATTCAGGGTGCCATGCTGCAAGAAGCCTGGCCCCGCTCGGTGGATGAGGACGTGGCCGCAGCAACATAGGAAGACCCTGCCGCAGGCTCCTCCTCCACCTCCTCACTGTCCTCGGTGGATAAGAGGACCTGCAACAGGACAGGAGAGGCTCTTCCCTCCTCGCTTCCAGAGACAACTTGCAGAACCTAGAGAACCTGCAGAACCTGGGGAGCCTATGAAGTCTGGTGACCTAGAAAACATAAATGAAGTTAGTAGAAGAGAAGGGGATGCCAGGGTGACATGCGAATGCTTACGCTATGCAGTCATATGTACGAGGAGAAACACTACTGCTATAAATATCACTGACAGACGTCACATCTAATTAACATCATGATAGTACAGAATCTGCATTGCACTACAATGATATTTCATGATCCCATCATTAATTACATAACATTACATAACATTACATCAATCATATGTTGTACTGAAATGGCATTCAATTACTTTAACTCACCAATGGTTTATGCATTACTCACGTGGCACAAGAACAAGTTCAGCACCACCACAGGTGGCCGATCGATTGTGGACCCCCACTAAGGCCAAAGCCCGGTCTTCAAGATCGGCCAATTGGCATGGGTCTGCCGGTCCTCCCCCAATACGCCTCTGCTCCGCCTGGTTTATCGACAGTTTCTTCTGCATAAGCTCATTGCCTAGGTACTATTACAGATATCACATACATTAATAGATACTATCACTATTATACACCACACACAACACAATACAGATAATCCCCAATTAGTCATAGCTCATGCTATTCATCGTTAACGTTATATGCTAATATGCTTCGTATGCAAATGAATGCATGGTTATATCTACGGTCTGAAAATAAGTTTAATAAGATCGAGGTTTGGAACTAACGCATGACACCAAGATTACCAGACTAATTATAATCCAGCAGATCTACATTTGAGTTAATAAGTCATTGCATCATTATAATTTATTTAATAAATGTAATACTTACTCTTCCGGAAACAACGAGGTCGTTCCAGCGCTTGCGGCATTGGTTCGGCTCACCGACCTCATGCATAGTGGAAGAGACCACTTCAGCGATCTCAGCCCAGATACGTTGGTACACCCGGCGCAAGGCTCAAGCAATCGTTAAAGGGGCATGATGGCCCGCCCTCTTCGGCTGTCGTGCTCTCGGTTCTGGTAGTTGCATGGCTTCCTCCTCCTCCACATCTTCCTCATCATCATCATCTGCTCTCACCTCAGGTGGGTCTTCTACTACCAGCTGCTGTTGCCTCATGATGGCTACGTTATGCAGCACACAACAGTGAACTGACCGATAATCTCAGGGGAGTATTGCAAGTAGCCTCCGGAATGGTCCAGGCATCGGAAACGCTGCTTCAAGATGTCAGTGGTCCTCTCTATTATGCTGCACTTCGGAATGTGTGACATGTTGTATTCCCACTCAGCTTCCGTCCGGGTTACGCGTTGGGGCGTCATGAGCCAGGTGACGAGGTCGTAGTCTTTGTCTCCCAGCAGCCAGCTCTGTCTTTCTGGCTGCTGCTGAAACATGGCAGATATAGCGCGCTCACGTAGGATGAACGTATCATGGGTGCTCCCAAGGTATCTCGCATCAGTTGCCATGATGTGATGCATGCCGTCACAGATGAACTGCACATTCACCGAGTGGAAGCCTTTTCTGTTCCTGTACATCTCGGAATCCTCAAAGTGCTCACAAGGCAATGTAGGTACAATCAATGCAGCCCTGTACCTTTGGGAAGCCAGATGCCCACAGTCTTGACATGCATTGCCTGGGCAGTCATGGGGAATGTTGTGTATGCATGCCTGTTTACTGTGTGATGTTTGTAACACTGTTATGCCACACTGAATGTACCCTTATACTGTACACACCTTACCTGTACACCAGAGGGTGCTGCTGCTGGAGACCCAAGGGTTACCTGCACACTGCAGGTAACCCAGTATAAAAAGGAACTCTCAGCTTGTTGTCCTCACTCAGGAGCTGCAAATAAACGACTACAGGTCTACACAGTTTAAGTATCATACCCTGCCTCGCGGGGTCATTACTAAAGGTGCCTACATACACTACAGGGAACTTTATGTAGTCATTCCTCCGGACATATAATGCAGCAGTCACCTGCCGAATGCAGATATGTGTTGCATGTTGGGAAATGGCGCATACATCCCCAGTTGTGGCCTAGAATGATCCAGATGCATAAAAGGAAAGTGCAGCTGTAACCTTTATTTCAAAGCAGTCCTCCTGACACTTCTTGGGTGTAGGTCTGCTTTTATTAACTCCCATAGCTCAGTTACAACTTCTTTGGAGAAGTGCAGCCTTCTGACACAGTCTGCATCACTAAGGTGCAGGTATGAACGCCTGTCTCGATATACCCGATGTGGGTAAGGCCTCCTGCCCATCATCCTACGTGCTCTGAGGTTCCTCAGGCAATGTTTGCCAAATCAATCTTCTCCTCCACAGCACAATCATGCAGACGCCTTGCACGAGGCATGGCATTGTCAATATTGCCCCCATAATTTAATTGTAGCTTTGCAAGAAGCTCAAAACAGCAGGAGAAAAGACAGCAGTCACACCTTCTTTCCTCTCGCCCAAAGGTCGTGCCCTAGTATGGACCACACCCTGGTCTGCGCATGCGCAATAGGCTTGTTTAGAACATTAAGCTAGGCATTCAATTAAGAAACAAAGTCTAATGCAATTCTTTAATGTTTGATTTTTTTTTCATAGTACCACCCCACCACCAACTGAACATCTCCTCACTGGGCTCATGGGTTGGCTGGCAGAATCGCTCCCTCGCCCGAACGCGGGCTCGGTATCCATCACCCACCACCGCCCACCCCCCGGGCTTCTTTTGAAGCTGCTGTATAGCCTAAGGGTTCTCGACCCTTTAGTTCGGCTTCCACCCATCCCCCCCCCCCCACCCCAACCCGGGCTTCTTTTGAAGCCGAGCCCGTGTACGGGCGAGGGAGCGATTCTGCCGGCCGACACTCCAACCATTGACCCTGGTGAGGAGACATTCGGCGGTGGCATGGTACTTTGAAAACAATCAAAGAATTGCATTAGACTTCCATTTTCTCCCTTTTGACTTTGAAAAAATTAAGCTTCATGATGCATATTCTTTGCCTTCTTGACTCCCTCCAAAACTTTGCGTAAAAATGATGACGTCTTTCTGCGCCGATTTTTTTTAATGTGCGCTGGTTTTTCTTAAGTGCTCAGAAGTTTTTTGGGAATGGTCCCATCCTAGGAAAAATTTAATTTGCCAAACTTGTTTAAATGTGAAAAACTGGCGCAGCCATCAGGTTACATCAGCTATGATGTACTAACCCAAAAAAAAATCATACCTAACTGAGTTACGCTGGCGCAAAAACTTTGGGGAAACTGGGAGATTTTAATTTATGCCCAAAAAAGCGGCGCGCACCAAAAAAATGGCGGAGATCACTGGGGAAAATTGAGCCCGTGGTCCCTTCTCTAAAAATTGCTGTACAAAAAATACTTCGTACAAAGTTCATACTTAGTTTTTCTATATCTCTTTCCTTTCATGTAGTCTATCCACTCTTTCTGACTACAGCCCACACATTTTCAGTGTGAGCAGTAGTCTCAGTTTCATGTACTGATCTCTCCAGTTATTTCACTTACATAATGAACTTATACAAAATATGAGAGGCTATTTTACTGACTTTGAATGGCCAGTAGAACAGAGAGGCTGCTGAAGGTTAGTGGCCATATTAGAAACTGGTGCAAGATTGGAAATGTGGAACTAAATAGAAAGAGGACTGGATATGATTTGGGGCAGGCAGGAATGTCAGCACAGCAGGACTGAATCAGATCCAGTTTGAGGAGTGCAATAGAGCCTCACAAGATTCGCAGTTGGCACGAAGTAGATCAAACTTAGCTCACATCATTTGAATATGCATGTCATACTGGAAAAAGTAGAATAATAATGGGAGGTCTGAAAGGAAGTTCTTGAAGTATGACTATGTTGAAATAACATTTTCAATTCACAGTTCTAACACAAATGCTACAATGCTTCCATTTTTCTTATCTCTAATGAATTATTAGTATATTATTCAACAAGTTTTTTCTAATTTTTTTTTAAAGAAATTTAATTTGCTGGTATCTTTGCTTATCTCTGCAACGTTGCTGGGCCGAGTCAAAAGTAACCTGTCAGTCATTTGCAAACATTACACATAACAGAAACCTCTACAACAACAGCTGCCTCTATCCTTGCGTCACCCCACTGCCACTGGGAAGACTTGTCCACATATTTGTTACCTCCAGGCTTTATCTCTCATGTCTTCCTCACTGGCCTCCTGACCTGCACCCTACAGAAACTCCAGCTCATCAAAAATTTGGCTGCCCATATCCTAAGTCCCTCTCACCCATCATATCTATCCTTGGTAACCTCTGTTGGCTCTCTGATTCCCAATGCATTTAATTGAAAAACCGTGTCTTCATTTATAAATCCATCCCAACCTACCACTGCAATCTCATTCAGCCTTGCATTTCAATCTGTATCCTTTGATAGTCCTACTGTTGTTTGCTGTACATCCATTCTTCTATTACTGCTTGTTTGTTTCTCCTCTGAAACGCTTGGGGATATGTATAATGTTGCATGCTATAGAAATGCAAGTTGACATAGGAGATAAGGCAATTGAAAATGAAAAAAATACAGCCATAATTATACTCTATATGGAAGTGGGCTGGATGCTGTGGAAGAGCTGAGGTATTTGGGGGTACAGATTCACAGACATTAAAGGCAGTACCTCAAGTTGATGAGGTTGTAAAAAAAAAATCTCATTTTATATTTTAATACGAGGTTTGCAATATAAAAGCCTATATAAAACCCTGATTCCCCTGAGAGGGTGCAGTGCAAATTCACTAGGATACTACCTTATGAGGATATACAAATATTTTTAAAATGTTATAAATTGGGACTTTTTCATTAAAGTGCCAACATGGACTGGGCCAAATGGCCTGTTTTCATGTTGTAACTTCCATGTATTTTCTCTAAGAAACGTGAATTACTTCCTGTCACCCTAATCAGACAACTAACTTGTCAGGAATCATTAGTATAATTCCATGTCTTGCCACTAAACAATGCAACATAATATAGCTTCAGTGTACTGTTTAAGGTTATTTTTCAACATATTTTCTTGTCCTTGGAAGTTTCCACATCCTTAAGAAAGTTGAATTTTCCCTTTAGCACCTGCACCTTCTAAACTTATGGAAGCTATTAACCTTCATATTATCGATCACCTTAAATGTTCTGGCTAATTAATAATTATCAATATGATGCCCTCCAGTCCTTTTGCCCTGCAGTGGCTGAATCATATTTTAATCTCTTGTGCCCTTCACCTCCCAAGTTCCTATCCGAGTCGCACACCATCCTGACTTGGAAATATATCGCTGTTCCTTCATCGTCACGGATCAAAATCCTGGAACTCCCTCCCTAACAACACTGTAAAAGTACTTTCACCTCACAGACTGCAATGGTTCAAGAAGGCGACTCACCATCACCTTCTGAAGGGCAATTAAGGATGGGCAATAAATGTTGGCCTTGCCAGCGACATTCACATCCCATGAACTGAGAAAAAAATCTAAATGCAAGATTTATTGTAATATTGTGTACACACTTTCTCCCTCAGCAACTCTTAATGCTGTAGAAAGTTGTTTGTCCAAGATGTGATTGTTTCTCCCAAAACTAGTGAGCTTCTTCTAGCACCTCTCGAATACATCTGGACAAGGTATTAAAAAAAAACCTGTCGAATGAACATTCCCTCTCACACCTCCAGAATCCAATCTCTGGCTGCCCACCCCTTTGCTCTCACAACCTTTCTTGTCTTTTTCGCAATATTGCTATGGCATGTGCTTCTCTGAACATTCCTCTTTTGCTTCCTTTAAACTCCAAATATGCCGAGCTGCATAATGTTGTTTCTCCTTGAAACTTAATTGTGTTGAATTCAACTCACTGCAAAGCCTCCTATTGTTAAATCTGTTGGGTTCTTTACCTCTTCAGCCGTTCTCTGCTCCACTAATTATCAGGCTTTCAAAGCCCAAGTTCAGTGCCATCTATCCAATCACTACATTATGATTTACCACCTTTCCTTTACTATTTCCCCCTCTTGTTGGCATCCTGCACTGTGTGCCTTCTACCGGTCATCTCGGTTTTTTATTTTAAAAATGCCCATTTTGTAGTACAGAAATGCTTTAAAAGCACCTGTGTAAATCTAGGGTGAGGAGACTTCCCACCTGTTGATGAAACCAGATTATGATGGGCCAGTTTTATTAGGATCAGACTGAAAAGCAAAACATGCTGGTTTCTAGTTTGAGTACTTGCACTGGGAGTTCAGCAAAGTTGAAGAGAGGTGCAACTTCACCTTTCAACATCAGAACTTCAGATCAAATGAAATTCTGCTCTTTACAGATAAATGTTTTTCCCATTTGCAATTGCATTGAGTGTATCATGGAAACTATTTGTGTTGGAGAGAATAGAAAAGAGACAAAAAAGAGAAAGCACACGAGGTAGATGAGAACAGCAACAGGAAGTGAGGGGTTGATGTATTATAATAATCATAAGGAACAATTGCAGAATCCAAGTCAAAATCTGTGTACAAACCAGAAAAATAGATTCTCTATTTTGTCTTGGGATCATCTTTGACAGTTTGGTTGGTGATGAAATTATTTTTGGATGCTAACAGTTTTGGAGGCTGTGCATGTAGTGCACCACAACTTGTCAACATTGCTGAATAAGAATAGGATGCTAATTGATATCCAGTTGGTGTAGATATTGCGCATACTTGTTCTTTGAACTCTATTGTAATGCAGTGCTTACAGGCACATATAAATTCATGTTTAGGTTATTGTCATGCTCGTCTAGATGTTCTAACTTATCTACTATTTTCCGGTCTTACAATAGCCTTTGATGGATCTGGCATAAGGCTTGTGTTGCTACACAATAAAGTAACATATAAGGCTTGACTGGTGAGTAATCAATCTATCACAAGTACTGATTTTCAGTAACTCCTACCACAGTGAACATTTTTCTGTTTAAAGTCTGTACAGGGCTAGAATTGCGACAGGTTTGCGACTGTTTTATCGCCTGGGCGAAGCTGAATTTTTCTTTTGCCGCTAAACGAGTCGCACAACATTTTGCGCCTTGGCGGAACTTTCGGCTAAAACTTATCGCCCGCCCGATTATTCAAGCGTTTGATGATGTCAATCGGCGGGCAACGCGCCGGGTGGAAAATTCGGCGCTATCGCCCGTTTTATCATCCACCCGGAAAAAACAGTCGAACCCAAGGCGCACCCTGTGCTAACGGCGTCATCATGAAAAGGGAGCAGAAGTTCAGTGTATAAAAGGATTTGGAGAAGGAAGGCTGAGTTTTACACAGTGAAGTTTTGTGTGAGTTTATAGTTCGATTTAAAGGATATTTAAGGATATTTTTAAAAATGGGGGCTATCCTATGTCAGCCATTATTCCTGGCTGCTTTTTGTATGCAGCGCCGAGCTGGAAAAGGCTTATTGATGAGCATTTTGAGCGTAATCGAAGAACTCGCAGATGTATGAGGATGAGGCCTTAACCTCCACGAATTTACAGACAATAGCGCTGATACCTGCAGCTCTTTGAGGCACAGTGCATTAGAAGGCTGAACTTCCAAAAAGAGCTGGTCACAGAGTTCATAAAGGCAGACCTCCAACCTACCAGCGGCGACTGAGCTGCACTGCCTGTTGAGGTGAAGGTGCCTCCAGCTCCTTTCTGGCATCAGCAGGGGACATATGCTCCATCTCTCATTACGCTACACATCGCTGCATTCGCCAGGTGACTACTGCACTGTACACATGCAGGATAGACTTTATAAAGTTCCCAGTGACCAAGGAGGCACAGAATGAGAGGGCTATAGGTTTTGGACGAATTGCTGGCTTTCCCAAGATTCAGGGTGACATTGACTGTATGCACATCGCCATGCAAGCACCTTTACTCAATCCAGAGGTTGACCGAAACCGAAAGGGATTCCACTCCATGAACGTAAAGATCGTCTGCGACCATACTCAGCGCATCATGGCAGTAAATGTCCAATATCCAGGGAGCATACATAATGCTTCCATCTTGCATGAGATCAGTGTCTCATGCCTGTTCAAGCATCAGCTACGAGGTCAGAGCTGGATGCTGGGGGACAAAGGTTACGGCCTCACTACCTGGCTCATGAACCCCTCCGGAACCCTCAGACAGAAGCTAAGTATCGCTATAATGACAGCCATATAGCCACACGCAAATTCGTCGAAAAAACAATTGGAGAGCTGAAGCAGCGCTTCCGATGCCTGGACCACTCTGGAAGCTGCCCTCAATACTCCCCTCAGCAGGTCTCTGAGTTCATTGTAGTGTGCTGCATGCTACACAACTTAGCCTTCATGAGGGAACAGGATTTGCCACTAGGGACTGCAGGAACACCTAGAGAGAGAGAGAGAGAGAGAGAGGAGGAGGATGAGGGCGAGGCCTCGTGGCGCTTTCGGCACTGCAAAAGCCTTACATCAGCAGCTCATAATTTAACGCTTTGCTTGAAGAGTGAACGGCACGTTTGACCGTTGCCTGACCACTCTATTCCACCATGTTGACTATTTGCCCTCTTGTTCACCTTAACCATTCCTGTGTAGTGCCTCATTTGCAGAATAAAAGAATTATTAAACATTGTAACTTGAATAAGAATTATTACACATTGCAACTTGAATAACATTTATTAAACATTACAAAACTGGCATAAAATGTATTAAACATTATTGTGAATTGTGAAACTTTAAAAATTTTATAAAATAGCAACAGCAACGAAACAACAACAATCCATGCACCAAATGTCTTTTACCTCCGGCCCCTCCTCCCCCCATCCCCCCCCCCCCCAACCCTAAACAGCCTCCCTCGCATCTTGACCCTAGTCAAGGGGGCACCAAGATGTCGTGCAGCAAGGCGGCCAGAGTCCTGCTGTATTGGGGGGAGAGACAATGGCGACGCCATGTGTGGATTCCTTGGAGAAGCTTGGGGTATGGAAGGCCTGGCTTCTGAGTGGTGAGCCTCTTGCTCAGCCTTACCACTCACAGGTGATGTTGGTCTGGGTGTGACACTGTGGGGACTGTCGTGTCAAAGATGGAGACCATCAATTGCGCGTGGGCATTGACAGCCTCGGTGGTTTCGTGGCTCGCACTGACAATCTGCGACCTGACCTCCGTCATGTTCATGGATAGTGCCACCATACCTCTAAGAGCTGTCGGGTAAGCTGGACGGTCTCCCATCATGTCCAGGTGTGCGTCTGCCTGTCTGTCAGCAGACTGACTTTGCCGACTCGCCCTCTGGAGAGACGACATATGGGATTCAACCCCAGTAGTGCATTGCTGCACGCCACTTGTACTCCGGGCCGCAGATGGCTCAAAGCCCAAGAATGTTTGTTCCTCGGATGAGCTGCTGGCTGGTGCGTAAAGAGGTGTCAAGTGCACCGCACCCCCCCCCCGGAATAGGTTGATCGGTATGCTCCTCTCATGGAAGTTCCTCGTCCTCGGCCTCGTTCCCCTCCTCCACCCCCATATGACGGCCTGAGGTGGAGGCTTCCATTGGAGGATGTGGCGCATGCAACTCGTCATCTGGAAATAGGGAACAACAGACGAGTGGTTAGCAGCAGGGGACGGGGCAGGGTGACATGAGTAAGGTCACATAGCACAGGCACATTTGAAGGGACACCGCTACTCCATTATATGTAGTCCCGAGACACTGCATCACATTGCCCCAACCTAGTCCACAGACACTTGATCACATTGCCCCAACCCAGCCCGGGCATTTTGCAGGGCTCACCCTCACTTTCGAATGGGGGCTCAGCATCCCCATGGACAGTTGCCCTCCCTGAGGCATCGATCAGACCGGCCACTCTTTCCTTCAGGTTTGTCAGAGGCATGGTTCGGGGTGGACCGCTGCCTGTCCACCGCTGCTCCGGGTGGTTGTGGGACATCTTTCCCTGCAAAGATGACAATGGGAATGGTTACCAGAGGGCCCATCTGCTCTTGTGACACACACAGATAGCCATCAAAGCACTTATACCATACTGTGTGCATTTAATACAGTCCTCTGTTTAATGGTCCTGGAAGTTTCACGTGGTTCACGAGGAAGACATCGAAGTGCAGGAACATCTTTTAAGATCTCAGAAAGTAGTCTTCATAATGTGTAACAATTATTCATGCAAATAAGGTGCAACACTAAGCCTACCTATACTAACATGTCAGATTTATAATTTAAGTAATAAAGGAGTGCATCAATAAAAACATTACTTACTCTGACGATCCTGCTTTGGTCATTGAACCTCTTGCGGCACTGGGTGTGGGTCCTTCTGATGTCGTCAATACAAAATACCTCATCAGCGATGCTGGTCCAAATACGCTGAAAAACCACTGGGAGGAGTTTACTTGCACCCCTCCTAATGAAATCCCCCCCCCCCCCCCCATCTCTTCTCCACAACAGTGACAAGGGCCTCGTTAGCCTCATTACTAAACTTCCTTGCTCTCTGCTTGCTCCCATCTCCTTCGATCGTGACTGCAATATAAAATTGGCTGATTCAGCCCTGGGTGTACCGCGCATGCGTGGGCACTCCCTAACAGCTGACCAGAAGCGCGGGAAGAAGAAAAAAATGGAGGGAAAAAAAGGGGGGAAATTTGCGAATGCGCAGATGGTCCGATTGTTTTTTTTTATTGCAAATTTTGGCTCTGGCGCAATAATTCTGTTGTGCAACACTGGATTTATCGCTTGGCGAATTTTGCGAGGTCCGGCGGTAACGGTACCCCAGCGCTTAAAAAAAAAATTTCACCGCGATTATCCCCCAAAAACGGGCAAAATCGCTAAAAGCCAAAATTCTAGCCCTAATTGTTTAGTCCCAGAATGGCTTAAATATTAAGTGCGCTGAAGAGTGTGGATCTACACTGTGCGGACTAGGGCAGTGCCAGGTCTTGTGTTGAGTTAGCTGATCTCTGGCTGGCTAGTAGCCGAATCTGTATAAATGCTCTGTAGCCAGGAACTGAGAAAGGTAAAAAATTAGTCAACGCAACTGGTTGCTGTCCAGTAACTCCAGCTGGTGAGTGTGCATGTGTGAATGTCAGTTGGGTACAGGTGCTTGTTCTCTTGGCATCTAGGCTTACAATGAAGAAAGGCCACTTGGAAAAGGACCAGAGAGTGGCTGTGAGTGGAAGTATGTTGTACCACAACTCAGCATTTTCAGAAGAGATGGGGAGAAAATCCTAGTTAGGGCAGATGTGTCTATGTGTGCGTGTACATGTGTGTGTGTGTCTATGGGCTCAATTTTCCCCAGTGATTTGCGCCGTTTTTTTTGCTGCACGCCACTTTTTTTGGTCTAAATTTTAAAAATCCAAGTTTCCCCAAAAATTGTGTGTCAACGTAACTCAGTTACGATTTTTTTAGGTTCATTTTTTTTTGCATCATGTCATTGTAACCTGATGTCTGCGCCAGTTTTTCACAATTATGCAAGTTTGGCCAACTTACAATTCTAGGACGGAGTATGTGATCGCTCCCAAATAAATTTCTGGGCACACATCAAAACCAGCACACATCAAAAGATCGGCGCAGCAAGACGTAATTGATTTTAGGCAAAGTTTTGGAGGGAGTCAAGAACACATCATCATCATCATCATCAAGCTTAAATTTTTCCAATTGAAAACGCAGAAAATGGAAGTTTCATGCAATTCTTTGGGCCCAAGTTTCCACACGATAAAACCCACAAAGTGCGCCTAAAAAAACCCTCCGTATTCTCCATCTCCCTGCAGGTCCTCTGGCCCTCAGCATGATGCAGCAGGAGCTGTAGGGGGTGGAGCTAGGACCCTGCGCTGAAAACAGTGCCGGGAGCTCTGCACATGCGTGCTACAGTGGGCACGCAAGTGCAGTAGCTCCAGGCGTCCGAAACTGTGTGGGAGGGGCCCGAAGCACGCAGCCCCTAGCCCTGGCCAAATGGCCTCACTGGGGCTGCGTGAATAAGGCTCCTCCCACGGCCAGCTCCTGCTTCCTGCCGACTCCCGCTCCTGCTTTCCCCCGCCCCCGACCAGACTGGACCCGACTTGACCCGCCTGTCGCTGCCGCTCCTGCTTCCACCCCGCTCCGGACCGGACCCGACTCGACCCGTCTGCCGCTGCTGCTCCCGCTCCCGCTCCCGCTCCCACCCGACTCGACCCGACTCTACTCTCGCCCCCGGACTGGATCCGACCTGACCTCCCCCTCCCCGACCTGACCTGACCTGACCTCCCTCCCTCCCCTACCTGACCTCCCTCTCCCCCTCCCTCCCTCCCTCCCTCCCTCTCCCCCTCCCTCCCTCCCTCTTTCTCCCCCTCCCTCCCTCCCTCCCCCTCCCCCTCTCTCCCTCCCTCCCCCGCCGACCCGAACCGAACCTCTCTCCCCGACCCGACCCAACGCCACCTACCTCTGGTGCTGGGGACGGGCCCTGCCCGAAATCTCGGGCCCGGCCTGTTCAGCCTTCCGCTTCCTAAAGGCCTGCCTGAAGAACTTTCACACAGGTAGGAACATGGTTTATTTAATCTTTTCTTTGCTTATAAATGTTTATTCAGGTTGGATTTATTTATATAATATTTGTATAAGTATAAATAAGGATTTATTGTAGAATTTAATGACTTCCCTTCCCCCCCCCCCCCCCCCCCTCGTTCCCTACTCCTAATTTGTAACCTGCGCCTGATTTTTTAATGTGTAGAACAGGTTTTTTCAGTTCTACAAAAATCTTCACTTGCTCCATTCTAAGTTAGTTTGGAGTACGTTTTCACTGGAAACTTTGAAATCAGGCGTCAGTGGCCGGACACGCCCCCTTTTGAAGAAAAAATTCTGTTCCAAAGTAGAACTGTTCTACCTGACTAGAACTGCAGAAAAAAAAATGTGGAGAATTACGATTTCTAAGATAGTCCGTTCTCCACCAGTTGCTCCTAAAAATCAGGCGCAAATCATGTGGAAACTTGGGCCCTTTAAGTTTGGATTTTTTATTAAGAGCCACGCCACCACCGAACATCTCCATACCCGGCTCGAGGGTCGGACCATCAGCCGGCAGAATCGGTCCCTCACCCGGACACAGTTGGCTCAGCTTGAAAACAAGCCCGGGGGAGGGGGGGGGTGGGTGTGCAAGCCAAACTGAAGGGATGAGAACCGTTACACTATATCACTCTGCATCAAAGGAAGCACGTGAAAGGAGGGGGGGGGGTGGGGCTGTGGAATCCGAACTGAGGGGATGAGAACCCGTACACTATGCCACAATGCAGCAAGAGCAGCATTAAATGAAGCCCGGTGGGAGGGGGCAGGGTTGTTTTCCGATCTAAGCAAGCCCATTGAGCATGCTCAGACCTGGGTGTGGTCTATACTAGTGCGTCGACCTTCGGGAGAGAGACAACAAAGAAGCTTGCCCTGCCTGCCATTTTGAGCTTCTTGCAAAGGTACAATTTAATCATGGGGACAATACTGACAATGCCATACCTTGTGCAAGCCTTCTACATGACGGTGCTGCGGAGGAGACAATTGAGTCGACGTCATCGCATGAGGAACCTCAGAGCACGTATGATGATGGACAGGAGGCCTTACCCACGTCAGGTATATTGAGACAGACGTTCATACTTGCACCTGAGTGATGCAGACTGTCAGAAGGCTGCGTTTCTGCAAAGAAGTTGTAACTGAGATCTGTGAGTTAGTAAAAGCAGACCTGCAACCTAGATGTGCCAGGAGGACTGCTTTGTCAGTTGAAGTGAAAGTTACAGCTGCACTTTCATTATATGCATCTGGATCGTTCCAAGCCACAACTGGGGATGTGTGCGCCATTTCTCAACATGCAACACATATCTGCATTCGGCAGGTGACTGCTGCACTATATGTCCAGAGGAATGACTACATAAAGTTCCCCATGACCGCCCAGGCAATGCCTGAAAGGGCTGTGGGCTTCTCCAGGATTGCTGGCTTCCCAAAGGTACAGGGCTGCATTGATTGTACCCACATCGCCTTGCGAGCACCTTTGGAGGATTCTGAGATGTACAGGAACAGAAACGGCTTCCACTCCGTTAATGTGCAACTCGTGTGTGACAACATGCATCGCATCATTTCAGTTGATGCAAGATACACTGGGAGCACCCATGATGCATTCATCCTATGCAAGAGCGCTATATCTGTCATGTTTCAGCAGCAGCCAGTAGGACAGAGCTGGGTACTGGGAGACAAAGGGTATGGCCTCGCCACCTGGCTCCTGATGCCCCTACGCATAACCCAGATGGAAGCTGACATGGAATACATGTTGCACATTGCGATGCGCAGCATCATAGAGAGGATCATTGACATCTTGAAACAGCGTTTCCAATGCCTGGACCATTCCAGAGGCTACTTGCAATACTCCCATGAATAGATTGTCGGTCAGTTCATTATTGTGTGTTGCATGCTGCATAACTTAGCCATCATGAGGTAGCGGCAGCTGGCAGTAGAAGACCCATCTGAGGTGAGAGTGGCTGATAATGAGGAGGAAGATGCAGATGATGAGGTGGAGGAGGACGAGGAAGCCATGCAACTACCTAAACCGGAGCACGACAATGGAGGAGGTTGGGCCGTCGTTCCCCTTTAACGATTGCTTGAGCCTTGTGCCAGCAGCTCATCCGTGAATGCTTTGCTGCCTGAAGGCTCAGCGGCAACTATTCCAAATGGATCATGTTTACTGTTTGGACCTGTTCCGTAATGTATTGTTGTTAATGGAACAAATAATGGAAATGATTCGGTTATAATTTAAAATATATTTTATTCAAAAGTTTACAAACATTTGTTTGTACTTAACTTTAATAAAAATATTCTTGGATCAAACTTTACAGTTTTCAATTAAGATCACTTACAAACTTTAACATCACTTACAAACTTTTAAACTTGTAAATTTGCATAACTTACAAAAAACTTTTAATTTGAGAACAGTTACAACAGTAACTACAATAATAGTAACAGCGGCAAAGAAAAGTTGCAACCATCTCTCCTCCACCTTATTTCTAAGACCGCCACTGCGCTTGATCTTGTTGACTCCACCTCTGCTCATTGGCGCAGCATTTCTCGGGTTGGTACCAAGCTTGTTCTTTCGAACATCTTGGGTAGTGCTCACTTCTTGGGGTGGATGGCAGCGCTAATGTGGAAGACCTGACTTGGACCTCTTCAGAGGCTGGTCTGGGGATTGGAGTGTGAGTGGCAGTTGATTCTGTCAATGGGCGCAGAGTCTGGCCGTGTTCCCTTATTGCAGCAGCTAACTCCAACATTCCCTCCCTCATGTGCCCTGACAGTGTGTCAACGACCTGCAACATTCCCTCCCTCATGTTCGCCAACAGTGTCTCAGCTACCTGTGACATGCTCTCCCTCATATTGAGCAACAGTGTGTCAACTACCTGCAACATTCCCCCCTCATGTTCACTGACAGCTCATCAGCTACCTGCGACATTCCCTCCCTCATGTGCACCAACATTGTATCTGCTGCCTGAGACATTCCCTCCCTCAGGTTCCAGGACAGTGTTCCCATTTCTCGTGAGAGTGTTGTTACTTCTCCCGACAGTCCCGATACCGCATCACCCACCCACTGATGGTATGCAGAAGTGATCACGTAAGGTCAATGCTCTCCACACTCATTGCCATCATCTCAATCATATCTGTTAGATCCTGCAACTCAAGAGAGGGCTGTCGAGCTGTCCTTCGCCTCCTCACCCTGGGTGTGGCTCGCTGCATCCCACTGGGATCCGTAGCCTCGGACGGTGGGGCCCTGGGTGTGCCTCGCTGCACCCCACTGGAATCCCGAGCCTTGGACTGTGGGCAACCATGGAATGTCCCAGCAACACTCGTACCACTCAGGAAAGGGGTAGGCACCTCATTGGGTGACACCTGCACCTCCTCCAAAGTGAGTATAACAGTGGGGGCTTCATCCATCCCCTCCCCCTCATCCTCACCCTACAAGTTTGCAGATGACACTAAGCTGGGTGGCAGTGCGAGCTGCGAGGAGGATGCTAGGAGGCTGCAGGGGGACTTGGACAGGTTAGGTGAATGGGCAAATGCATGGCAGATGCAGTATAATGTAGATAAGTGTGAGGTTATCCACTTTGGTTACAAAAACAGTAAGGCAGATTATTATCTGAATGATGACAGATTAGTAAAAGGGGAGGTTCAACGAGAGTAGGCATGCAGGTACAGCAGGCAGTAAAGAAGGCAAATGGCATGCTGGCCTTCATAGCGAGGGGATTTGAGTATCTGAGCAGGGAGGTCTTACTGCAGTTGTACAGGGCCTTGGTGAAAACACACCTTGAGTATTGTGTACAGTTTTGGTCTCCTAATCTGAGGAAGGACATTCTTGCTATTAAGGGAGTGCAGCGAAGGTTCACCAGACTGATTCCCAGGATGGCAGGACTGACATATAAAGAAAGACTGGATCGACTAGGCTTATATTCACTGGAATTTAGAAGAATGAGAGGGGATCTCATAGAAACATATAAAATTCTAACGGGATTGGACAGGTTAGATGCAGGAAGAATGTTCCTGATGTTGGGGAAGTCCAGAACCAGGGGTCACAGTTTAAGGATAAAGGGGTAAGCCATTTAGGACTGAGATGAGGAGCAACTTCTTCACTCAGAGAATGGTGAACCTATGGAATTCTCTACCACAGAAAGTTGTTGAAGCCAGTTCATTAGATATATTCAAACGGGAGTTAGATGTGGCCTTTACAGCTAAAGGGATCAAGGGGTGTGGAGAGAAAGCAGGAATGGGGTACTGAAGTTGCACGATCAGCCACGATCATATTGAATGGTGGTGCAGGCTCGAAGGGCCGAATGGCCTACTACTCCACCTATTTTCTATGTTTCTATCCCCATGCTCTTGGTTTGGAAGATTTTCTCCTCTTCAGGCTCGCCCGTGTCTGAATCATCTTCTGCATCGTCAGGGTTGGCCTCAAGTTCTGCAAAATATAACAGAACGGACAAATGGTTAGCAGCAGAGGAGGGGGCAGGGTGGGTGGCATGAGTAGGCTCACACAGCGCAGGCAGCAGGCTGATTTGAAGGACCATGATGAATGATAGCACATTACTGAAGTGTGGCTGACGGAGACATCGCCATGAACCGAAGCATAGCTATCCCGTGCAGTACGTAACATTTAGCAAAGCCAGACTGGAATTTGCGGGACTTACCCTCTCCCTCGAGTGTGAGCCCAGCTTGTGCAGTGGTGGTTGCTTTTCTCCAGGCAGGACCCATCAAAGCAGCGACCCTCTTTTCCAAGGGTGTCAGTCGGTGCAGATTTGCCGGGCCTCGTCCTGTTTGAGTTCTTTCCCGTTTGTTGTTTGCCACCTTCCTCTACAAAGATAAAAATATAACTTTTTAGAGAGGGTGTCTTTCTACTGGGTGGGGCATACAGATGGTCACATTTACAATTGCAATTCCATTGAATAAATGAAAATATTACACTAACTACTTGACCAAGGTCCTGCCACTTCTTTTTGCACTGGCCTCCAGACCTTGGGGTGGTCACCATTGCGCAGTAATCTTCTGCCAGTTGGTTCCAGCATTTCTTCATTTCTTTTGATGAAACTTTTATGTGACCTCTGCTGATGACCAGCTTGTGCCATCTGACCTCAATTACAGTAACCAGTGCCTCCACTTCATCCTGTAAGAAATTCTTGGTCCTTGAGCCGCATTGCATCTTGTATTGCAGCTCCGATTTTTCCAATGAGAATTAAAGTTCTGACACACAACTGGCTCTTTAAAAATGGCTGAATGCGGACTGGGAGCTGTACTGGGCATGCGCGCCCATAGCAATCACGTCAAAATGCCCTTTTTTTTGCACATGCGCAGAAGGCCGGGGGGAACATAGTTATTTCGGCGCAGACATTAAGGTCCACCCCCGAAGTTACAGGACAGGCTGCGTGGCGCCAATTTCAAAAAATAGAAAGGAGAAACTTGCTACTTACTTTTTTGGAGTAGTTGGGGCCAGAAAAAAAACGGGCATAACTTTGGCAATACGCCAAAAAACAGCATTGGGGAAAATTGAGACCTATATCTATTTCTATCTGTCTATCTTGGCCCTAGGACCACCCCCAATACTCCCAGCTCCCCTCTCTCGGTGGTCTCAAATCCCATGACATGCCCATGCTCCCAGACCTAAATGTGTGATGCTCCCAGAGGCCCACTCAAAGCACTGCAGGACCCCAATACTTCACATCATTGTTGGCAGATCCTGGCCTCATGTGGTGGTGATCACTCTCTCCGCCCACCCCCCCCCCCCCCCCACCCCTGCCCCTGGCCATGCTGAAATCATTGTACCTGATCATACTATTTGGCCTGATATCCCTGTTCCTATAAGAGCTCAAACCATAAGTAGTACCACAGGACATCAACTTTGTGTGTATGTACATATGTATTTATGTGTGTAATATATAAACTAAAGAAATGTCCCAAACAAGTACACTATGCTACAAGTTGGTTGCATTATAGCACTTTCCTGCACGCACACCAACCTCACTGCACCAGTAGAACTCCCTAATGCACCTGTATAATTGGGTTGTCATTTTATTGACTTCCACATTATTGCTTTGTAAATTCTTGTTTCTGTAGCAGCTATTGGTTTCATTTGGAATAAATTCACTGTTCAAAAGTAATATAGGTACATAAAAATTGAGCTAATTAGAATACACGTTCTTGCTCTATTTTTATACCTTATTTATTTATAGGCTACCCAACAAGATGCTGAATTTTTCATTGAATTTCTTTACATTCTAGATCTTTTTGTTTAAATTTGCTTCTTTTGTCACAACCACTTAAATTGTATTCTGCATTGTCTTGGTTTTTTTTCCAGAGTTTTACATTTTCTCCACCACCCTTTCAATTTTTCATATACCTTATGTTGATTTTTCTGTACCAGCTATGTATTTCTTCTATAAATTTTCCTTTAACAGTCTTAATTTCTTACTCTCCAGTCTCCCATGTTTCTACTCTACTTCAATCTTTCTTTGCTTTACTCACACTTTGTTTCCTTTGAATTAGATCCTTCGTGTTGTGTTCTTTAAGCTGTATTTCCAAAATGTTCCGGTTGCTGCATAGCAGTAAAGCGGATCGTCCCACAGAATTTGACTGTTTATTAGAATTGTAGAATGATACAGCACAGAAGGCGGCCATCCGGCCCACCGTGCCTTTAATAGAGCCATCCAATTAATCCCATTCCCTGCTCTTTCCCCACAGCCCTGTAAATCTTTTCCCTTCAAGTATTTATCCAATTCCCTTTTGAATGTTACTATACTTCCAGCTGAAGTTGTTAAGGAGCACCTCTATTATAAACTGAAGATAAAATGGCCCTTCCTTATAGTTTATTATTGGCACAAAAAATCATGTTTTTTTAAAAAGTTGAGATGTGTTTGTTTTGCAAATTATACCTCAAACAGAATCATATTAACTGATTTGTGAACAAATGCTAATCGAGATAGCAATGGTCTTTGATGGTTTAGCATTAAGGTTCTTAATTCTTTGGCCCTCTATGTAGTTGCTCTTTAACTAAAACATTCAGAAAGATATTTGTTTCACACACCATCTATCCCTGTAGCCTCCGTGAGTGAAGTTGCACAATTATTGGTGAATTATGGGCAGTTTTAGACCCTGGGCTCCTATCGACTGGGGTTAGATTTGAGACAGCCTATATTAATTTCACTTATGACCCAACAGATCCATCATCAAAGGGAGATTTTTCTCCCATCTGTTTGGACTGGATTCAAACCATGTCCCTTAAGTGAAAGAACCATATATTCTCTTTATTTATTGAGTTCTGACAGAAGGTCTTTGACCTGAAAGGCTAACTCTGTTTCTTGCTCCACAGATGCTGCACGACCTGCTGAGTATTTCCAGCATTTTCTGATCTTCTTTCAGATTTAAGCATCTGCAGTATTTTGCTTTTGTAATATATTAACCCACTGTGCCACAGTTTCCCTGGCTTAAATATAACAGTAGTTTGCTATTGAGAGGGGATCTCAGAGAAACATATAAAATTCTAACGGGATTGGACAGGTTAGATGCAGGAAGAATGTTCCCAATGTTGGGGAAGTCCAGAGCCAGGGGTCACAGTCTAAGGATAAGGGGTAAGCCGTTTAGGATTGAGATGAGGAGAAACTTCTTCACTCAGAGAGTTGTTAACCTGTGGAATTCTCTACCGCAGAAAGTTGTTGAGGCCAGTTCATTAGATATATTCAAAAGGGAGTTAGATGTGGCCCTTATGGCTAAAAGGATCAAGGGGTATGGAGAGAAAGCAGGAATGGGGTACTGAAGTTGCATGATCAGCCATGATCACATTGAATGGTGGTGCAGGCTCGAAGGGCCGAATGGCCTACTCCTGCACCTATTTTCTATGTTTCTATCCTAATTTCTTCTTATGTGGCTTGGTGTCAAATGTTGTATGATAACACTCCTGAGAAGCGCCTTGAGACGTTAAAGGCACTATATAAATATAAGTTGTTGTTGTTGACTAGAACAATTGTAGTGGGTTTTAACTTATACTTTTAATCTTACCAAATACTGACAAAAGCTTTTCTATGTTGTTCACAAAAAACTAAACCTATATCCTCGTGCCTAGACACCACGCTAGAATCCAGATCTATAAAATGAGTTGGGAAGGAAAAGATTACTTGTATATTGAGTGTTTTGTGCTGTCTCATTTGTGTCTATTTTTTTCTCTGGTTCTCTAGTTGCCAACAGAAGACAAATCACAGTTTTTTTTGGTAAAATAGTTTGTCCGCTTCAACTCAAGTATAGTAATATGACTAATCAGAAAATTAGAGCTTTAGCCCAGCACTAAATAATGCTTTTAATCTTAGCAAAAAGCTGACTGATTCCTTTTTGACATCAAATATTGTATGAATGCTCTAGCACCAGCAAGCAGAAGATTGCCCAGCATTCTGACACTGGCAAGCAGAGCTCTGTGGATACATTTCCGAACACATTCACAGAACTTCGATTTTCCTGTTTTAAGTACAGTGCAGCTTGTCCACATCATTCTCAAAATCATAACAGTATGAAATGGTAACTGTGGCAGTATATACTTAATTTCAAACTCCAACTCAAGGTGTTAAAAGGTAGCAAGACCACATAAAATTATAGCAGTAAGTTTTGAATATTTTAGCTTTAAAATGGGTAAATCAGCATTTTTACACAGTTTTATTTTAAGATATTCAAATTTACTGCTTTCATTTTTTATAGGAGACCTTGCTACTTTATAATACCAAATACACAGCATATTGAGTTGGCATTTGAATTTGTGAAAATGAACCAATATTGCATAGATTAATTTAGAAATTACATTACATTTACAGGGAAGACTGTTCAATGGATGAAAGGATTTAGAAAGGTTTTCCTTTTAAATTGTCTTATTTAGATTGCCATGTCTTACCATCTGTAAATGTGTAATAAATTATGGCATTTAAAACAAGATCCTGTTTACCTTGTTTAATAATGAAAAGGATTTCTCCAAAACTTTCATTTTCTTAATAATGTTCTTTCTTGTTTTAACAGTAGCTTTTAGAGCGATCTGTTTTCGGTCTACGGGCCTGGGTATATATGGAATTGTTTAAACCAGGCTAGAACTTTAGAACAGTTTACTATTAAATATCCCAGAGCAATGTAGTTCTGCTGAGGCTAGTTATGTATTTATTGCTGAAAAGAGCCATCTTTTCTTGGGATTGATTTGGACTGAAGTAAGGCCTCTGGGTGTGGAGGTGGCAGAGTAAATACCTGAAGAGTAATGTTCCCTGTGCTGCCGATCAATACCAGACCCACCATTGTACTTCAGGCCACTCTCTTGTTAAAAACAAATTTGTTAATTTTGACAATTTAATTGCATTTCCCAGGGCTGATTTTAAGAGATGGTAAAAGAAAGTGCATAGATCCTTTTGTGTTGTAACTATTGCTGCTATTTGTGCTTCAGTATTTGTGTGCTACATATTGCTTTGTCCTGTTTCACACAACATAAATTGTTTCATTATTCTGTTATTTTTTATTGTTTTCCTAAATGTATTATATGCATAAGAATTTAGTACCAAATGATGGATTTGTTATTTTGGACTTTGTTCTTTGGTGATTAACAGTAGATACAGGCATCATCTCAGAACAATAGCAAGCTGAGTTATGTTGCCAACTCAGCATGTCTCTCTGGTTAAACAAGTAGAACTTGTATGTATGGCGCTCCACTCACTGGTATCCAAATACTGGCTATAATTTTTATGTTGGTAAAGAGCTGACTTTTTATAAACTTAATTTTTTTGACCTTTTTTAATCTTCAGTTTGTACTGGTAAGAGTTGTACTGCAGCTGGTGCAAAACACGAGCATGTGAGACAATCTTCTCAATGCAGTTTGCACCACTTGCCAGCATTTGATTGTGGAGATTTGACTTTTGAGTTAACTATATCGTTTTTGTCTATTTAAAGTTGAAAATATTTCTCATTGAAATGTTTATTATAAATGCCTGTTAGATTTTATTTGCTCTAACACTGGCAGGTCAGGATGTTTTAAGAATAAAATATTAAAAGTACTAGAAGTGTTATAACCCAGTGCTGGGCTTTGAGCTGTAACTAGCCTTGCATGTGGTATATATTGGGATACTGTAATACTGCTGCTAACTGAAGAACCTCAAGGGACAGTTAATTGCAGGAAGACCATGTTAAATATTTGTACGGGATTTTTTTTCCCACAGCAAGCAATTTTTTAATCTTTGAATTAACAATTTACAGAAATCCTTGACGATTTGTCTTCCCTACACAAACTGAGCAGCTTGGTTTAAGACTGTAGAATACAGTTTAAGTCTTCTTTGTCCTACTAATTGTTTTTTCAGATCTTTGATCATTTGCTATTTAATGTAGATTTTTTTGAAGTGCACTTACTGCAATTGGGTGGAATTTAGGAGACCATTTGAGCTGATAATTAACCAAATTAACTTGTACTATTTACCTGTATGTTGTAAAGCAATCTGGAAAAAGAACAGCATTGTATTTGGAAGACAAATTTGAAATGTGACCGATTTAGCATGCCACGAGGGACTGTATTATTGTGGTATGCTAATTGATTGAATTGTTTTGTTTTCCAGAGATAATCACAGTCAAATTGCATATTTTTGGTGGCAAGCATGACTTTGGTTGGTAAACTAAACACAGCTTTGCTAGACTGAAACAAACCAAAATATGATGTAATGTTTGTGTTTGTTGTATTTTAGAGATAGTCGAGGCCCTAGCTATATAATTATACGATATGTAATTAAGGTATTAAGGCTAGGGTGAAGGAAGAGAGAGAAAAAACAACAATGTCGACCAATTAAACAGTTAGCAAATAGTGAATAATTGAAATGAGCTAAGTTTGGATCATTTTGTATCACACAATATAATTAAATTTCGATCATCATAAGAAAGTCATATTGCAGTTTCTGCAGTATGACTTTGAAGGTAATTTGTGTTTCAACAAGTGGCTTGACATCATCTGAAGTAGTCTCACCTTTTGGGCTTCACATCTGTTAGTGTAATTGTAATTCAGGTGAAGTATTTTTTTTAATGTAGAGATCCCATGAACTGCATTTACATGTTAATGTTAAAACATCAACACAACCATGCTCGCTGTTTACTAATTTTTAAAAATTCTCCGGCAACCTAATGTTGATGAGCATGTGGTGCACATGAGCTCTGCTTGTGCATTAAGTAAGCAGTACTGGTGCTTTGCATTCCTCTAAGGAGCATACCTGCACTACCAAGAGCCCAAATTGGAGATTAAAAAGTTATGGCATTATTGTGGTTGTATTTTGTTTAATTTGCTGAAGAGTGGCAGTGTGTAAGATATTGCTAAATATTTGATATTCTAATAGGAAGGCAAATATTGTGTGAAGAGATACCAGAATATCTGCCAGTGCATTGCCGAATAGAAAAGCTAACATATTAAAAGGTGAAATGGTAGGAAAACATTTTAGTAAATAAGATCCACATGGTACATGTCGCAAAATTAGAATTAACAGTTAGGAAACTTTGGGATGTGTGTTTAGTTTTTGAAAATTGTCAACAATCTTAAGGGTTGTAATTGTTTCTCTTTTTCTTTCTTGAGGATTAGTCTCTTAGGAATTTTAGCAATGTGAGGTGATGTTCTAATGAGTGGTAATGGCATGAAGCTAAAGGGAAAGTTTAATTTTAGAATTTGATGCAGTTTTGTCGAGTTGGTGCCACCCTGAAGAAGAGTGTGTTGGGTTCAGTTACAAGAACGATTTGGTTCCTGTTTTAAAATATCGCATTTATGTATTCATAATAACCCTAACTGGGGAACTACGGACTCCAGCTGTTTCTGGCAAACAGTTCAGCACTTTTTGGAACTTTTTTTGTGGAAGCAGGTTTAAATTTGTTAGAATTAGAAGAGAGAATGCAGTCAAGGTAGCACACCTTCTGTTCTTTCGGCCGTTCCTACTCACTGTAGTATTGATGGAGATGTTATATTTTAGGTACACATTTTAATTTTCATTTACGCCATTGCCATTATTTAGATATAGGTTGTGATCCAATCTAAATGCTTTTTTGAACGCAAGAAATTTCAGAACAAAATTTTATAAAACTGAAAAGTACCAAGTCCGCATTTGAAGCGAGTGTTTGCCTGTTGGAATTACTACGTGAATATGATGTTTACAAGTGTTTCATCTCCCTATTTAACGCATACATCTGATCTATTTTAACATTTAATTTAAGATTTTATGTTTCATTCGTGTACCGCAGACAAAAAACGTTTAAACGTTTTAGACAACTTTTTATACATTCTATGAAGAACTACTGTGCTAAATTAAATTAGTTGTCCCAAAGAGGTTTCATTCAAGTTTTCCTTGCATTTCATAAAAGTTATCGCGTATTAATAAAGAATAACAAAAAGTGAACTGCCATATGGTTGCCTTCTCATTCTGACTTACGCCTTTGTATCTAAAATCAGTACGAACTGAGTTTAGGAAGAGGTTGACTTTCAGAATTTTAATCATGCTGCCAACTGGAGCCAGAGTTCGAACTACTTCTACACGGTGAACCTTATGAGCTGACTTCCTTCCCTTAATCTCCGGCGTTGAATTGTTTTGGAGCATTGTAAATGTTTTGTTTTTGTCATTACAATTGGAAGACCACAGCAAGTATTGAAGTCGGTGAAAAAGCACCAAGTTTTAGGTAACTGCTGGAACGAATCCTTCATTCGGTTGATGGCCATTTGTTGTCACGTGAAACCTGTGGCGGAGGACGGTTAAGGCGCCGAAGACTAACGTTTGCAGTGTGTTGACTTTAGTCTTGCGTATTAAATATTACCTGGAATAAAGTGTTGAAGTTTCGTAACAAGTTTCCTTTTTAAACAGGGAAATAGTTTTACTTGTCTCACATAAAACCCATGAATAATAGTTACTCGCTTTATTTTGTCCAGGTATTTTTGCAAAGCTGCTTCTCCAGTCAGTGCGTTTTTTAAATTTTGTTCAGTGCGAGTGACGGTTGTATAAATGTTATCACGCCGCTCCATAGCAATATAGGAAATGCAGATTTATTGTGATATAAAATAGATTGAAGAAAGCACAACTGTTCTCCTTAAAGCTATAGCCTGCAGTGATCCGGTTCTCTGTACACAGTAGAAATCCATAACCTGGGGTCTGGTGAACACCATTCGATTTTAATTTATAAATCCATAGACAAATAACAGTTATTAAAATGAAGTCGAAATCATCAAATTCAAATGTGAGCAACCCTCTTATAGATCTGCTCAAATAAAATTAGTGAAACCCCCACAGAAACGTGCCAGCAGTGGAACTTCTCATAAAACTGCAACTATTTTTGAAGTAGAGATTATCGAACGTTGAAAAGGGTGAAAATGTCTTGTTATTTTTAATGAAATATTGAACTAATTACCTATAAGCGATGGTTTTTAATGTGATAATTAGATTTTTGACTGCTATCCTGTTTGGACCCGACATGCTTATTTTCTCATCGGCCTGGACTGTGTGTGTTGGCAGGTTCTGAGGAGGATGTGCTGGTTAAAGGCAGACAATCCATTCGGACCCAAGCTGTGGGCAACCAGAACTCCGAGAGCGAGATTCTGCTGGAGGGAGACGACGATACGCTCACTTCACTGGAAGAGAAGGAGATTGATAACATGGCGGGTAAAATAATTTGTCTTTCTTTACACCAGCCTAACGTTCCAACTAAAGCTCCTTGTGTAATTTCACAAGCTCAGTCCGGGGACTGTTGTTGGGACAGTGATGAATTGGCCTGATCCTAATGAAGCCAATAAAAATATCATTTTCCTTCGCTATTGTATCAGAAGCTCCAACATTACATTAGCATTTGACTTTCCGCATTTCCCTGTGTGCCTGATTTGTCTCCTTTCTGCTCACCTTGAAAAGTTTGCACTGAAATGACATGGCTTGTCGAGAGATTTTTTTAAGTGCCCATAACGACAGTGACTGATGGTAGTTCTTGCCGTCTATAACTTTATAACCGGTTTATGTTCGGACTCGACTCCCAAACCGCTAAGAACCAGCTCCTTCTATGAAAAAAGCAAGCGAAGGGCGAGGCCATGCCAGTGCTGCCCATTGCCTATCCAACCACATAATGGTTACCTGATTCGCTTCATACAGACGCTCAATCATCGTAAAATGCAATTAGATTTGGTCAAATCTGACTTTAGAAATACGACGAAAAGCCTTAATTGTAAATATAATCAAGTTCTCATTCTTGGTCGTATTATTTAGTTGCACAAAGTGCGTTTACATCATTCAGATGTGACTCAAAGTCCGCATGTTCCCTTATTGTTTAATAGCAAAACAAATTACGTCAACTTGGGATTTCAGTTTGTATCTAATATCTGTAGTATTTTTCCGCTCCTCGCCTTCATCAGTTATCTGCGCAGTAATGTCTTTACTACGTATTAACAGTTAAACTGGGGAAATAACGTCCCGAATAAATAAATAAATTGGTTTCATATTGCATGAGAAAGAGTTAGAAAATGCGGTCGCTTCCCGGTAAATAGCTTCAGGAATAACTTGGGACAGATGGGAGTTTGGCCGAAGGTTTCTTAAGACTACAAAAAGGAAAAACTGATGTGGTTGATGTGTTTAGCGATATCATAGTCTTTAGGGTGTCCCTATACATAGCGACCAAAGCATTTCTCTGACTGAATTTCAGGACAGGTGGGCGACAATTGCTGCCATCTCCGGCCGTGGAGGGTGGGGAGGGAGCTCGGGTGTTACCACACTGGCAATTGGAAAGGGGAAACTAGGATAACCACTCGCGCTCGAAAAGGGAACGGGACAGCTGGCAAGACTGGGTGCAAGGAAGGAGGATTGCAGTTTCCGCTAGGGTGGGTTGGAACCGGATTGCTGCCACCGCTGGGAGAGGGGCCAGAAAAAAAGCAGACTGAGAATCACTTCTGTGGTCAGGTTTGGGCGGGAGGGGGTGCGGGGAGGGCTGCTCGTCTGAAGGCAAAGGGATAGCTTGTAATACAAGGGAAATGTTCCTAAATTGGTAATAGAGATTAACAATTGTGCTGTATTTTGACAAGTCATCAAAATCGTGATTGAAACCGAATTTATAGTAAACATAATTCAAGGAAATAAAATCCAGCGACGTGTTGTGTTACTGCACATTTATAAATTATATATTTAGCGTTTGGGATCTTTTGCATTACAACACGACATGGAAACAGCCCCGTTGATTTAAAATGCATTGTATAGCGCTTGACTTTGGAATGTTCATTTTAAATTATTTCATCTACAGATGCATAGGTAAATAACACCATTTCTGTTTACATTTTGTTTTCAACTTTGCCCTAAACTGAAGTAACAAGTGTGAAATTGTTTTGCGATGCAGTCACTTTCCCAGTACAGCGCAGCTATCCGCAGTAGACAGTGTAAAGGGGTGAGAGCAGGGTTTAATTATAAAATCTTGACATTGGGAATAGGATTAAGCAGTAATCCTTTCTAATAAAGTCTGTAGTGTAAATTAACTGGAAGTTATCAAGGGTCTCCTATAGGAGCCCATGGGCTGTGTGCAATGCCAGATCATTGCAGATGGCTGCTGTGTTCTCATTGTAATTGAATGTCTCACCGTGATTGAAAAATGTTATTTCTCTCCTGTATTACATGTTAATGCATTAAGGGCACGGCGAGACGGCAGAGAACACGAGATGGTGATTCCATCCATTTTTGAAAGAGCTTGGGGAAATCAAGGCGGTTTTGTATCTATCTGCTGACCATCTGCAAACACAGTATATTGTAGACTGGGAATAGAGGGCAAATCCTGCTCTAATCTCACATGAGAATCGCCCGCTATTGTCGAGGTGGCATACATTAAGATTGATGAGAGATTAAAGACTACTCGGGTCTAAGCAATCAATGAAAATGACAATTAATTTGGAAATTTTTTGGCAATTACTCACAGAATGATTACCTCCACCAGTTCGTCGAGTGAACCTGATTTGATGCCGTGTATATTTTTAATAGAAAGCCATCCGTGTAGTAGCGAAGTTTGGCGCTTCTGAAATCTGCAAAAGCCGCAGTATGAGATATGGCCCAGGAGCGCTATTTCTTTTAGTAAAGTCATATTGATGTGTTGTTGCAAAGGCTCTATTGTCCTTAGTAAATTTCTCGATATCAGACACCATGGTCAGCGATAGTTTATACATTTCCTAAATCAAATATTCAAAATAAATGCAGAACAAAATAATGGTTGCTACTGCATTTCAGCCTCTAAGTTGCTTTCAATACACAATATTTTATGACATAAATGGGTTAAACATGCTGTGTGCATTATTCCATCTGCTTCCCTTCACCTTTTCCCTTAATATAGCTTTCATACTTCTATCTTTTGGAGGACACTCATATCGGTTTTGTATGTTTATAGCGAATGGCTCAATGCTCTTGTTGCGAAATGATATCCCTTCTATAAATCCTTTTGTACTTGGTGATTATTACAATGAAGTGCATTCAGCTGTAAACCAACTGGGCAGCTGTGAAATGTGGATTCCCAGCATCTCAAAACAAGGGCAATTCCCATAAAAGCTGCGCGTATATATGTGTGTATATATATATTTATATTTATGGAGAGAATTAAAATATGATTTTCTTAAGCAATTATTCCAATTCTAGTGTATTGACCATGTCAAAACGTATTAAGTAATATATATATCTTTATATATTTTAGATGTAGTCTTGAATATTGGTAAATGAGATAGTTACATTTTAACGGGTCATCCTACAGGTTGTTAAATCAAAACGTGTAAACGAAGCGATTATAATTACAGCAAATTCCTATGCAAAATCTGAATATGTACAGGCTCAGTTGTGCTAAAACCAAACGTTTTTAATTCTCAACACATCACCAGTATAATGTTTACACGGAATGTATTGTGATTTGTTTAATTTTCAGATTTGTTTGTGGATGTTTTTCTTACTGCCTCTATCTATTTGCTTGACAAATCATACTTTTTATGAAGCTATTTTTTGATCGGAATAAAACTAACAATTGTTCGTAAGCTATCCTGTTCACCTATTTCTAGGACCTGTGAATTTCAGCACGGCTGTCCAGCTCATCGCTCCGGCTGTAGTTGCTAAGGGAACCTTGTCAATCACCTCTTCCGAGCTCTACTTCGAGGTGGACGACGAAGATCCTAGTTATAAAAAACTAGACCCCAAGGTAAGACGGCGCTGACACATCTGGGACTGTGTTTAAATGACAGCTCTTAAATACACCAAATTTTAACCCCAGAGCAGCTGCTGATGCACATAACGTTGCCTCATATACATCAGAGGGCAAGACCTCTTGCATTCATTAGAAAGTAGCAAAATAGCAATGACTTAGCTACCATACAGATGCACTACTATAATTGCAATAGATATTTTATTGTATACATTTTAAAGAAAATGCAATATTTATTCAATACCGATTCTAATTCCTGATATAGAATTCAGTTCGTATGTTAAATATGCAGCTTTTAAAAGTTGAGATCGTCACCTTTGCCTGTTCATGAATATTTTAAACCATAATATTTTCATCGGTCTACAGAAATGCAATATGTTAAATTATTACATTTTATTTTGAAAATGTTGTATTTTGACCGGTCCTAAGTTTTAAGCTTGTAGTTACTTGACTTAAGAATTATAAATTTAAAATATATTTCATATAGCCAGTGGAAAATACATTTGAAATGCTAATACCTTGCTAATCATATCCATAATTACCGGATTTTACCTATTTCGGTCATAACGCCAGAGGTTCCTCTCGGCTTGTATCCGTTCATCAAGCACAAAAGTCCAGCTTTTTTTTGTGCTCAGCAACTATTACGGTAATCTTCTGCAGTTAAGGTTGTTCCTTTATGTGGTTTATAGTTACATTTTGGAAACATTGACAATAGCAAGAATGAAGCCCATAATTAATTACGTTTCGAATGAGTTGCCAATGATTTTAAAACTTAATTTCATTGTATCGACCTTACTTGAATATCAGTGTCCCATTGTAAAACTCAAACACTAATAACGGGTTCTCAAAAATTGCAAAACACTGCATTGTATCTAAAATCGCCCAACAGGTTGGAATGTTCTTCACCATCGTGCCATTGCGGGGCCATCTAGCTGACATTTCCGCGGTATCCACCAAGGTTGTGTACTCCGACCGTTTTGGGTAGCTGTAGCGTTTAGGCCAGCATTTCGGTTTCAAAATTAGCTATGGAAACATCTTCGAGTTTGTGATTGAATTTCACTGGTATTGCTGATGGTGCTCAGTCTCATGGCACTTGAACGTGTTTTTGGGGGGAGGGTGATAAACGTATGAGTTTTTCACGATGTATTTAGATTTGAAAGGTATTTGGTGTCTTAGTTTGGAAAAAATACATTTATGTCACAACATTTAAATTAATTCTGCAAGGTCACAGGATGACTGGTACTGTTCTAAGCCGGGCGTCTGTCAAAATACAAAGTCGAAAAAGCGTTTTGTTAATGCACAAAATAATCCTAAAAATGTTTTAAATAACTTAAAATAGCAACGTTTGCTTTTAAATATAATTACTGATTTGGATTGCGTGCGGTACCAATCTGAAACATAGATGCATCTAAATTTAAGTTGAACAAGCCACTATATGTTGGTGCATTTGGACTGGATATTGCAGGTTTTTCCACATTTGTATATTTAACAGGACACGATGAAATAAAGTGTAAACTATTGTAGCAGAGCAGGACTTGCTGCCAAGTTTTCCTTATTACGTCTTTAAAAATTGTTGTTTTACGAATCTAATTCATATCTTGCCGGGAACCATTATTATTGATGCTTAACATTTGTGTGGTTTCGGGATTTGAGGGGAAATCTAGACTTGTACAACGTGCTATGTAAAATGGTGGTAAGATCAAACAGAAAAATCCAAAAAGCCAGAAAGAAATCTGGCGCTTCCGATCATCTTGGGAAAAATATATTCAAAGTATTGTTGTACATATATATTTTAACACAATAGGATAACTTGCTTCTGGAATTGAATGTTCACAACACCTCAGCTGCAGAGAGTGGTAGTCACGGACGATATTTTTTTTATCTATCTCTTCTGGCCCTATACCTAAATTGGATTTCAGTTGAAATTTACATAACAACGCAGGCCAGGCTTCAATCATGCATATAACCAATTTCTAAAACTAAGACCACAGCGCCCTTCCTACTCCGTAAGAATACTTAATAAAATTGTAATTCTGCTTTATCAGTCATCAACTTAATTTCATAATATGTCCGCAGCAAACATAAGACACGGATCACCAATGCAAGAATTAAATTATGATATTCAATTCTACCGACTTGAAGCTTATTCTTAAAGCACGATTTCCCTTTCCATCTCTTCCCAATCGTGACGTGCGATTTAGTTTGGGGCATTTTTTTAAAATTGCTGTTGTTTGTCCTTAACACCAGAAACCAAAACAGACTGACAAGCTCTTACCAGATCTGAGTCTCTGATAAGATTTGCTGATAACCTCGGGCTTCACACTTACACCAGTTTGGTGTTTTAATTACCAACAGTAGCTGGAGAACTGAAATGAGACGAGTTCTGAAGCCTGTTGAATGCCCGAATTGTTCTACGTAAATAAACAATTGTTGTTCGGTTATTTGAAAGGCTAAAAAATGACACCGTCATTGTTTACAACATGTACAGAAAATTAGACGAAAGAAGGACATTTCTGACTTAGTTTACCCATTTCTTGATCTTTCGATGCAAGTGAAGATTTTGCGAAAAGCCAGTAAAATTTGAAGAATTGTCTATTCATTTATCGTACGTCCCTAGTCTTAACATTTTAAAAATATTTTTATTTTGGGAATTTACATTGTTTAGATGTTAAAATGTCAGTATTGTGAAATCCGGTTTGCAGGATGTTGCATAAAATTACACAAATTTAAGGTGGTACTGCAATTTAAGCCCTCACTGTAAATATAGATGGCGATTACCAGGACTTTCAAGTATTAAAAGGCACAGCCAGTTTTTTTAAATGGAAACACTCCACAAATTCTATAATCACTATTTAATAAATTGTCCTCTGCAATTACATCTTTAGTTACTATAATAGGACTGACATTTATGGTTTGTAATATGGTTATTTGTAATTTCAACCGTAATATGCTGTACCAACGTTTCCATTATTCAAGTGTTTTTTGAGACAAAAGTTCAGTTCAATGTTAACTTTTTAAAATAAATACACCTGTGGACAATACAGTGCAGCTGTAACATTGAAATGATTTCACCGCCCTTGAAGTTTCTCGTAATATCAAATAACTCGCAACGCTGCAACATTCCTGGATCGTATTCTTTGTATTAAAGTAATGTCAAATGAAAATTAAGTCACAGTGTATATTTCAAGTAATTGACTGCAAGATGAGACATTTTGTAAAAGTGCGGCCTAACTGTAAATATTCGGCCTTGTAGTTGTTCACTAGCGCCATTGTTAGAGAGGCTATTATTTTTGCTTAGATTGGAAGTTTTTCTGGCACTTCAAAACTATAACGATGCAGCCTTTTTCAATGGCACCAAATGGCTCTATGCACCTTTGGGTGTCTTTCCTCTCTCGTTAGAGGTGCTGCTTTCATCCTGAATTTTGTGTATACTGTACAGTTGTAGCCTGGGCCGACTACTTCCCGTCCTAATTCAGTTTTCCCCCTTTTTGCTAAAGACATAAGAACTTACTAGACAATGAAAAATTAACTCATGCGTTTATTCTAAAATCTTCGTGAGCTATTGCTTCTTGAAAGTAATTCTGCAGTGAAGACTGGATTAATTAGTTCTCAAATGCCGTGCGAAGTTTTTTTTCCATTAGTAGCGTGGATGCAACGTCTAAAACATGTTTTAAAAGGAAAATTAAAGTGTTTTATAGTTTTAATTATAGTATTAAACATAAATGCATTGTTGAATTTAATATGCAATTATAAAATTATTTAAAAAATGAAAGCGATGAAGAGAATCGAACCACTAACATTCACTAAATTCTTGCAGTTAAAAAAACTTAAGTTTGATCGAGGCCATTTTATCTTGTAATTTTTCTCCCACGTATATATAAAATTTTACTTGCAAATTCGTAACTATTGTGTGGAAATAACAACATCAAAAGCACAATAAATATATCAATAACATAATATAAACAAACGATTCTATTCAGATGTAAATTAACTGACAAGAAGTGCAGGTAAGGTAAATAATTTTATTACCATTATTACACGTTTCTTTTAGGGGCACATAGTCTGAAGTTGGCACGCAAAATACATTTTACAACAGAAATTTTCTTGGCCTTTAAAAGACTGTGCATACTTAAATAAAGGTTCCTCACAGGCTGACAACATCTAAACAAAACTGTCACATTTAGTTTAAAATGTACCTTAGATCTGTTTCACGTCAAGTCCGTTTGCTTCTTTTAAAGTCTTTTTGTTTTAATCATTTAGTAAGTTAAAATTTTGTGCCTTGCAATAATTGTTGAGTAGGCATACTGGGACTGTTAAGTTCTACTATAGCTTATCGAGGCTTTTTGCGTTGGTAAGAATTTCTCTCGCCAATCGCCATGTCTGTTTAGCCGCGCTTTCCAGAGCGGAATGAGGCTTTCCTTGAAAAAGATCTAGGTTTGGAAGAAAGTAATGAGGACACCTCCGGCACTGGAGACAGGAGATGAGCTGAAGCAGAATGCCGTTGAGGCGGTCGCCGAGGCATGACTCGTCCCAGTCGGTTTCTCTGGGGTGTTTCTCGCATTCGTAGAGTAGTAGTGTCTTCATATGGTAGTTATTGAGGGGCTGGCCTGGCAACTCGAGGTGTCGATCGCGCAAAGTCTTTAAAACGGATAGGCACTTTTTCCTGCAGCCCCCCATCAGTAGTCGGTTCTCAGCTTCGCCGAACTGTAAAACCCAAGCGTCGCTCTCGGCCGAGCTCTGCTTGCCTGTCAGGGAGTAGCACTCTTTAGACAGGAGGTTGAAGCCTTCAGCCTTGACTTCGGCCACCCGGTTCGGCCCGGGCCAGGGGATGTGTGGCATAGGCCACTGAGCCGCACTCCTGGGCCAGATGCCCGTGCATTTGAAAGCTGGCGTGATCTGTACTACGTAACGCTCCCTGATCCTTAGCTTTACCTCGCTCGTGTCTGCCACCATCTTCACCACATCTCGATAACTGCATTTGTCCACTGCCTGTGCCACCAGGGTCTGAAATCTAGAACGGATCTTCCGGGCTGACAGGTAGCCCGAAGCTGTAATGAATTCGACCCAAAGGGACATGCTCCTCTTGCGCCCGTCGCTTAATTTTAGCACAGCGCAGCCAGGCAGTGAGCCATCGTCCACGAAGTTGAAGACCCCCATTTGGTTCAGATAGAGGACCACCTCAAATTCTGTTGGAGCGATCACCTCCAACCCTTCGAAGCGCGTTTCGATCTCGCTAAGAGAGCTGATGAAGCGAGGCTCTTGGACTTCCACTTCTTTAAGGACATCGGCGACCACCTTGCACACCTCTCGAATGGTCTTAGCGATCGCGGCTTTCCTAGCTTGGCATCGCTCGTTGTAGTACTTGTTCAGCTGGTAGACCAGCTTGGCTTGAGCCGCGATCATGTTGGGACTCGGGTCCGGGCTGTACACCGGAGTCTCGCAATAGGTTGAGGGATCCAATGCTTACCGGTGTTCCGTGGGCACCCACTTTTTAACTGGTGCAAACCTGAAACAATTGCATTGAATTTAATGTGATAAAGGGGAGAGAGAAGTGAGGAAGTCAAAATGCAAATGTCAACTAAGTCCTCCAAAATCAACAACTTGTTTCTTCAAAAGGAATTGTTTTAAGCAGTGGCGATTGTCGCTGTTTTGAAGCATTAAATGTAAGTGACGATATTTGGCCGTTATCTTTCATTGCTCTCTCTCTCTCTCTCCCTCTCTCTCTGCCCCTGATTTTGACTGTTTTTATTCCTGTGACCACTTTTCCCCACGCTCAGGAAGTGTGTAAGAGTTTAGTTTATGAATGGTCCCTGCCGAGCTGAGCATGCGCTCTGAACGCCAGGAGGCCGAACCCGACGCGCACGTGCTGCTGACGCCGACCAATCGGCGGCTTGCTGTCAAGACTGACCAATGGGCGCGACGGGGACGGAGATTGGATACAGTTGTTAAAAAAAAGCAATTTTTGCCGTCTGCCACATCTCTCGGGCGGGGGCAGGGTGCTCGGGCTGGGGTTGGGGCAACGTGCTCGGGCGGTCTGGGGTTGGGGCAAGGTGCTCGGGCGGTCTGGGGTTGGGGCAGGGTGCTCGGACGGCCTGGGGTTGGGGCAGGGTGCTCGGGCTTCATTTACTCCTTTATATCCAATCTTTTAGACCAATGTTTATTTTGCATGTACAGCAAAATAATTTTTTAATGCTATATAATTTAATAATACGCGATATATTGAGAGCAATCTTAATAGCTATGCTAAATGTTGATAAAAAATTGTATATAAAGAAACTAACTGAATTTTCAAACTGGGATTGTCTACTTTTGGAAATGCCCATTTTCATATCTGTACATAAGACTTCAAAAATCAAAGGGATAAATCTATCTATTTTTACGGCAGTTTACATTTGTTTCCGTGAATATCCAGCGTATGTCGAAAAATTGGAATGAACACTTTTTTTAGAAGTACATATGACATTAAAATTGAGATTCATGTTTTACACCGAGCCCTGATAATGAATTGGTGGAGATGTAAGAATGGTACTTTTAAAAAAAAGTTTAAGACCAAACTTTTATTGGAGATTCGAACATTGTACATTGAAGGATTTTATACTGCCACAACTGGATGACGAGCGGCGGTAGTTTTAATTGAGGTCACACATTACCAATCTTCTAGCGGAGCTCTTTCCCGTTTCTTCCAGGACGGGTTGGTGTGTTCAGACCGTGACCGCGACACCGCTCTTTATGTGGGCTTGTCCGTGGCCCGGGACAGGCCGGCGGGCTTTACTTTCCAGCCGCCTTATAGTTGCTCCAAACATACGGACTCAACCGTAGATTTGTCTCGTCTCCTTTTCACCAACTTGTTTCATTTCATGTTTTGCTAAAACAAACCTCTTCAAGCCACGTTGTTGCTGCAGGACGCGAGGCTGAATGTTTCCAGCTGACGACAGCCGGCGGAGCCTTGAGCCCAACGCTGAAAAGGCACAGACTGCGACTGGTGCGGGGCAATTCCAGCGGGTTGTCCGATTTTAAAGGCGGACTTTGATAAGTTGCACTAAACAAAAGAGAAAGTACAACCTTAAAAAAAAAAATACTTAATTTAAGGTACGAAAGACCATTTGCTAAGAATGATTTGAAACGGCTGATTTGTCACAATCGCTATAATTTAATTCCCTAGCTATGTTTAGGAACTACTGATGTATTTGGTCGTGTAACCAGCATCCAAACGATCAGTCCCGCCGTTTTCAGCGAGGCGCCAATTAATTCAAGAGTTCTTCAACCAAAGTATCAGTCCTGAATCGCACTTTTCATTACGGATTTCCACGGTACATAATGGCTCCACTCAATTAACTGCATATAACAGTCCCGAATTCGTGGTATTATATAGATTTGTAAAGCTAAATAGAAAGGAATATTAAATTATTTACTTAAATGCATTGACAATGTGAACTCCATATGATTTAAAGGTGCGCTGGCCCTGGAACCGTTTCCATATTGCTATGAAAACGTTATCGGCACACAAATCCTGTGAAAGCAGTCTTCTTAGCATGAATAATTAAAGGCGACCGTATCAGAAGCTGTAATTGAAGAGCCTTGCCACCCTTTAGCACGATGTTTTTTTGAGTCCATCAGCACTTCCTTGAGGGTGCATTAAATAGAAATTGGCAGACCGCTAGAACAGAATTCGGTATAGAGAGAATGAGGGAGACAGAAAGAGCTCTCCATCTTGAGAGCCACTTGAAAGCCCTCAATGAATTGAACTGCATTCACTCTTTACCACCTCTCATAATACTTCAACTAATGAGCCTGGGGAGGAGGAGGTCTGCTCCCTGACAATAAATACATTATGAGAGGCTGGACTTTCTCTTTGGTTGCTCCACAACATGTTTGTTTAGCTTACCCTGTGTTTATGGTGTGTATTATAGCAGGGAGGAGCAGCACCTTTATCTGCGAGGTCTTAGGAAAAGAACACAAATCCAGAGGGGGTTGAGATTGAGCTAAAATGTAAATAAGACAGCCGTTCCACACACACAGTGTATACGCATTCACTTTATTCAGACTGGACAGGTGATGACATTGCTGCAATATTTTAACATAATAGTAAGTGTTGGTACCTTTTTATTGGCATGGTCGTTCTCAATAATCCAAGGTGCCAAATAACACTGGACTATTTTTGACCAATAATTAAGGGACATTTGAACACTGACAGTTATGATGGTGTTTTGTCAGCAATTATTTTAAAGAGAGCATGAGATTTTGTCCTATCTTGGTTGCAGTTCAGAAAGATTAAAATTGTCTTTATTGAAATTACTTTGGCCTTCTAGCAGATGAAATGATCATGTATAAAAAGCAGTGTAATGTGCTAACATGATTCTTAAGGATATACTGAGTTGGGTTATATTAAAACTGCTTTTGTTTTGTAGCTGTTTCATTATTAAATATGAAGGACCTGGGGAAGGAAAATAAGGTAACTAGTGGCTGTTAAAATCTAACCTTTCTTCATCAATACTGGGGTGCTAGTTTTTGATGGCTAAAACTTTGTTGTTTTACCAGTTTAACTGTTTAATGCATAGTTGTCTTTTTTATGTATGTTTGAATAACCAGGGAAAATGTGAGTACAGATTAGTATTAAATCAGAAGCATGCACTGTGATTATTTTGGTTATTATGTATAACATTTTTTTTCTCATTTTCTTTGGATGGAGCTAATCTGCAAAACCTAACTGAGAGTTAGCTTTTTTGTTAAATGTCAGAATTTAGTTTTTTTTAAACTAATCATCTTACAACTTTTCTGTTGTGGTTCAAAATAAAACATTTTCTTTTACATTTTTATTGTTATCGGATTTTACATGTTTCAGTTTCATCAAAGTTGTGGTGCTCTAAATGACTGCTACTATATTTTTTGAAGTATTTTTTGTGAGTAATCTGGAAAAACAAATTGCAATTCTGATCTAATTGTTTATAAGTCCTGTAGCATTCCGACAGCTTTAATTTTTAGCAATGTGTGATTTGCTAATATGGGTGCATTATGTTATGGTCGTTCATCATTTTGACCTTCATTAGTGTTGACACAAGTGTGTGATACATTGTGCTACTTCATGATTCATATACCTATCTATATTAGCAGCAGTGAGATTTAAAGCAGTTAAACAATTGAGTGAATGGAAAAAAGGTGAAAAAATGAATTTTATTTGAAGCATCAAATTGTGATGTTTCCATAAATATTCTCCTCTCGTTCTGGACTTGCATAATGAGGTTTGCAGTGGTAGTATATCTTTTACCCATTCTCACAGTATGTTTTATTTTTCTGCTTTATATAGAATTATTTCTTATTTTTTTAAATTGCAGTGTATTTTGATTCTGAAATGTACTAGATCAATTTTAATAAACAATGCAAAATAAATTGTTAGAGACATGTAAAGACAGTAGAATCAAAAATCGGTTTTAAAAATTGAAAGTATTAACAATTTTCTGGAGACCAGGCTCCATAATACATACTGAGTATTGATTTTATTCACATTTTACTTTTATTTATATATTTTTTTTGTATCTGAAATGTGTATTCTGTGTTCGAAAACCAGACACAGACTCTTAAGTATCCTCACCAGTGCAGCATTTGATTGAAGATTGGATTCTTCAATGTAATGTAACAATTTCTGGACCATTATAACACAGCTCAAATGTATACTCAGATCAGCCATTGCAGTACATTTTTTCTCCAATATGATGATCATCTGGCACAAAGAATACCATTAATATGAAACACTTTGAGCTGTACAGTGCCAACAAACAAGCACATTGATGTAAACTGATTATATTATATGATGGTGACAGCTTATATACTGGGATGAATAGTGCACATTTCATTTTTGTAACTGGACAAACCAGATAAATTCAGAACCTTATAGAAACATAGAAAATAAGTGCAGGAGCAGGCCATTCAGCCCTTCTAGCCTGCACCGCCATTCAATGAGTTCATGGCTGAACATGAAACTTCAGTACCCCCTTCCTGCTTTCTTGCCATAACCCTTGATCCCCCGAGTAGTAAGGACTTCATCTAACTCCCTTTTGAATATATTTAGTGAATTGGCCTCAACTACTTTATGATACAACAAACAAAAGTTAAGACTAGTGAAATCATTTTAATGGTTTAAATATGTTTGTGCTTGTTGCTGAAGCTTTGATATTTGTAATTTGTGAGGCAAAAGTATGAGTTACAGTTTGCCAACAATTCAACTACATTTAAACAAAATATGAAAGCTTTTAGATACCTTAACTGTTGAGGTTCTGTCACGCCCAGCAATTTCAGGGGCTGATAAAGTTCCTACTCAAATAAAACTTCACTTCTAACCAGTCAACTACTATAAAATAATCTGTGCACCAAAACGCAGTGTTCTTCGTTGGAGAAATTGTACCTAGTTCTAAATGTAAGCTGTAGTACTTTTCAAATTGTTTATTGTAATAAAACATGACTATCTTGAAAAATACAAAAAGATATTGCAGCCAAATCATAGAATAGTTGAGAGGTTGCAATTTAGAACCATAAATGACCAAAATATGAATTCATAAATTTGAATTTTAAAATGGTGCATGGCTAAACTTTTAATTTCCACTTGAGAGTGTTACAAATAAAGTCAGTGGAAACTGTTTTCTCAGTATATAGAGGCTATATGACAAGGAGCTATAAGATATCACTTGTATTCCGGGATTGGTCCAAAAGGTCACAAATAGTATCACTCACCTTTTCATCATATACTTTGTTTATAGCATATCTTGGTAATTTAAATGTGAAAAGCTTGATGGAATATCAATTTTAAATGTATAAATAGTATTCAATGTTCACTTTGCAATGTGGTTCCAATGACATCACTGTAAAAGCTTTTTCTTAAAGTGCTATCTGTTGTCAATTGTGATGTTATCACATGACATGCAATTGGATTACATCATTGCACTTGGCAAAGAAATTCATTCTTGATTTTTTTTTGATGTTTAGTCATTTTTAAAGATGAGATAATAACTTACTTGGCTTTAACATATGCATGATTTTAAGGTATGGCGTAGCAACTGAATATTATCTACACACTGGTTATATAATTACCTGTGTTTTCAGTTTTACTTTTACATGTTGCTGGAGTCTGACCTGCTAATGTCCATGGACCATGTACTCAGTAAACTTATACTGCATTGCCATTTATAGAAAAATAGTATGGGGCAAGACTAATGTCTTGACCTGTCACATTAATAAATTCCTGCACTAGTGATGAAGCTCTAATTGCTGAAGGGAAAGTATAGGTTTGAAAAACAATTATTCAGTGATGCATACAGTATTCCTTTATCTGCTGGGGCTGGTTAATGGTTTTGGTAGGTGACTGTCTGACAATTGTAATCCTGTTTACTTTTACAAGAGAAAACATTTTTCCTGGGTAAATTTAACTATCTGACATGTCTGACTTAAAAGTCCTTTTACTACTGTGCATTAATTTACTGCATTGTATTTGAGTCGTAAATCATGCTGCAAAAATATATTGAACTTTTGCCTTTTGCATTTGTCTTTAAGGCTGGGAACTTAAAAAAAAATACGTATACCATGCAATCGAATCTTGTTCTGTATGATAGGTTGGAATAAACAAAGCCATCTTAAATAGATTTGCATATAATATAAATGACTATAACAGTGATGTTGAGGAATAATTTGTATCTGGATTAAAACATGACTTTCCCCTTTGTGTGAGTGATTAGCATAGCACACCCACTCTAGTAGAATTATTGTTAAAAATTAGATAAGGTAGAATAAGAGATAGTACCTTACATGATCAAAAATGATTATTTTAACAAAAAATAAAATAATGGAAAATTTCGATGTCTTATTATCTTAATCTACAAATTTTCACATGATACAATACTTTGGGTACTACCCTGATATTTGACTCTTACACTGCAGTCATATCATTTTTGTGACTCTGTCAAGTGAACTTTGCTTCAAAGTGACACAAAAATGAGTAACACAGGTCAGGTCCAATATAACTCTTGAGCTCAGCAGTACCATACTCCTGGAGAGGAGGCTACTTGGGCAGTGCTGTGTGAGGCCAGGTTTAATATATATTGGTGTTGGGGGTGGGGGGGGGGGGGGGTTGTTGGTGGTGGTGGTTGGACCTGCTGGGAACTTTATAGATTTACAGAATTTAAAAAATTGTTTTGATAAAGCAGGCACTCTCAAAATGTTAAACAAATTAATAGGTGGGAATGGAGCTTTAGGCATGCGATTAAGGGCACATATGCAGAGAATGATGTACAGCCAAGTATTGCCAGCTGCAATTCAATAGCTACCAGTGTTAGACTGATGGTTACAATATTAATGCAGCTTTAAAGTTTTTTTTCAAAACGATGAATTTCTCATCTGCATTCAGTAAAACTTTCAGTTGAAAGTGTCATGATTTTGTCCAATATTTGTCACAAATTATCCTGATAAAAGCATATTTTCACAACAAATTATTTCCTTTGATTGATTGAAAAAATGTTGAAATATTTTCATTCTGGGAATTGGCATTATAACCCAACATATCAGAAGTAAAGCCAAGGATGAGAAAGGACTATTCAGCCCACCAAAGTTATTTGTAATCGAGAAAGATTGCAAAATGCTGCAGTACAACGGGACCTGGGGTACTTGTGCAGGTACAGCAAGTGATCAGGAAGGCCAATGGTATCTTTATTGCTTAGGGGATGGAGTATAAAAGCAGGGAAATCTTGCTACAGCTCTATAAGGTATTGGTGAGGCCACATCTGGAATACTGCGTGAAGTTTTGGTTTCCATATTTACGAAAGGATATACTTGCTTTGGAGGCAGTTCAGAGAAGGGTCACTAGGTTGATTGCGGGGATGAGGGGGTTGACTTATGAGGAAAGGTTGAGTAGGTTGGGCCTCTACTCATTGGAATTCAGAAGAATGAGAGGTGATCTTATTGAGAAGTATAAGATTATGAGGGGGCTTGACAAGTGGATGCAGAGAGGATGTTTCCACTGATGGGGGAGTCTAGAACTAGAGGGCATGATCTTAGAATAAGGGGCTGCCCATTTAAAACAGAGATGAGGAGAAATTTCTTCTCTGAGGGTTGTAAATCTGTGGAATTCGCTGCCTTAGAGAGCTGTGGAAGCCGGTACATTGAATAAATTTAAGACAGAAATAGACAATTTTTTAAACGATAAGGGGTTATGGGGAGCGGGTGGGGAAGTGAAACTGAGTCCATGATCAGATCAGCCATGATCTTATTGAATGGCGGAGCAGGCTCGAGGGGCCGTATGGCCTACTCCTGTATCTATTTTTTTATGTTCTTTATAAATGCCTAAATTATAATGCAAGGCACCATTTTAAGGGATTTGCAAATAATTTACACTTATTCACTTGTCTGATTGATTACTCTTCAGGCGAAGTGTTCTTTTTGTTGGAATTAAATGTTTAAGAGGTGATGAAATACTAGAAAATAACTAGTTTGCTAAATTTTCTGTCAGTGTACTCAAGTATTAACTCCTAGCTTTCAACAAACTACTATGGTCTCTTAAAAAGATGTTTTGCTAAGAACTGGCGGGGCGGGGGGGGAGAGGAGAGGAGAGGAGTGGTGAAAAAGGCTGGATAGAGCCTCTAAGAGGTGGTAATGGGGCGGTAAGGCCTTCCCGACCGAGGGCAGGTGGTGGGGCTGACCCATCCGCAATTGCCATGGGTTTCCACTGCACCCCGTGTTTCCACCCCGCACAGCGCACCGACCTGTTGTCGGTTGCGTGCCGACCCCTTACCGCCCAGCGGCAGCTCCATTTCAGTGCGGCCGCCACCGGTTGGTGTCCCCGACAGCTTCGCAAGGGGAGGGCACACTGCCTCGGCCGCCATTTTGTTTTAATTGTCGGCCAACTCCTGAGTCGGCCCGACAATGGCGGCCACCGGTTCAGCTAAACCCCTCCCTGGTGGCGCAGAGGGCTCCAGGAAGGCCTCACTCTGCATCGCAGCGTCCCTACTCTTTAAGTGAACATCCATGGCACATCCATGACGTGCTGACGTCATCACCACCGCGCTGACATGGTGGTGAACACCGCCCCGCTCCCGACCTGATACCGCCTCCACCAGAGCTCCAAAGCGCTGGGAGGCGGTGTCAGAGTTAAAGAGCCAAATTTTCCAGTTCTTCCCTTTGACTCCCACCTGGCGCTAAATTTCCGGCTAATTCGAAGTGCCCTCCCCAATTTCACGCTGAAGGCATTTTCGGCCCCTTAGTTATGTTAAAAACCACATATGAAATTCAGATGTATAATTTTTGAAGTATTTTATATATGCATAATCTTGTTTTGGAAACAAACCTTTCTCTTTATGTGAGTTATCAGCTCCTTTGGCAACTGCTATATAAATGTATCCAATGGGAATTCCAATGTTAAAATGTCTACACTTAACAATTATACTTGTTTGTTATATCTCCCTCTGATATCAGCTGATGGTGAACTAATAGTATCTGAACTGATCACTGACCTGTCATGGCTCCCTGTCACAGGTTTGTGTCAAAAGCTGCATGCCTTCAGTGATTTCTCCTATGTTTATCTGGCCTTCTCGCCCCGTCCATAGCTGGCTCCCTCTTGTGCTCTGTTCCTGATCCTATTCTGACTCTTCTCTCGTCTATTGCCAGCTCCAAAGCTTTGTGGCTTTCCACTGCTATTTCTGGACAATCCCGGCCTGATTTTGTTGCCGCTTCATTCCCCTCTTCAGCTTCCATGACCTGTAAATCTTTCCCTCACTCACGCTCCACTTTAAAATCCCATTCTTGGTCTTCACATTGACAGGCTGGTGGAATGGGCGGACACATGGCAGATGAAATTCGATGCAGAGCAAGTGTGAGGTGATATATTTGGGTAGGAAGAATGAGGAGAGACCATACACACTAAATGATACAATTTTAAAAGGGGTGCAAGAACAGAGAGACCTGGGGTTGCTTGTGCACAAAACTTTGTAGGTGACAGGACTGGTTAACAAAGCAGTTAATAAAGCATATGGGATCCTGGGCATTATAAATAGAGGCATAGAGTACACAAGCCAGCAAATTATGTTAAATGTATATAAAACACTAGTTCGGCCTCAGCTGGAATGTTGTGTACAATTCTGGGCACCTCTCTTTAGGAAGGGCATGAAGACTTTGGAGAGGGTTCAGAAGAGATTTACTAGAATGGTTCCAGAGATGAGGGATTACAGTTATGTGGATAGACTGGAGAAGCTGGGGTTGTTGTCCTTGGAGCAGAGGCGGCTAAGAGGAGAACACTAAGAACGTAAGAATTAGGAGCAAGAGTACGGCCCTCGAGCTTGCTGTGCCATTCAGTAAGATCATGGCTGATCTTTGACCTCAACTCCACTTCCTTCGCCCCCCCCCCCCCCGATCCCCATATTCCTTGATTTCCCTAGACTTCAAAAACATATCTAGCTCAGCCTTGAATATACTCAACGATTCAGCATCCACAACCATTTGGGGTGGAGAATTCCAAAGATTCACAACCCTCTGAGTGAAGAAATACCTCATCGACTCGGTCTTAAGTGGCCCACCCCTTATCCTGTGACTATACCCCATAGTTCTAGACTACAGCCAGGGGAAACAACCTCTGAGCATCTACCCTGTCAATCCTCCTCAGAATCTTATATGTTTCAATCAGACCACCTCTCATTCTTCTAAACTCCAGAGACTAGGCCCAATCTACTCAACCTCTCATCCCAGGGATCCCTCTAGTGAATTTTCATTGCACCGCTTCTGAGGCAAGTGTGTCGTTCCTAACATGAGATCAAAACTCTGCATAGTACGCCAGGTGTGCTCTCAGAAAAGCCTGTACAAATGTAGCAAGACTTCCTTACTCTTGCAATCCAACCACCTTGCAATAAAGACTAACATGCCATTTGCCGCCTTAATTGCTTGCTGTACCTGCATGCTAACTTACTGTGTTTCCTGAATGAGGACACCTAAATCTCTCAACACCAACATTTAATAGTTTCTCACCATTTAAAAATATTCTGTTTTCCTATTCTTCCTACCAAAATGAATAACCCCACAATATACTCCATTTGCCACCATCTTGCCCAGTCACTTAACCTGTCCATATCCCTTTGCAGACTCTTTGTGTCCTCCTCACAGCTTACTTTCCCATCTAGCTTTGTATCATCAGCAAACTTGTATACATTGCACTTGGTCCCTTCATCTAATTCATTAATATAGATTGTAAATAGCTGGGGCCCAAGCACTGATCCATGCGGCACCCCACCAGTTACAGCGTGTCAACCGGAAAATGACCCGTTTATCCCTGCTCTCTGTTTTCTGTCTGTTAACCAATCCTCTATTCATGCTAATTTATACACCCAACCCCATGAACCCTTATCTTGCGTGGCAACCTTTTATGTGGCACCTTATCGAATGTCTTTTGGAAATCCAAATATACTACATCCGCAGGTTTCCTTTCAACTACCCTGAAAGTTACATCCTCAAAGAACTCCAATAAATTTGTTAAACACAATTTCCCTTTCATAAAACCATGTTGACTCTGCCTAATCATATTATGATTTTCTAAGTGCCCTGTTACCATTTCCTTAATAATGGATGCCTGCATTTTCCTAATGTCAGGCTAACTGGCCTGTAGTTCCCTGTTTTCTCTCTTCCCTCGTTTCTTAAATACATTTACTAATATTCCTCTTCTGCAAACCTGAGTCAGGTAGTCGACCTTTTGTATGTCTGGTGATTTTGTTTGCAGTTAATAGTCCGATTCACCATTTCAGTGGCACATGTAAGTTAGATAAAATGAGTTGTATTTTTATATTTCTGCAGACATAAGCAACTAATTATGTTGAACTAAAACAGTTTATTAGTGGATTTTTTTTGTCACACTTTAACTATATAATCATTAACATCATAACAGCCTGTCTTACGGATTCTCTGAAATTGAACACAGCTAACTTGCAGCAGTGACGGTATATCTTCACGCTTGTTATTACATCAAGTTTGAGGCCTTCGTGTGTTTGAAGTTTACAAAAGAGATGTCACAAATAAAACTAGGCATGTGAAGATAGCATTGGAGCTTAGTTTATTGATGCAGGATTGATTTATGCTTCGGATCAAAACCTTTATGTAACAGTTTAAAATGCATTCTTCTTCTCTGAATCATTCAGTCTGTAGAAGGTTAGTGTTTTTTATGAACCTATTTTATGCAACCATTGACTGCTATTACTGAAACACTAAGAACTGGGTAATCTGAAAATTTTATTTTCATATTTTTGCAAAAAATAATGTCTTTTAAATAGGTATGTCTATTACCAAACATAACAACACATTAACATGTTTCTATAATTGAGAGTATTGCTAAGACTTGAATCTGTTACCATGATTTGTATGCTTTTACTCGATCAAAACTATTTTCTTTCGTTACAGTTTTTGAAAATTGTTAAAATAGCTTTCTGAATGAATAGAATTTTAGTAACAGAAATTGCTCAAAGAAAATGTGTTTGGTGATGTTTTCAAGTGGGTTACTTTGCATTGTCTTTGGATTTTCTTTTTAGTAAGTAACTTTTTATTTTAAATCTAAAGTTTTCAATAAGGCAGCCTCTTTGGTGTAGGGTTCCAGACTTCACTGGTGCTGATGTTTTTCTAGATCTTTCCCTTTCTGCTGTCATTATCTGCAGCTTTTAAGAAGCCTTCATTTTATACTGACCCGTTTGTCAGCTCAGTGAGGGGCTGGGTAGGTGGGTTTTAAGCTAGGTTCTGGTGATTGTGAAAAACTTTGATCTATGGCTGTGACTGCTTCAGAATGATCTGGCTGCTGGGCTGGACACTGTCCATGGCCTTTCACTTCACTATCAGATGTGCACACAAAGGGACATGACATTTTAACAGAAGCACAGCTTATCATTAAGCTGAGACTGCAACAAGTCGCCTCAATGTTTGAAGTCTCTCTAATGATCATGTTTGCATTTCTTTCATCAAGTTGCTATATTGCAGTAAACTATGATACAACTTGCATTGTTTAATGAATCATTACAACTACTATAAGTGACATTCCATTCACTGCTAGAGACCATGGTATCAATTTAGTTGAGGAATGTACCCTGTAGATTAGATTTTAAAGAAACCTACATATTTAAAAGTTACAGTTATTTCCCTTACTCTAGGAACTCCTAATTTTGTCTCTCTTAACTTGAGAGAAGCCACTCAGCTGATGACAGTTACATATCTCATCAGTGAGCAGCTTAATAAGAAATAACATTAATCTGCATCCTTTTCAATGCTGATTGCTGATCATGCAAGATGAGGAAAACTGCAGTACAGGGGTACCAGCTAAGCACTACTGGTACAGAATTTTCTGAGCTTGGTTGCTGATCAGTGTTCAGGATGGTAAATGGTACTGATCAGTATTTTCATACTGAGCCATTTATTGATATCAGTCAAGTAGCTTTCTGTAAATATGCAAAGTTGAAATTGCTGGTTTCCAGGGTGGTGCAGTAATAAACTAATTGTTCCGATATCTAGTACGAAATGAGAATTTTAAAGAGAAAAAACAATTGTTTTAGGGTCGCTTATGATGGGGTAAGTGCTCCTCTTTCCTCTCTCCATTTCCCTAAGATTTACCTTATTTAAGGACTGCAGTGATACGACAAAAAAAGCCACATCATTACTTCGTGGGCTGCTTCCAATTTTTGATTTAAATGTCTTATTTTTTTTCTAAGTTATGCTTTTTTAATTTGATAGCTCCTCTAACTTACATTTAGTAAAACCCCTCTGTTTAAGGATTTGATACAGAGATCCAGCTGCTATTAATTTTGGGATTGTTTGTAGGAAGTTTTTTTTTAAAAAGTAGTAGCTTTACTGAGGGTGACTGAATTTGTGATAAAAAGACCCTAATTTTACAATCAGGCTATTTCATGGGGTGGAATTTTGGATGGAACCATCACCCGCCCTCCTAAAAGGCAAACTTACCATTTTTGGTGCCAGTGGCTTTATTTGTTAAAAGGAAGATCAGCCAGCCATCATTTTCACTGTAATTTTGCAAAGCATTAATGCAATTTGCATTATTGTGAGAGTTATGGTGATTAACAAACCCGCTTCCATATCGCCATTTCTAATAGATAGTTCTCCTTTAAACTTCATTTCTTTCAGATTAATTTCAACATTATAACTTTCACAAGTTACTGTGAGATGTCACAATCTGCATCTTTTCAGCCTGTTAAAAGAAAAGTCAGCTGTTTTGTGGCTCTTTGCCCTCTGTGTATATTTCCGAGTGCAGTGTGTTATGCAAGGGACCTGGAAATTCATGACCATTTAATGTATGTTTTATCACACTTCACATGAAAATTTATGACTGGGTGACTCGGGGATGCTTGAGCTGTGTGTTCCAGGGCTTGCCCCAACTGATAACACCCTTGTTGGCGTGAAAGTGTGATGCAGATTATGACAGTTACAACTTTCTGTTTTGTTTAAACTGTCAGTGGATTTCCTGGCTCACTGCTGAGGGCAGTGGTGTGTTTAGCTTGCATGCATTCATTCTAAAATGGAGAGGCTGCACCATACAGGCAGACCTCATCCAAGGCTAATTGATGAGGAGGGTATGGAAGCAAAATTTACTATTCTGCTGAGTTGTTCCGTATTGTTGGGTGTTCTGAAGGCATCATGTAGTCACAGCCCCTTTCTTGTCAGATTGGGCCCTAGACAGGAGCTGACAATCAAACAGGGTAAAGGCAGGAGCCAGCACTCGGAGGATATTGATTTTTCAGTTATCCCTAAGTAGTTTGTACTATGGATAATGGGTGGTGAAGGCAGGTATGTCATTATCAATGAGCTCCACAACAGTAGCCACAACCTTCCCTCATATTTCCTTCAGCATTGACTGAAAGCATCCAGTGATGGTCAATAAATTGCTCGACCTCTTTGTGACAAGCGCATAAAAGAATTCTGAGCATATAGTTTATTTGAAAGTCTGATGGGGTACTGTACACAGTGGGGTGGATTTCATTATTTAATGGTTTGGCAAAACTGTAAAAAAAAAAAAAAAAAATTCACAGATGGCAATATGATTATATTTGGAAGGATGGTAGTTTTGTATTGAATAATAATGCTATGATACTTTTGACCAGAGCAGCATTCGACCCATTGCAGTTAAAACATTGTAGGATGCAAAGCGACAAAACCTGCTTTGCTGCTAAAAGAACGAAGAGAGATTATTGGTATTTACTCTTTCTGCAGGCACAGGGAGTTATCTGCACTATTGTAATACTGCATTTGTCTTACAATGCTTTAATTAATGGCAGCATTTCCCCCCCGCCCCCCCACCCCACCAACTTCAGTAATAGCACAGCTGCCTTTGAAACCCACCTGAAGACCGACAAAAAATCTACGAACTGACCTTTTGCCTCGGGATTCACGGAGACTTGCACTTCTAGACTTCTGTGCGCAGACTTGCAGTTCGCAAGTACCCCTGGGATCACGTGGGCTGGCCCAACCAATGAAAGAAGGGACTCCCCGTTCATGCTTATGGAGATTCCATACGTACAGAATCCCTATAAGCATGAATGGGGATCACAAAAAACACATTTAATATAATTTTTTTTTTAAATTGCATATTTAAAATGAATTAAAATACAATATAATTAAACATTTAAAACAAAAACATTATTTTTTGAAAAATAAATGTAAATGTTTTAAAGGGGCTAAATACCTTATTTTACATGTGTTTAAATGAATGAAAAAAAAATATTTTTATTGTTTTTAAAACTCTCATGCTGGTGAAAGCAGGCCTTACGCTTGCTTTTACCAGGTGTAAGAATTTCATGGGCATTACCCAGGGATGCCTTTTTCCCAGGGATGCTGATGATCTGTCAAGAGAATTCTTGACAGATCGCAAGTTCCGAGTTTGAGTGCATGCCTAAACCCGAAACTTGCGTGGCCCCTATGACGCATGCGCACCTCGTATGTGCCCATAGGGGCTGCACATTACGGCCCATAATTTTGTGGCCTGGAATGCAGGCAGCCATCTATTTAATTGCTGACTGTCTTTTCTAAAGCAGATTTGTGCTCACTGGATTGCTTATAGCTTTCCTTAGCTATTTGAGAAGGTGTAGAAACCAAAAACAAGGTAGTGGTCTGGGACTCCCAAGCACCCACACAATAGTCAATTGGTGTATGTGTGGGTAAAACAATGTGTGGGCTTAATGGGATCTAGGGAGGAGTTGCAACTTTAACTCCTGCTGATGGAATAATACTGATTTGGGGTAGGACAAGAATATAGGATAAAGTTGTTGAAAGTGTTCAGAAAATAAAGTTAGAAACTCTAGTTCAATTTAATGATTTGTCTAAGGTATTAAGATCATTGCTTTTTAGAACATGATTGCTGTTGGGAAAGAAAGTACAGGATTTAAATATCAAATGTTACACCAACTACTGGATTGTGTGCTTAGTCTGTGGTTTTAGAAACAGATGCTGACAATTTAAAAACTTAAATAGACTGAAATGAAACAGAAGAGTAAATGTTTTGAAAAACTTCCTGAAATAACCGATTGCTATAGTTTCTTGTTTAACTTTTTTTTTGATGTGACACAGAACAGAAGTCTGATGTTGGGTCACGACTTTACTACTCAGAAGCAAAGACATGAATTTGTGATAAATGCTATTTCTTTCTTGTGTATCTTAAGTCTCAGTACAGAAATAACAATGATATACAGTGGTGAAATGATATTCAGACCACATTTGTCAAATGCATATTTTCTGGATATAAAAAGTAGCTAGTTGCACATTAGATGAGATGTTTATCAAGTAATATAGCATTAAGAAATTCGTTTCTCACAACAATTGCCAATATTTTTCAGGGTTTATGAACATACTGTTATTTCACCAGAAATACTGTTGTAAAACTCAACTCTGCAGTTTTTGGCTACTTCCATGTTCCTTCATTGAATTCTTAGCAAGATTAACTAACATCAATCGAAGTGGAACAAGCTCTTTCTGATGCATGTGCTTCCTCTCCCATGTTGTGCATACATGTGTCTGTTGGTGTGTTTTTTTAATCTCTCTTTAACTACGCCCATCTTAATTCTTTTTCTCTCTCGGCTCTAATTGATCGTGATTTTCCTATTTACCAGTTACTAGTGGAAAACATTGTGTTAGAAATTCAAGAAAGAATCATTGATAGCTTTAAATAAAGAAATAAAGATAATGTTATCTAGCTTAAAGGGTCAGTGTCTTTTAGGGTGTTAAAGTGATCCAAGATATCCAAGCAGAATTCCAAAGGGAGGAAGGTTTGGGCTTCATTGCATATTAATTTCCTTGGCTTTCTTTTTGCCAGTGTTGTAGGGATGAAGTCTATTGTACTAAACTTTATTGACTTAGAAATAAAACACAAAATTCTTACATTTTCACATACCTGTTTTCCTGATATCCATCAGCTGTGGCTCAGTTGGTAGCATCCTCGCCTGAGTCAGAAGTCCCACTCCAGAGATTTGAGCACAAAAATCTAGGCTGACACTCCAGTGCAGTGCTGAGGAACTGCTGCACGATCGGAGTGATGTATTTCGGATGAGACATTAAACTAAACCAAGGCTCAATCTGCTCTCTCTGGACATAAAAGATCCCATGGCACTATTTCGAAGAAGAGCAGGGGAGTTATCCCCGTGTCCTGGCTAATATTTATCCCTCAATCAACATCACTAAAACAGGTTATCTTGTTATTACATTGCTGTTTGTGGGAGCTTGCTGTGCGAAAATTGGGTGCCACGTTTCCTACATTACAACAGTGACTACACTTCTAAAAGTACTTCATTGGCTGTAAAGCACTTTGGAACATCCAATGTCGTGAAAGTCTTTTCTTTTTTATAGCTGATGAAGTGAAAATGAACCTCCTTACTTTTGTTTTATTACGCATTTCAGCCTAGTGCAGTTATGAATAGTAAATAATGGACAGGAAGTCATGTTACAACTGTAATACAAAACCAAAATTTGTAAGGAATGTAACTAATTTCAATGAGTATTTCAATAGCGTGTGTAGCCATTTGCATACATTTTGGCTGTGATACATCACAGAAAGAGGCCTTTTAGCCCATTGTCCCAGCTGTTTGGTAGAGCTATCCAATTAAACCCACTCCCCTGTTCTTTCCCCATAGCTCTGTAAATTTTTTCCCTTCAAGTATTTATCCAATTCCTTTTTGAATGTTATTATTGAATCTGCTTCCACCACCCTTTCAAGTAGTGCATTCCAGATCACAGCAACTTGCTGTGTTTAAAAAAAAAAAAATGTTGCCTCTGGTTCTTTTGCCAATGACTTTGAATCTCTGTCCTCTGGTTACTGACCCTTCTTCTACTGGAAACAGTTTCTCCTTATTTACTCTATCAAAACCTTATTTACTCTATCAAAATTGTTCATGACTTTGAACATCTCTAACATATCTCCTCTTAACCTTCTCTGCTCTAAGGACAACAATCACAGATTCTCCATTCTCTCTACATAACTGAAACCCCACATGCCTGATACCATTCTAGTCAATCTCTTCTGCACCCTCTCCAAGGCCTTGACATCCTTCTGAAAGTGTAACACCCAGAATTGAACACTATACTCTAGCTGAGGGCAGTGTTTTTATAGTGTTCTATAAAGGTTTAGCATAACTTCCTTGCTTTTGTACTCTCTTCCTCTATTAATGAAACCAAGAATCCCAAATGTTTTTTTAACAGCCTTCTCAACTTGCCCTGCCACCTTGAAAGATTTGTCTACTTATACCCCCAGGTCTCTCAGTTCCTGCACCGCCTTCAAAATTGTACCATTTAGTTCATATTGTCTCTTTCGTTCATCCTACCAAAGTGTATCACTTTACATTTCTCTCTATTAAATTTCATCTGTCATGTGTCTGCCCATTTCACCAGTCTGACTATGTTTTCCTGAAGTCTGTTACTATCCGCCTCATTGTTTGCTACACTTCCCAGTTTTGTATCATCTCTAAACTTTGAAATGATGCCCTGTATACACTAGTCCAGGTTAGTAATGTATATTAAAAAGAGCTGTGGCCCTAATACCAACCCCTGAGAAACACTACTGTATACTTCCCTCCAGTCTGGAAAAGCTGCTGTTTACCATTACTCTCTGCTTTCTGTCCTTTAGTCAATTTTGTATCTATTCTGCCACTGTCCGTTTAATCCCACGTCCTTTAATTTTGCTAACAAGACTATTATGTGGTACTTTGCCAGGTGCCTTTTGAAAGTCCATATACACATCAACCGCACTACCCTCATCAGCCCTCTCTGTTACTTCATCAAAGAACTCAATCAAGGTAGTCAAACACGATTTGACTAAGATCAGAGAGTTAAACACGTGGCTCAAAGACTGGTGTGGGAGAAATGGGTTTTGGTTTATGGGACACTGGCACCAGTACTGGGGTAAGAGGGAGCTGTTCCGTTCGGATGGGCTCCACTTAAACCATGCTGGAATTAGGGTCCTGCAAATCAAATAATTAGGGCTGTAGAGAGGGCTTTAAACGAGTTAGTGGGGGAGAATTTAGGTGAGCGAAAATTAAAAAAGTCAGAGGAGAAGGCAATAGAGCAGGGTAGCACTGGGGGAAATGAAAACCAGAGCGTGCCAGGAAGGAACAGAATGAATAAACATAAAGGTGAATCAGAAAGTGGGGTCAAAGCAGGAAAAAATGCTTAAAAAATTTAAAAGCTCTTTATCTGACTGCACATAGTATTTGTAACAAAATAGATGAGTTGATGGCACAAATAGATACAAATGGGTATGATCTGATAGCCATTACAGAGATGTGGTTGCAAGGTGACCAGGACTGGGAACTAAATATTCAGGAGTATTTGACAATTCGGAAGGACAGACAGAAAGGAAAAGGAGGTGGGGTAGCACTATTAATAAAGGATGAGCTCAGTGCGATGGTGAGAAACGATATTGGCTCAGAAGATCAAGATGTTGAATCAGTTTGGGTGGAGATAAGGAATAATAAGGGGGAAAAGTCGCTGGTGGACGTAGTCTAGAGGCCCCCTAACAGTAGCTACACTGTTGGACGCAGTATAAATCAAGAAATAATGGAGGCTTGTAAAAAAGTAATGGCAATAATCATGGGCGATTTTAACCTTCATATTGATTGGTCAAAGCAAATTGGCCAGGGTTGCCTTGAGGAAGAGTTCATAGACTGTATCCGGGATAGTTCCCTTGAACAGTACATTGCGGAACCAACCAGGAAGCAGGCTATCTTAGATCTGGTAATGTGTAATGAGACAGGATTAATAAATGATCTCCTAGTAAAGGATCCTCTAGGAATGAGTGACCATAACATGGTTGAATTTCTAATTCAGTTGGAGGGTAAGAAAGTTGGATCTCAAACCAATGTCTTAAGTTTAAATAAAGGAGACTACAAAGGTATGAATGCATAGTTGGCTAAAGTGGACTGGGAAAATAGATTAAAAAGTATGGGATAGTTGATGAGCAGTGGCAGACATTTCCAATGAAAAGGAAAGACTAAGAAAAGGGATAACCATCTGTGGCTAACTAAGGAAATAAGGGATTGTATCAAATTGAAAACAAGGGCAAACGATGTGGCCAAGACTAGTGGGAAGCCGGAGGATTGGGAAACTTTTAAAAGCCCGCAAAGAACGACTAAAAAAATGATTGAGAGGGAAGATAGATTATGAAAGTAAACTAGCACGAAATATAAAAACAGATAGTAAGAGTTTCTACAGGTACATAAAAAAGAAAAGAGTGGCTAAAGTAAATGTTGGTCTAGGAGAGGATGAGACACGGGAATTAATAATGGAGAACAGGGAAATAGCAGAGACGTTGAACAAATATTTTGTATTGGTCTTCATGGTTGAAGACACTAAAAACATCCCAATAGTGGATAATCAGGGGGCTATAGGGAGGGAGGAACTTAATATAATCGCTATCACTAGGTAAAATAATGGGACTAAAGGTGGACAAGTCCCCTGGACCTGATGGCCTACATCCTAGGGTCTAAAAAGAAGTGGCTGCAGAGATAGCGGATGCATTGGTTGTAATCTACCAAAATTCCCTGGATTCTGGACCGGTCTCAGCAGATTGAAAAACCGCAAATGTAACGCCCCTCTTTTTAAAAAAAAAACATGAGGTCGACAAAAAGCAGGAAACTATAGACCAGTTAGTCTAACATCTGTCTTTGGGAAAATGCTGGAGTCCATTATTAAGGAAGAAGTAGCAGGACATTTGGAAAAACATAATTCAATCAAACAGAGTCAGCATGGTTTTATGAAAGGGAAATCATGTTTGACAAATTTACAGAGTTCTTTGAGGATGTAACGAACAGGGTGGATAAGGGAGAACCAGTGGATGTGGTGTATTTGGATTTCCAGAAGGCATTCGATAAGGTGCCACATAAAAGGTTACTGCACAAGATAAAAGTTCACAGGGTTGGGGGTAATATATTAGCATGGATAGAGGATTGGCTAAGAAACAGAAAACAGAGAGTAGGGTGCCGCAGGGATCGGTGCTGGGGCCTCATCTCTTTACAATCTATATTAATGACTTGGATGAAAAGACCGAGTGTAATGTAGTTTGCTGATGATACAAAGATGGGTGGGGAAAGCAAGTTGTGAGGAGGACGCAAAAAGTCTGCAATGGGATATAGACAGGCTAACTGAGTGGACAAAAATTTGGCAGATGAAGTATAATGTGGGAAAATGTGAGGTTATCCACTTTGGCAGAAAAAATAGAAAAGCAAATTATAATTTAAATGGAGAAAAATTACAAAGTGCTGCAGTACAGAGGGGGGGGGGGAGTCCTTGTGTATGCAGGTACAGCAAGTAATCAGGAAGGGAAATGGAATGTTGGCCTTTATTGCAAGGGGGATAAAATATAAAACATAAGAATTAGGAACATGAGTAGGCCATCTAGCCCCTCGAGCCTGCTCCGCCATTCAACAAAATCATGGCTGATCTGGCCGTGGACTCAGCTCCACTTACCCGCCCGCTCCCCATAACCCTTAATTCCCAAAGCAGAGAAGTCCTGCTACAACTGTACAGGGTATTGGTGAGGCCACACCTAGAGTACTGCATACAGTTTTGATCTCCGAATTTAAGGAAGGATATACTTGCATTGGAGGCTGTTCAGAGAAGGTTCACTCGGTTGATTCCAGAGATGAGAGGGTTGATTGATTAAAATAGGTTGTGCAGGTTAGGCCTATGCTCATTGGAGTTTAGAAGAATGACAGGTGATCTTATCGAAACATACAAGATAATGAGGGGGCTCGACAAGGTGGATGCAGAAAGGATATTTCCATTCAGAAGGGAAACTAAAACTAGGGAACATCGGGCTCAATTTTCCCCAAGCCTGTTTTCTGGCGTATTGCCAGAGTTACGCCGGGTTTTCTAGGCCAGAAATGCACCAGAAAAATGTTGCCAAACTTTCCCCGATGTATAATTCGAATTTGGCATCGCGCAGCGTGTCCAGTCTCCTCGGGTGGGGAGGATGGAGCCTGCTGTCTGCTCCAAAAAACGAAGCTGCACCTTCTGAACATGCGTGGAAAAAAAGTTACGTTTTTGACGTTGTTCCAATGGACGCGCATGTTCAGTACAGCTCGGATTTGGCAATCGGCCATTTTTAAAGAGCCAGTGTGTGTGTGTGAGAAGGAGTGCTGTGAGAGCATTGGAAAAATCACAGCTGGAGCAATACAAGATGCAACGTGGACCGAGGACCAAGAATTTCTTGCTGGAAGAAGTGGAGGCACTAGTTACTGTGATTGAGAACAGATGGCAGGAGCTGGATACCAGCAGAGGTCACATAAAAGTTCCACCAAAGAAATGAAGAAATGCTGGAACCAAGTTGCAGAAAATTACTGCGCACTGGTGAACACCACGAGATCTGGAAGCCAGTATAAAAAGAAATGGCAGGACCTTGGTCAAGTAGTTAGTGGAAGTAATATTTTCATTTATTCAATACCATTGACCAGCTGTATGTGTCCCACCCAGCAGAAAGACACCCTCTAAAAAGTTGCATTTTCATCTTTGCAGAGGAAGGTGGCACATAATAAAAGAGAAAGAACTCGGACAGGAGAAGGCCTGGCAAATCTGCACCCATTCACACCCTTGGAAGAGAGGGTCGCTGCTTTGATGGGTCGCTGCTTTGATGGGTCCTGCCTGGAAAAAAACAATCAGTACTGCACAAGCTGGGCCCACCCTCGAGGGAGAGGGTACGTCCTGCAAATTCATCATGGTCCTTCAAATCAGCCTGCTGCCTGGCCTGCGCTGTGAGAGCCTACTCATGCCACCCCCCCTGCCCTCTCCTCTGCTGTTAACCATTTGACTGTTCTGTTATCTTTTGCAGAACTTGAGGCCAACCCCGACAATGCAGAAGATTCAGACGAGGATGAGCCTGAAGAGGAGAATATTTTCCAATCCAATGCTCCAGACCAAGAACATGGGGGGGGGGGGGAGGGGTTGGAGCTGGATGAAGCTCCCACTGTTGTACTGACTTTGGAGGAGGTGCCGCTCATGGAGGTGCCAGCCCCTTCCGTGACTAGTGGTTTGAGTGTTGGTGGGACATTCCGTGCTTTCACACCTTCCGAGGCTGCGGGTCCCAGTGGGATGCAGTGAGCCACACCCAGGGTGAGGAGGGGAAGGAGAGCTCGACCACGCTCTCCTGAGATGCAGGATGTTTTCAGATGATGTCAGTGAGTGCGGAGAGCATTGATTTTGCCCGATCACTCCTGGACACCATCAGTGGGGTGAGTGATGAGGTAGTGGGACTGTCGGGAGAAGTAATAACACTCGCCAGGACCATCAGTGAGGGAATAGTGGCCATGAGGGAGGGAATGTCAGAGGTAGTGCAAACCACGGCACTGGCCATGAGGGAGGGAATGTCAGAGGTAGTGCAAACCAGACTGGGTGTTATGTAATGAGAAAGGATTAATTAGCAATCTCGTTGTGCGAGGCCCCTTGGGGAAGAGTGACCATAATATGGTGGAATTCTGCATTAGGATGGAGAATGAAACAGTTAATTCAGAGACCATGGTCCAGAACTTAAAGAAGGCTAACTTTGAAGGTATGAGGCGTGAATTGGCTGAGATGGATTGGCGAATGATACTTAAGGGGTTGACTGTGGATGGGCAATGGCAGACATTTAGAGACCGCATGGATGAACTACAACAATTGTACATTCCTGTCTGGCATAGAAATAAAAAAGGGAAGGTGGCTCAACCGTGGCTATCAAGGGAAATCAGGGATAGTATTAAAGCCAAGGAAGTGGCATACAAATTGGCCAGAAATAGCAACGAACCTGGGGACTGGGAGAAATTTAGAACTCAGCAGAGGAGGACAAAGGGTTTGATTAGGGCAGGGAAAATGGAGTATGAGAAGAAGCTTGCAGGGAACATTAAGACGGATTGCAAAAGTTTCTATAGATATGTAAAGAGAAAAAGGTTAGTAAAGACAAACGTAGGTCCCCTGCAGTCAGAATCAGGGGAAGTCATAACGGGGAACAAAGAAATGGCGGACCAATTGAACAAGTACTTTGGTTCGGTATTCACGAAGGAGGACACTAACAACCTTCCGGTTATAAAAGGGGTCGGGGGGTCTAGTAAGGAGGAGGAACTGAGGGAAATCCTTATTAGCCGGGAAATTGTGTTGGGGAAATTGATGGGATTGAAGGCCGATAAATCCCCAGGGCCTGATGGACTGCATCCCAGAGTACTTAAGGAGGTGGCCTTGGAAATAGTGGATGCGTTGACAGTCATTTTCCAACATTCCATTGACTCTGGATCAGTTCCTATGGAGTGGAGGGTAGCCAATGTAACCCCACTTTTTAAAAAAGGAGGGAGAGAGAAAACAGGGAATTATAGACCGGTCAGCCTGACATCGGTAGTGGGTAAAATGATGGAATCAATTATTAAGGATGTCATAGCAGTGCATTTGGAAAGAGGTGACATGATAGGTCCAAGTCAGCATGGATTTGTGAAAGGGAAATCATGCTTGACAAATCTTCTGGAATTTTTTGAGGATGTTTCCAGTAGAGTGGATAAGGGAGAACCAGTTGATGTGGTATATTTGGACTTTCAGAAGGCGTTCGACAAGGTCCCACACAAGAGATTGATGTGCAAAGTTAGAGCACATGGGATTGGGGGTAGTGTGCTGACATGGATTGAGAACTGGTTGTCAGACAGGAAGCAAAGAGTAGGAGTAAATGGGTACTTTTCAGAATGGCAGGCAGTGACTAGTGGGGTACCGCAAGGTTCTGTGCTGGGGCCCCAGCTGTTTACACTGTACATTAATGATTTAGATGAGGGGATTAAATGTAGTATCTCCAAATTTGCGGATGACACTAAGTTGGGTGGCAGTGTGAGCTGCGAGGAGGATGCTGTGAGGCTGCAGAGCGACTTGGATAGGTTAGGTGAGTGGGCAAATGCATGGCAGATGAAGTATAATGTGGATAAATGTGAGGTTATCCACTTTGGTGGTAAAAACAGAGAGACAGACTATTATCTGAATGGTGACAGATTAGGAAAAGGGGAGGTGCAAAGAGACCTGGGTGTCATGGTACATCAGTCATTGAAGGTTGGCATGCAGGTGCAGCAGGCGGTTAAGAAAGCAAATGGCATGTTGGCCTTCATAGCAAGGGGATTTGAGTACAGGGGCAGGGAGGTGTTGCTACAGTTGTACAGGGCATTGGTGAGGCCACACCTGGAGTATTGTGTACAGTTTTGGTCTCCTAACCTGAGGAAGGACATTCTTGCTATTGAGGGAGTGCAGCGAAGGTTCACCAGACTGATTCCCGGGATGGCGGGACTGACCTATCAAGAAAGACTGGATCAACTGGGCTTGTATTCACTGGAGTTCAGAAGAATGAGAGGGGACCTCATAGAAACATATAAAATTCTGACGGGGTTAGACAGGTTAGATGCAGGAAGAATGTTCCCAATGTTGGGGAAGTCCAGAACCAGGGGTCACAGTCTAAGGATAAGGGGTAAGCCATTTAGGACCGAGATGCGGAGGAACTTCTTCACCCAGAGAGTGGTGAACCTGTGGAATTCTCTACCACAGAAAGTTGTTGAGGCCAATTCACTAAATACATTCAAAAAGGAGTTAGATGAGGTCCTTACTGCTAGGGGGATCAAGGGGTATGGCGAGAAAGCAGGAATGGGGTACTGAAGTTGAATGTTCAGCCATGAACTCATTGAATGGCGGTGCATGGCCTACTCCTGCACCTATTTTCTATGTTTCTATGTTTCTATGTCACTGGCATTGAGTGAGGGAATGTCAGAGGTAGTACTGGCGATTAGGGAGGGATTGTTGCAGTCCGCTGAGATATTGTCAGGTTGCATGACGGAAGACATGTGTGAGTTAGCTGCTGCAATAAGGGAACATGCCCAGACCCCGCATCCATTGACAGAATCAACTGTCACTCCCACTGCAATCCCCACACCAGCCTCTGAAGAGCCCCAAGTCGGGCCTTCCACATTACCATCTGACCCCCCCCCCCCCCCGGTCCCACCCCCAATCAAGAAGTGCGCATTACCCGAGATGTTAGAAGTAATAAACTTGGTACCAAGCCCAAAAACACTGTGCCACCGCCTGCAGGCAGGGGCTGGTGGGGAGTATAAGACCAAGCGCAGGGGGATGAGAGATGGGTGCAGCCTTTCTTTGCTGTTGTTGTTGTTATATTATTGTTACTGTTGTAACTTTTCTCACGTTAAAAGTTTTTTGTAAGTTATGTAAATTTACAAGTTTATAAGTGATCTTAAAGTTTTTAAGTGATCTTAAAAGAGTGATATTAAAGTAAAGTTTGATACAAGAATTTTATTTAAGTTATCTATATTGTAAACTTTTGAATAAAATATATTTCACATTATAACTGAATCATGTTCCATTAACACAACATAACAGCTCCAAACAATAAAAATATCCATGTGGAATATTTTTCGCTGAGCCCTCAGGCATCAGTAAAGCGTTCACAGATGAGCTGTTGGTGCAAAGCTCGAGCAATTGTTAAAGAAGAATGATGGCCCGCCTCCTCCGCCATCGTGCTCCGGCCTCGGGCACTTGCATGGCTTCCTCATCCTCCTCCTCCTCCTCCTGCTCGTCACCGGCATCTTCCACATCATTATCATCAGCCACTCTCACCGCAGGTGGGACTTCCACTACCAGCTGCTGCTGCCTCATGATGGCTAAGTTATGTAACATGCAAAACAAAAAAATGAACTGACCGACAATCTCAGGGGAGTCCAGCAAGCAGCCTCCGGAATGGTCCAGGCATCGGAAACGCTGTTTCAATATGCCAATGGTCCTCTCAATGATGCTGCGCGTCGCAATGTGCGACATGTTATATTGATGCTCAGCTTCCATCCGGGTTACGCGTAGAGGCTGCATGAGTCAGGAGGTGAGGCCATATCCTTTGTCTCCCAGTAGCCAGCTCTGCCCTTCTGGCTGCTGCTCAAACATGGCAGACATAACGCTGTCGCATAAGATGAATGCATCGTGGGTGCTGCCAGAGTATCTTGCATCGACTGACATGATGCGATGCATGTCGTCACATACGAACTGCACATTAATGGAGTGGAAGCCTTTTCTATTCCTGTACATCTCGGAATCCTGCAAAGGTACTCGCAAGGTGATGTGGGTACAATCAATGCAGCCCTATACCTTTGGGAAGCCATCAATCCTTGAGAAGTCCACAGCCCTGTCATGGATTGCTTGGGTGGTCATGGGGAACTTGAAGAAGTCTTTCCTCCCCGCATACAGTGCAGCCGTGACCTGGCGAATGGAGACATGTGTTGCATGCTGAGAGATGGTGCACACGTCCCCAGTTGTAGCTTGAAACGATCCGGAGGCACAGAATGAAAGTGCAACTGTAACCTTCACTTCAACTGACAAAGCAGTCCTCCTGACACTTCTCGGCTGCAGGTCTGGTTTCACCAACTTACAGATCTCACGGACAACTTCTTTGCAGAAATGCAGCCTTCTGACACAGTCCACAATCACTCGGGTGCAGATACGAATGCCTGTCTCGATATACTCGAGGTGGGTAAGGCCTCCTGCCCAGCACCCTACGGGCTCTGATGTTCCTGATGCGATGAACTCTAATCAATTGTCTCCTACTTAGCACCATGATGCAGAAGGCTCGCACAAGGTATGGCATTGTCATATTGCCCCAGTTACTCTTTCAAAGAAGCTCAAAATGGCAGGAAAGCAGACAGCACAGGTTCGCAGTTCTCTCCCCAAGGTCTGTATGGATGGACCACACACACAGGTCTTGTGACCTCTCCTCTCTTTCCTCTCCCCCCCCCCCCCCCCCGAGTCTTGTGACACCTCTCTCCCTCCCCCACCCCAGGCTACAAGCCGTAAGATCGGCTATCTCTCTCACTCTACGGGTTGCAAGCCATAAGTTCAGCTATCCCTTCTCTCCTCCGCCTCCTACCCCCCTCTCCCGGCCAAACCTACAACCCTCCTGGACTTATTCAAGATGTTCGGTGGTGGTGTGTGAGTGAGTAAAAAAAAACAGAGAAAACTTGTGAAATCTAACAAATTTACACTTCTACATTGACAGGTTAAAAAAAAAGTTGAACTTTATTATTGATTTTGATAGTGTTCTTGACCCTCTCCAAAATCTTTGATTTAAAAATAGTGGCATCTTTTCAGCGCAGTATTGTGAATGTGCGCTGGTTTCTTAACTCACCAGAAGGTTTTTTGGGAATGGCCAGATATGCCAACATAATGGAGAAAAATGTTGGTCAAACTGCAAACAATTGAAAAAACTGGCGTAGACATGAGGGAACGCCCCCTTTGAGGCGAAAAAAAAACTGGCCGCAGATCGCAGGGGGAAAGTTTGAAAAAAAATACACCAAAGATTTTACTCAATGTGCCAAAATAAACAATCTACTGCCAAAAAACGGCACAAATCACTGGGGAAAATTGAGTCCATAGTCTCAGAATAAGGGGCTGCCCATTTAAAACTGAGATGAGGAGGAATTTCTTCTCCGAGGGTTGTAAATCTATGGAATTCTCTGCCCAAGAGAGCTGTGGAAGCTGGGACATTGAATATATTTAAGGCTGAGATAGACAGATTTTTGAGCGATAAGGGAATAAAGGGTTATGGGGAGCGGGCAGGGAAGTGGAGCTGAGTCCATGATCAGATCAGCCATGATCTTATTAAATGGCGGAGCAGACTCGAGGGGCCAAATGGCCTACTCCTGCTCCTATTTCTTATGTTCTTATGATTTGCCTTTAACAAATTGTGCTGACATTTATTTATTAGCCTATACTTTTGAAAATGCCAATTACTTTTGTCCCGGATTATTGTCTCTAAAAGTTTCCCCACTGCTGACGTTAGGCTGACTGGCCTATAGTTCCTGAGTTTATCCACCTCCCCCTTTTTAAACAGAGATGTAACATGTGCAATCCTGCACCATCCCCATATACAAGTATCAAAAACAGTACCGCGTAGCTGCAAGTGTGATAGAAGAATGTAACAAGTGAAAAGTTCTGATGGCAAAAACATGGTGAGCAGTTTATGGTTATTATCAGAAGCATAAGCTCATCTGCTGCTGAAACTCTCATCCATGCCTTTGTTTCCTCTAGACTTGACTATTCCTATTCTCTCCTGGCCAGCCTCACATCTTCCACCCTCCATAAACTTGAACTCATCCAAAACTCTTCTGCCTGTATCCTAACTCACACCAAGTCCCGTTCGCCCATCGCCTCTGTGCTTGCTGACTTAATTTGGCTCCCGGTCCAACAAGCCCTCAATTTTAAAATTCTCATCCGTGTTTTCAAATTCCTCCACAGACTCAGCCCTCCCTATCTCTCTAACTTCCTCCAGCCCTACAACCCTCCAGTATCTCTGCGCTCCTCAAAATCTGGCCTCTTACGCATCCCCAATTTTACTCGTTCCACCATTGGCGGCCGAGCCTTCAGCTGCCTAGGCCCTAAGTAAGTTCTGCAATTCCTTTCCTAAACCTCTGTGGCTCTCTACCTCTCTCTCCACCCTTAAAGCATTCTTTGACCAAGCTTTTAGTGATCTGTCCTCATATCTCCTTGTGTGGATCGTCAAATTTTGTTTGATAATGCTCCTGTGAAGTGCCTTGGGACGTTTTACTACGTTTCAGACACTATATAAATGCAAATTGTTTTGATCATGTTGCAATGCATAAATGTAATACATGTGTGTGTGTGTGTGTGTGTGTATATACTTTGGGGGAAAAAAGTTGTACATTTTTATTTTAAAAAGACAATTAAATTAGCTCTTCAAATTAGTGTTTACATATTTTACACTCAAATGATATTTAAATAAGGGAAGTCTGCACTACAATGAGTTGTACAAATATGCATTATATTTTCCTCTTGCATTGTTGCAGCAATCTTAAGTGCATTCAGTTGCAAATAATAGAATTGTGTTATTTTAGCAATGTAAATCTTCGGGATAATTAAATATTCTGCAAGTTTCCTACCCAGTACTGCAACAGTAACAGTGAACTGATGAAGGTGTTTCTATTAATTTAATTTCTGTGGCAATAGTTTCTTTTAACAATTGGTTTAAATATTTTAAGGGATGTATTTTGTGCTCCTTAGATTGAAATGTGTCTTGTTTTGCAGGGCAATAGAGCCTTTTTCTGCTTTCTTGCACCTAGTGCTTTTGCATTGAACATTCTCCAGTTAGGCATGGGATAGGTTAGATGCAAAGTGTAACTTGCTCAACTTTGTCTCAGTAATGTGCTTTAAATTTCACCTGAGAAGAACATTTGCTGTGCACTGATATGATGTCTCCGTTTGCACATCAGCCATCCTTCGAATTTGCAATCAAATATTGTCACCTTTGTGCTAAGTAGTCTTGCCCATTTGGAACTGAGTCAAGCCCAAGCTCATTTCACGTAGAACTCTAAAAACCAGCAGTGGACTGTTACTTACTAGTCAGCTGGATTTGAACCGAGCTGTGAAAGGACAGTGTTCCAGTTTACTGCATCACCCAGTTCTATAGCATGTGATTCGTAAATATTCGTGCTGTTATTTACTCCTACTGACTGATTTGTTAAAACATAGACCTTGAATTTGCAGTCGGAAGCATACCTCTGGAGTAAGTCTCCGACCCACGAAATATTTCCAAACTTACCTCCTGGCTCCACAAGTATGGAGAGTTCAGGTCCTGGGCCTTCAGGCATACGCCTGCTTAAAAGCCCATAAATCCCAGGGATGCAGGCGGTTCGGAAGCATCTCTGGGATAACGTGGGCCAAGGCCTCCAATAAGAAAGGAGGATTCCATTGCCGTCATTTCTGAAGGGAATCCCCTAATAACATGCAGTGGAATCCCCAAATAATGAAAGAATCTATACAACTCTGATAAAAATAAATGTTCCCATTTTCCAATTTGATTAAAGTCCCTTCAACACAGCAAATACTATAAAAATGTAATTAAAAAAATAATGTTAAACATTTTAATTTGGGCCAAAATTTGCACAAAGTAATTTTAAGTGCTTGTGCATCATTTTTTATTTTTCAATTTTTAATTTAAGATTTATATTAACCCTTAATCTGGTGAAAGCAGGCCCTATACTTAATTTTACCAACTGTAAGAGTTTAGTGGGCATTTGCTGGACAGTATTCTGTCAGCGAAAGTGATTTCTCATTCGGTTCGGTAGATCTGCAAGTTTCGGATTTTCACATGCATGATGCATGCAGAAACCCGGAACTTGGGCCTTTCAGAAGACTTAGAACAGCTTACGCTGAGTGTACGCGTCATCGGGAGCGCAAATTCTGGGCCATTGTCTTGATATTGTATTATATAAAACGGTGGGGACCTTGCCTCCTCTCTAACCTTGGAATCCATGTCTTCTGTTTATAGTTCATAGATACTTTGTGTGTTACTGTGCTCAAAATTTGGAGTGGCATTCGAAGTTGATTCATTTAAGTTGAAAGCCATTGTGGGAATGTTGTTCTTATGTGGAGCTGGAACTAAAAACTGATCAGTGAGGGGTTAATACATCTGCATCAATTGGGAAGAAGCTCTCAACTCTTAAATTCATCACTATGTTAGATTCTTAAATATCATGCACAAAATACAAGTGATTGTTTATCTAAGCCCTAAATGTTAATTCTATATAATGATATTTGCAAGTTTCTTATTCTTATAAAAGTTTTATATTACATCATAGGCAGTCCCTCTGAATCGAGGAAGACTTGCTTCCACTCTTAAAATAAGTTCTTAGCTGGCTGAACAGTCCAATACGAGAACCACAGACTCTGTCACAGGTGGGGCAGATACTCATTGAGGGAAGGGGTGGGTGGGACTGGTTTGCCACACACTCTTTCCACTGCCTGCGCTTGTTTTCTGCATGCTTTCAGCGATGAGACTCGAGGTGTTCAGCGCCCTCCCGGATGCACTTCCTCCACTTAGGGCGGTTTTTGGCCAGTGACCCCCAGGTGTCATCGGGGATGTTGCACTTTATTAGGGAAGTTTTGAGGGTGTCCTTGTCACCATCCTCCGCCTGTTTTATGTTACAACCTATTAGAGACACACTTTTCTGAATGCACTTACTACCAACAAACATAAAACCACTTTAAAACAAAAAATGAAATTCCTAAGTTGACAATTCGGGATCAGCTGGGTAACTGGCGGATTTAATGCATGTATTGCTTTCAAAAATCATTAAATCTGTGAAGGACCTTATTCTTCAAAATGCTTTGCAGTGTTTGGTCTTGTCCCTTTAAATAGATCAGCATTAATACCTTTACTCTACCAAACAGTGAAAATGTTTCTTTGTCACTACACTTTGCTGCTATGGGTTTATTTGAAGTTTAGCTGTCACTCTCTTTAAAACAGTTGTTTCCAAAATGCGATTGTATGTCTAACCGTATTGATTTTTGTGTTAATAGAATGCAGCAGCAAGGAGAGTAAGAGTGCAAGCTAAATATGGGTTATTTAGAAGCTGCCTTGTTTAAATTGAAATATTTTAATATGGTGGGTTGCACATAAAGTTTTGTGTTATTACTTTCTACCTACTGTCACTTGTTTCTGAAGTCCGGATCCTTTTCTGTATGTCATTGTTCATTCATAAATGTTGATTTTTATATTTATATTTAGTTGGCATCATGTCTGCAAAGGGATATAGACAGGCTAAGTGAGTGGGCAAAAATTTGGCAGATGGATAATAATGTGGGAAAATGTGAGGTTGTCCATTTTGGCATAAAAAATAGAAAAACAAATTATAATTTAAATGGAGAAAAATTGCAAAGTGCTGCAGTACAGAGAGATCTGGAGGTCCTTGTGCATGAAACACAAAAAGTTAGTATGCAGGTACAGCAAGTAGTCAGGAAGGCAAATGGAATGTTGGCCTTTATTGCAAGGGGGACAGAGTATAAAAGCAGAGAAGTCCTGCAACAACTGTACAGGGTATTGATGAGGCCACACCTGGCGTAAAGTTTTGGTCTCCGTATTTAAGGAAGGATATACTTGCATTAGAAGCTGTTCAGAGAAGGTTCACTAGGTTGATTCCGGAGAGGGGGGTGTTAACTTATGAGGATAAGTTGAGTAGGTTGGGCCTATACATATTGGAGTTCAGAAAAATAAGAGGTGATCTTATTGAAACTTATAAGATAATGATGGGCTCGACAAGGTGGATGCAGAGAGGATATTTCCACTCATAGGGGAAACTAAAACTAGGGGACATAATCTTAGAATAAAGGGCCGCCCATTTAACACTGAGATGAGGAGAAATTACTTCTGTTGGAGGGTTGTAAATCTATGGAATTCTCTGCCCCAGAGAGCTGTGGAGGCTGGGTCATTAAATATATTTAAGGTTGAGATGGACAGATTTTTGAGCGATAAGGGAATAAAGGGTTATGGGGAGCGGGCAGGGAAGTGGAGCTGAGCCCATGATCAGATCAGCCATGATCTTATTGAATGGCGGAGCAGGCTCAAGGGGCCTGTTCCTATTTCTTATGTTCTTATATCAATATTTAGGTGTTACAATGCCCTCTTAATGAGTACTGTTAATCCAGACATCTGGAAAACAGCAGCAGCAGTGAATTTATTGAAGTGTATATAATGTATTATCTTGAGATTTTCCCCTCAAAACTCCACAGTAGAGTGAAACCATCTTATTGGAAAACTGCAAATGTAACACCCCTGTTTAAAAAAGGAGGCAGACAAAAAGAAGGAAACTATAGACCAGTTAGCCTAACATCTGTGGTTGGGGAAAATGTTGGAGTCCATTATTAAAGAAGCTGTAACATTTGGAAAAGCAAAATTCGGTCAGGCAGAGTTAGCATGGATTTATGAAGGGGAAGTCATGTTTATCAAATTTGCTGGAGTTCTTTGAGGATGTAACGAACAGGGTGCATAAAGGGGAACCAGTGGATGTGGTGTATTTGGACCTCCAGAAGGCATTTGACAAGGTGCCACATAAAAGGTTACTGCACAAGATAAAAGTTCACGGCATTGGGGGTAATATATTAGCATGGATCGAGGATTGGCTAACTAACAGAGAATCGGGATAAATGGTTCATTCTCTGGTTGGCAATCAGTAACTAGTGGGGTGCTGCAGGGATCAGTGCTGGGACCCCAACTATTTACAATCTATATTAACGACTTGGAAGAAGGGACTGAGTGTAACGGAGCCAAGTTTGCTGACAATACAAAAGATCGGAGGAGTACACAAAAAATCTGCAAAAGGACATAGACAGGCTAAGTGAGTGGGCAAAAATTTGGCAGATGGAGTATAATGTTGGAAAGTGTGATGTCATGCACTTTGGCAGAAAAAAATCAAAGAGCAAGTTATTATTTAAATGGAGAAAGATTGAAAAGTGCCGCAGTACAGCGGGACCTGGGGGTACTTGTGCATGAAACACAAAAGGTTAGTATGCAGGTACAGCAAGTGATCAGGAAGACCAATGGTATCTTGGCCTTTATTGCAAAGGGGATGGAGTATAAAATCAGGGAAGTCTTGCGACAGCTATATAAGGTATTGGTGAGGCCACACCTGGAATACTGCGTGCAGTTTTGGTTTCCATATTTACGAAAGGATATACTTGCTTTGGAGGCAGTTCAGAGAAGATTCATTAGGTTGATTCCGGAGATAAGGGGGTTGACTTATGAGGAAAGGTTGAGTAGGTTGCGCCTCTACTCATTGGAGTTCAGAAGAATGAGAGGTGATCTTATCGAAACGTATAAGATTATGAAGGGGCTTGACAAGGTGGTTGCAGAGAGGATGTTTCCACTGATGGGGGAGACTAGAACTAGAGGGCATGATCCTAGAATAAGGGGCCGCCCATTTAAAACAGAGATGAGGCGAAATTTCTTCTGAGGATTGTAAATCTGTAGAATTCGCTGTAGAAGCTGGGACATTGAATAAATTTAAGACAGCAATGGACAGTTTCTTAAACAATAAGGGGATAAGGGGTTATGGGGAGCGGGCAGGGAAGTGGAGCTGAGTCCATGATCAGATCAGCCATGATCTTATCGAATGGCAGAGCAGGCTCGAGGGGCCGTATGGCCTACACCTGTTCCTATTTCTTATGTTCTTATTATCACTTGCATGTTCGCTTTTTGTGTTTTTAGAGGAGCAATTGGAAGTGACAATATGGGTAAATCTATTGTATCACTATCATTCTTACACTGAAGAAATTTACAAAAGGTCTTTGTTCAAATGTGACATACGAAATGTGTTTTTAAAAGTACACTTTCCAAGGTAACATTATCTTGAACAGAAAATAGTTTAACATACAGAATTCAGTAAAGTGTATCAAAGTTAAATCTTTTGCTATAAACCTGGGGAAATAGGAAGAATTACTGTGAACACTGAATTCTTTTGTCAATGTGTGCTTTAGAGGTTTTCCCACCTGTGGATCAATGCTTCAGCTGGAACAGTTGACGTCTTAATTATGTTTTGAAGCTCAAACATTAAGTTTTGAAGCAATAGTTTTTTTTTGAGGGGGCGGTCTTGGTGCAGTAGGATGCTATGATTCTCCACACAGTGATCTTTCTGATCTGATCTTTCATGTTCTATCCTAAGGAAGTGTCAAACTGAAGTAGGTGTTTCCTTTTATGGAGGAAGAGTGTTCCAAACTGTTAATCACGTCCTCATAACTGATTTCAGTGACATTGGCAGAGATCTGGAGCAATTGGTGCATGCGTGAAAGACCTGGGGAAGGGGAAAAATTATCTTCTACTGAAAAAAATTATGATCGTCTAACCTTCAACAACAAGAAAGAAAAATGTGTTTGTCCACTTAGGTAGTGGGCTGGAAATTCGGCGATTTTGCGACCAGGTTTTTGGCGCTATTTCACCTTTTTCGGCGAAAATCCGGTCAGTGGAAAATTCAGCGAAGTTTTGCAGCGCTTTTCAAATACCGCTGGAGAGAGGACCGCCGCCATGCATGACTCAAAATATCGCTGTCGCCAAAAATTTGGCTCTGAGCGCTCTCGTATTTAGGACACAAAACCGCCAAGGAAAAAGCTGCGTTGCAGCCCTTGGATCAGCAGTAAGTAGGAAGACCTGCAAAAAAGCTAAAAGTTTAAAAAATATATATTTTGCAACGATTCGCTCGATAAGTGTCTTGTAAATGTTTTGTGAATTTTTTTTTTTCTTTTTTCCAATTTATTTTCAGGTGTTTTTCCGCCCTCCCTAGTTCCAACTCGCAGTGGTATCGGCCTCGGACCAAAGTTGGCGAGGATCGCGGTTTGCGGCGCGAATCCTTGTGCAGTGCCAGTTTTTACCACTGTGCAAATTAAACCTTGAAACCTTGACTGATAGCATTGCAATAACGATCATTTTTGCGAAAAAATACAATTATCGGCGAGAACCGAATTTCTAGCACACTGACTTTTATCATTTAGTTCTAGATTTCATTTTTCATATGTATTCAGACTTTGCTTTATTTAAAAATGCTGATCCTTGTTTTCAAATCCATCCATGGCCTCACCTTGCTCCTCCCAATCTCTGTAACCTTCTCCACCCCTTCAACCCACCAAGAACGCTGTGCTCCTCCAATTCTGGCCTCTTGCAAATCCCAGATTTTCATCACTTCACCATTGGTGGCCGTGCCTTCAGTTGCTTCGGCCCCAAGCTCTGGAATTCCCTCACTAAACCTCTCTGCCTCTCTACTTTCTCTCTCCTCCTTGAAGATACTCCTTAAAATCTACCTCTTTGACCAATTTTCTGGTCACATGTCCTAAATCTCCTTGTGCACCTCGCTATAAACTTTTGCTACATAACACTCCTGTGAAGTGCCTTGGGATGTTTTACTATCTTAAAGGCACTATATAAATGCAAGTTGTTGCTGTCGATAACTTCTGCTATAAAATTTTAAATAACACCAAGGAGTGTATTGTTGCTAGCATGTATGCTGTCTTGCGCATCATTTTGTGTTTTTATTTAGAAAGTTGATTGTTTCCAACACTACATATACACTCATTTTAAAAGTATTGGCACATCTAGGGACTCGCCTGCTAATAATGCTTTGGTGATGAGAGGGTGTGGAATAATTTACTGTGCGGTTGAGGTAAGGGCACACACAGACATTGCACCCAAGTTTAGATTTGAATTTTGCTGAATTCTCCCTTTCTAATTTAGGTTGGTTTGGGGTTTTTTTGTTCACCAATAGTCCTGTACTGTTCTAGTTTGTACTCATCTGGATTTTGATCTGAAAATCTCTGAAGCTTTGATTTTTTGAAAGGGAGTGAAATTTTAGTTTATTTGTATCACAGATTTGTGAAACAGGCCAAAGAAGGTTGGCCTGGATAAAATGCAAATTAAATGTTCAAGAAAGAAAGGTTTCAAGAAAGAAAGCAGTGACAGGATGGGAAAGATGATTGTCACTTGCTCATTATGGAGAAGCACTTCGACTTGATATCAGTCCTTCTACTAATGATGACTAATGTCTTTCTTGGATTGAGCACGTGCTCAAATGTACTTGTTGTGGAGTACGAACAGACGATGTGATATTGAAGCATGAGACAATGAATGGTAATGTCTTGTGAAAGCAGTCAGCTCTGTTTTGAATGTTTATGATTATACTTGTGTCGTGGAGCTTAATTATTTTTGGATCTGTACTGCACTTGATATCTTGCAATATGATCCCCCTTTCAATAATCGTTTTGAAAAGATTGCTGACTGGCTGATAGAAAAAGACTTGTATTGCATAAATTCAGTCAAAGGTAAAGGAATACAATGATCATTTCCTTTAAAAGCTGAAAATAAGTAATGAAGCTCTTCATTTTCTCCTACCTCTATGAGCTTTTCTTTGAATGTTTGTCATTGAGTACTTATTTTGTGTTGGGAACTTTGCATTGCATTTCACAGGAATTTTACAAAATCTTGTTGAGATAAAGATAAATAGATGCCTAACTCTTTCCTGTCTGCTTGAAACTATAGCTTATATGTAAAAATAAACATACAAAAAGAAGGGTGAGAAAAGGCCATCAAGGGAAATAATAGACTGAGCGAAAACTAACAAGAAATATAAAAACAGATTGTAAGAGCTTCTACAAAGTATGTAAAAAGGATGAGAGCAGCAAAAGTAAACATTGGTCCCTTCGAGAATGAGGCAGGAGGAATTATTATGGGGAATAAGGAAATGGCAGAAACGTTAAACAAATATTTTGTATCTATCTTCACTAGAAGATGCAAAAAGCATACCAAAAATGGTGGGGAACCAAGGGTCTAATGAGGTTGAGGAACGTAATGTAATTAATATAAGTAGAGAAAAAGTACGAGAGAAACAATTGGGACTAAAAACTGACAAATCCCCATGACCTGACGGCCTACATCCTAGGGTTCTAAAAGAGGTGGCTGCGGAGATAGTGGATGCATTGGTTTTGATCTTTAAAAATTCCCTAGATTCTAGAATGGTCCCAGCGGATTGGAAGGTAGCAATTGTAACAATTCAAGAAAGGAGGGAGAGAGGAAACGGGGAACTACAGGCCAGTTAGCCTGACATCAATCATCAGGAAAATGCTGGAATCCAATGTTGAAGAAGTGGTATCAGAGCACTTAGATAATCATAACATGATTAGGCAGAGTCAACATGAAAAGGGAAATCATGTTTGACAAATTTATTCAAATTTTTTGAGGATGTAACTAGCAGGGTAGATAAAAGGGAACCAGTGGATGTAGTATAATTGGATTTCCAAAAGGCATTTGATAAGGTGCCATATAAAAGGTTATTAAACAAGATAAGGATTTGTGGGATTGGAGGTAATGTATTAGCATGGATAGAGGATTGGTTAACGGACAGAAAACAGAGAGAAGGGGTAAACGCGCCATTTTTAGGTTGGCAGGCTGTAACTAGTGGAGTGCCGCAAGGATCCATGCTAGGGCCTCAGCTATTTACAATCTATTAATGACCTAGGTGAAGAGACCAAGTGTAACATATCCAAGTTTGCTGACGATACAAAGCTAGTTGGGGCAGTAAGCTGTGAGGAGAACACAAAGCATCTGCAAAGGGATATAGATAGACTAAGTGAGTGGGCAGTAAGGTGGCAGATGGAGTATAATGTAAGGAACTGTAAGGTTATTCACTTTGGTAGAAAGAGTAGAAAAACAGAATGTTTTTTAAATGGTGAGAAACTTTTAAATGTTGGTGTACAGGGAGATTTGGGTGGCCTTGTGCAAGAATCACAGAAAGCTAGCATGCAGGTATAGCAAGCAATAAGGAAGGCAAATTGCATGTTGTCCTTTATTGCAAGGGGATTGGAGTATAAGAGCAAGGAAGTCTTGCTACAATTGTACAGGGCCTTGGTGCAGTTTTGATCTCCTTATCTAAGGAAGGATATACTTGACCTGGAGGCGGTACAACGAAGGTTCACTGGATTGATTCCTGGGATAAGAGGGCTGTCTTATGATGAGAGATTGTGTAGAATGGGCCTATACTCTCTGGAGTTGAGAAGAATGAGAGGTGATCTCATTGAAACATACAAAATTCTGAGGGGTAATTGACAGGGTAGATGCTGAGAGGTTATTTCCCCTGGCTGGAGTGTCTAGAACTAGGGGTCACAGTCTCAGGATAAGGGGAAGGCCATTTAAGACAGAGATGAGGAGGAATTTCTTCACTCAGAGGGTTGTGAATCTTTAGAATTCTTTGCCCCAGAGGGCTGTGGATGCTGAGTCTCTGAATATATTTAAGGCTGAGATAGATAGATTTTTGGAGTCTCGGTGAATCAAGGGATATGGAGATCAGTTGGGAAAGTGGAATTGAGGTCGATGATCAGCCATGATATTATTGAATGGTGGTGCAGACTCGATTGGCCGTAGGGCCTTCCTGTGCTCTTATGTTCTAAGCTCGCCCATGTAGACAATAATTATGACCCTTAACCAGGAAATCTTCTGGGAAATGCACAAAACTTAAGCTCATTTCATTCAGAGAAATAACTCGAAGATTCCTCTTTACTTCCCTAAGGCAATCAACCAAAGTTACAGGAGACCACAGTTGCCCGTAACTCCTCATAACCAGAACTAACTAGCATTTTATCCCTTTATAACTAGAAATAATCTCTCTTCTCTTTTCCCTTTTAAAGGACTGTAGCAAATTCATGCCAATCACATTTTGTTAGTCCGTTCCAGTGGCTGATGATATTTCCTGGCATTTTACCTAATTCTTTGCCTACAGATTTTGTATGCATGCCCTCTAGTGATACCCATTGATATCCATCTGAATTCAGTTTTTCTTCATTTTAAAAACATCAATCATATCGTTGCTAAACAGACATGTGTCAAAAGTGCATAGCCCTAACTCTTGGAGCCTATCCTCATAATTAATGCCCTAGGTCTAGGTATCTTTTTTTGGTCACCTTCCTCTACACTTTCTCAAGCGCCTCAATATTCTTCATCAAAACTGATGATAATTCGCCAACTGTGATTGTAGTAGAGCCTTATATAGTTTAAATATAGTTTTCTTGGGTTTTATATTAGATGATTCTGGGAGTGGTGGGACCAGTACAGACCGGACGGTCTGCACCTGGGCAGGGCCGGAACAATCCTAGGGGGAATGTTTGCTCGTGCTGTTGGGGAGGGGTTAAACTAATATGGCAGGGGGATGGAAACCTTTGCAGGGAGACAGAGGGAAGTAAAATGGGGCAGAAGCAAAAGATAGAACGAAGAAAAGTGAAAGTGGAGGGTAGAGAAACCCAAGGCAAAAATCAAAAAGGGCCACATTACGGCAAAAGTCTAAAGGGACAAAGTGTGTTAAAAAGACAAGCCTGAAAGCCCTGTGCCTCAATGCGAGGAGTATTCGTAATACACTTAATTAATTATGAATTAATTATGCAGGCAGCTATTAATGAACATGATATAATTGGGATTATGGAGACATGGCTCCAGGGTGACCAAGGCAGGGAACTCAACATCCAGGGCTATTCAACATTCAGGAAGGATAGACAGAAAGGAAAAGGAGGTGGGGTGGCGCTGCTTAAAGAGGAAATTAATACAATAGTAAGGAAGGACATTAGCTTGGATGATGTGGAATCAATATGGGTAGAGCTGTGGAATACCAAAGGGCAGAAAATGCTCGTGGGAGTTGTGTACAGACCACCAAACATTAGTGAGGTTGGGGATGGCATCAAACAGGAAATTAGGGATGCGTGCATCAAAGATATAGCCGTTATCATGGGTGACTTTAATCTACATATAGATTGGGCTAACCAAACTGGTGGAGGAGGATTTCCTGGAGTGTATTAGGGATGGTTTTCTAGACCAATATGTCGAGGAACCAACGAGAGGGCTGGCCATCCCAGACTGGGTGATGTGTAACAAGAAAGGACTAATTAGCAATCTTGTTGTGCGAGGCTCCCTGGGGAAGAGTGACTTTTATATGGTAGAATTCTTTATTAAAATGGAGAGTGACACAGTTAATTCAAAGACTAGAGTCCTGAACTTAAGGAAAGGTAACTTCGATGGTATGAGACATGAATTGGCTAGAATAGACTGGCGAATGATACTTAAAGGGTTGACGGTGGATAGGCAATGGCAAACATTTAAAGATGACATGGATGAACTTCAACAATTGTACATCCCTGTCAGGAATAAAAATAAAACGGGGAAGGTGGCTCAACCGTGGCTAACAAGGGAAATTAGGGATAGTGTTAAATCCAAGGAAGAGGCATATAAATTGGCCAGAAAAAGCAGCAAACCTGAGGACTGGGAGAATTTTATAATTCAGCAGAGGAGGACAAAGGGTTTAATTAGGAGCGGAAAAATAGAGTATGAGAGTAAGCTTGTAGGGAACATAAATGACTGCAAAAGCTTCTATAGATATGTGAAAAGAAAAAGATTAGTCAAGACAAATGTAGGTCCCTTGCAGTCAGAATCAGGTGAATTTATAATGGGGAACAAAGAAATGGCAGACCAATTGAACAAATATTTTGGCTCTGTCTTCACGAAGGAAGACACAAATAACCTTCCGGAAGTACGAGGGGACCGAGGGTCTAGCGAGAAGGAGGAACTGAAGGAAATCCTTATTAGTCAGGAAATTGTGTTCGGGAAATTGATGGGCTTGAAGGCCGATAAATCTCCAGGGTCTGATAGTCTGCATCCCAGAGTACTTAAGGAAGTGGCCCTAGAAATAGTGGATGCATTGGTGATCATTTTCCAACAGTCTATCAACTTTGGATCAGTTCCTATGGACTGGAGGGTAGCTAATGTAACGCCACTTTTTAAAAAAAGAGGGAGAGAGAAAATGGTGAATTATAGACCGGTTAGCCTGACATCAGTAGTGGGGAAAATGTTGGAATCAATTATTAAGGATGTAATAGCAGCGCATTTGGAAAGCAGTGACAGGATCGGACCAAGTCAGCATGGATTTATGAAAGGGAAATCATGCTTGATAAATCCTCTAGAATTTTTTGAGTATGTAACTAGTAGAGTGGACAAGGGAGAACCACTGGATGTGGTGTATTTGGACTTTAAAAAGGCTTTTGACAAGGTCCCACACAAGAGATTGGTGTGCAAAATTAAAGCACATGGTATTGGGGGTAATGTATTGACGTGGATAGAGAACTGGTTGGCAGACAGGAAGCAGAGAGTCGGTTAAACGGGTCCTTTTCAGAATGGCAGGCAGTGACTAGTGGGGTGTCGCAGGGCTCAGTGCTGGGACCCCAGCTATTTACAATATACATCAATGATTTACATGAAGGAATTGAGAGTAATATCTCCAAGTTTGCAGATGACACTAAGCAGGGTGGCGGTGTGAGCTGTGAGGAGGATGTTAAAAGGCTGCAGGGTGACTTGGACAGGTTAGGTGAGTGGGCAAATACATGACAGATGCAGTGTAATGTGATAAATGTGAGGTTATCCACTTGGGTGGCAAAAACAGGAAGGCAGACTATTATTTGAATGGTGACAGATTAGGAAAAGGGGAGGTACAACGAGACCTGGGTGTCATGGTACATCAATCATTGAAGGTTGGCATGCAGGTGTAGTAGGCGGTGAAGAAGGCAAATGGTATGTTGGCCTTCATAGCTTGGGGATTTGAGTAGAGGAGCAGGAACGTCATGCTGCAGCTGGAGAGGGTCTTAGTGAGGCCTCACCTGGAATATTGTGTTCAGTTTTGGTCTCCTATTGTGAGGAAGGATGTTCTTGCTATTGAGGGAGAGCGGCGAAGGTTCACCAGACTGATTCCCGGGATGGCAGGACTGACATATGAGGAGAGACTGGATCGACTGGACCTGTATTCATTGAAGTTTAGAAGAATGAGAGAGATCTCACAGAAACATATAAAATTCTGACGGGACTGGACAGGTTAGATGCAGGAAGAATGTTCTCGATGTTGGGGGAGTCCAGAACTAGGGGTCACAGTCTAAGGATAAGGGGTAAGCCATTTAGGACCAAGATGAGGAGTGGTGAACCTGTGGAATTCTCTACCACAGAAAGTTGTTGATGCTAGTTTGTTAGATGTATTCAAGAGGGAGTTCGATATGGCCTTTATGGCTAAAGGGATCAAGAGGTATGGAGAGAAAGTAAGAAAGGGGTACTGAGGTGAATGATCAACCATGATCTTATTGAATGGTGATGCAGGCTCGACGGGCCGAATGGCCTACTCCTGCACCTATTTTATATGTTTCTATGATTCTAGTAATACAACCTGCCACCCTATTTTCGATACATATAGCCACCTCACACTACTCATGCACCACTCGGAATATTCCCATTCGTGACAACCTTCAGTGAAATTAGAATTTTTACTTATGCAACATAATATCTGTTCTATAATCCAATATAATTTTTTTTCTAAGCGGCACTTACCAATAACCTGTTCACCGATGCTTAGTTTGGGTTGTGTTAGGTCCACTCGGCTCCAGACCTCATTGTAGTTTGTTATGAATCAGCGAATTTTCTCACTCACCCTGAGCAACGTCACAGGAGATTTACCAGTAAAATTTTAATATTTTTACTTTTGCGCACACTATCTCAAATTTTCATTATGAATTCATGTATCACATTTATAATCTGCCTATTTAACTATAGAATGTTTTTCTATGCGAAAGGGAATATATAAATGCAACTTGTTGAAAAGCCACAATTGATATTGACCAATTCAAGTCTCCTAATTTCTACTCCTTTGGCCCAGTGTTCCATTTTTCCTCACAGCTCTGTTAAGTGCATTGGGATGCTTTTTCAATGTTAAAGGTGCGATACTAACATGGGCAAAAGACGTGATGTGAGAGTGACTGCCCTTGACATCAAGGCAGCATTTGACTGAGTCTGACGTTAAGGAGCCCTCGTAAAATTGAAGTCAATTAGGATCAGGGGGAAAACTCTCCACTGGCTGGAGTCATATCTAGCACAAAGGAAGGTGGTTGTTGTTGGCCAATCACCTCAGTCCCAGGACATCGCTGCAAGAATTCCTCAGGGCAGTGTCCTAGGCCCAACCATCTTCAGTTTCCCTCTCTCAAGATCAGAAGTGGGATGCTCGTTGATGATTGCCAAGTGTTCAGTTCCATTCACAGCTCCTCAGATAAGGAAGCATTCCGTGCCTGCATGCAGCAAGACCTGGACTAAATTTTGGCTTTGGCTGACAAGTGGCAAGTAACATTCATGCCACACAAGTGCCAGGCAATGACCATCTCCAACAAGAGAAAGTCTTACCCACCTCCCCATGACATTTAATTGCATTGCCATTGCCGAATCCCCCACCATCAACAGTCTGGGGGTCACCATTGACCCGAAACTTAACTGGACCAGCCACATAAATACTGTGACTGCAAGAGCAACTCAGAGGTTGTGTATTCTGCGGAAAATGACTTACCTCTTGACTCACCAAAGCCTTTACACCATCCACAAGGCACAATCAGGAGTGTGATGGAATACTCTCCACTTGCCTGGATGACTGCAGCTCCAACAATATTCAAGACGCTCAACATCATCCAGGACAAAGCAGTCCGCTTGATTGGCACCCCATCCACCACCTTAAGCATTCATTGCCTCCACCACCAGCGCAATGTGTGTAGAAGCTGCACTGCAGCATCTCGCCAAGGCTTCTTTGTCAGCACCTCCCAAACCTGCAACCTCTACCACCTCGAAGAACGAGGGCAGCAGGCGCATGGGAACATCACCACCTTCAAGTTCTCCTCCAAGTAACACAACATCCTGACTTGGAAATGTATTGCTGTTCCTTCATCGTGGCTGGGTCAAAATTCCAGGAACTCTCCCCCGAACAGCACTGTGGGAGTACCTTCACCAAATTACAACAGAAGAAATAGGAGCAGGAGTAGACTATATGGCCCCTCAATCCTGCTCCGCCATTTAATTCGATCATGGCTGATCCGATCATGGACTCGGGTCCACTTCCCTGCCCACTCCTCATAATCCCTTAATCCCTTATCGGTTAAGAAACTGTCTATCTCTGTCTTAAATTTATTCACTGTCCCCAGCTTCCAGAGCTCTCTGAGGCAGCGAATGCCACAGATTTACAACCCTCTGAGAGAAGAAATTACTCTTCTTCTCAGTTTTAAATGGGCGGCCCCTTATTCTAAGATTATGCCCCCGAGTTCTAGTCTCCCCGATCAGTGGAAACATCCTCTCTGCATCCACCTTGTTAAGCGCCCTCATAATCTTATATGTTTCGATAAGATCACCTCTCATTCTTCTGAATTCCAATGAGTAGAGGCCCAACCTACTCAACCTTTCCTCATAAGTCAACCCCCTCATCTCCGAATGAACCTCGTGAACCTTCTCTGAACTGCCTCCAAAGCAAGTATATCCTTTCGTAAATATAGAAACCAAAACTGTACGCAATATTCCAGGTGTAGCCTCACCAATACCCTGAATAACTGTAGCAAGACTTCCCTGCTTTTATACTCCATCCCCTTTGCAATAAAGGCCAAGATTCCATTGGCCTTCCTGATCACTTGCTGTACCTGCATACTAACCTTTTGTGTTTCATGCACAAGTACCCCCAGGTTCCGCTGTACTGCAGCACTTTGCAATTTTTCTCCATTTAAATAATAACTTGCTCTTTGATTTTCTTTGCCAAAGTACATAACCTCACACTTTCCAACATTATACTCCATCTGCCAAATTTTTGCCCACTCACTTAGCCTATGTCCATTTGCAGGTTTTTTGTGTCCTTCTCACACATTGCTTTTCCTCCCATCTTTGTATCATCAGCAAACTTGGCTACGTTACACTCGGTCCATTCTTCCAAGTCATTAATATAGATTGTAAATAGTTGGGGTCCCAGCACTGATCCCTGCGGCATCCCACTAGTTACTGATTGCCAACCCGAGAATGAACCATTCATCCCGACACTCTGTTTTCTGTTAGTTAGCCAATCCTCTATCCATGCTAATATATTACCCCCAACTCCGTGAACTTTTATCTTGCGCAGTAACCTTTTATGTGGCACCTTGTCAAATGCCTTCTGGAGGTCCAAATACACCACATTCACTGGTTTCCCTTTATCCACCCTGCTCGTTACATCCTCAAAGAATTCCAGCAAATTTGTCAAACATGAGTTCCCTTTCATAAATCCATGCTGACTCTGCCTGACCAAATTATGCTTTTCCAAATGTCCTGTGTTGAAGAGAAATCTCCCTTTCTCCCTAGCAGATCCACTGAGATAATGGATCGATGCTCTCGATGTACGACAGATAGGTTCGAAACGATTTATTCCGGTAAATGCAGGGGAAGGTCTGTTCTTAGTTGCCCAAGACAGAATTCTTCAAAAGTCCAAATGTCTCACCGGCCTTTATACAGATTTAGTGGGCCGGTCTATAAGGAATCTTTTGAAGTGAGAGTGATCGAGAACGCTACCTGTGACAATAACACAGATGTCTCTACAATCTTTGAAATGACAATTTAACTGCCACAAATAATACTGATGTAAGGCAAAGACAAATAACGGAATTTGCTATCACATTTGGTTTAGTCAAAGAAAAATTCAATTCACAAAGACCAGAAACCTTTGTTAACATGAAAGATGGAAACTTTAGTTCGATCTCAGCACAGCATTATTTGTGAACACATTTGTTAACATGGGAATTTTACTTCAGTTAAACATTGGTATAACACTTATCGGACTGCCTGCTGTGTGAGCTGATCCCTTCATCTTCCCGAGCATTTGGCGCCCCCTTGGCTTCTTTCAGTGTGTTATCTTTGCCTAGCGGAATGTGTTTGTTTCTATAGGTTTGATTTTATGAGCTCTTCTCAGTGTGCTCCACATTTAAGAGTTAAACACATAAACAGTTCTATGTGTTCCTTCAAAATCTAAAGTTCATTTTCCTATCATAATTTTATATATTATCTGTCGATAATTCCTTAACCGAAAACAATCCCCCCATTTGGCTCTTGGCTGTACACAAGTAGGCCATACCGTTGAGATTTGTTGAAGAACACCTTCCAGGTTTCCTTGCTAGTGGCCATCTAGCCTGGAGTACCATCACCTGTCTCTCCAAACCTCAAACTGAGTGCGCCCCTTCTCCGTCCTCTGTTCATAAAGATTTTCCTGCCCCGAGGTTGACCTGGCCTTAATTGCCTTTACTAATCGTCGGGCCTTCTGTTTTCTTGCTGCAGCACATTGCAAACACAACAAATATAACACAATAAGTACATGGGATCACGATAAGTACATGGGATATTATCCTTATCCAAAGATGGATTTGAATGTTCAGTCCCCAGTTCCATAGGTCATTCCACGATGTGGTGACCTTAATGTCCTCGATATTCTTCCGAATGTCCTGATTGTTGTGCCTGAGAGAATAGTGGACCCTCTGACTCTTGGCGACTGTTTCTCGCAGTTTGACGAGGTGTTCTGGTAACGGGGGCACCTCATACCCAAACATGTTCACGTACATGACGAGATCCTTCTTTATGTCTTCTTACACCTGTATTGATGTTGACGCTCATCGATGGATATTCCTCCTTTCTGATTCTCACAGCTATTTCCGGAACAAAGCAAAATGTAGCAGTAGAGATCTGACATTCCTGCTGATTGTACTTAAAGGATTTCTAAGGTTACACAGTATTCTCCGTTGCTTACGTACGCCACGTGTGTCTTTCCCCATTGCTCACCCACGGTTTCCATGGTACAATTTACCTGCGTACTAGTAATATTAAATCCGCAATCCGCCACAACTAATTTTATGAGTACATATTGTGGTGCCCTGATGAGTAACACATCCTTCCAATTTTGTCCCTAGCAAACTGTCTCCGTACGTTACAGCATATGGTAACATCTCGTGATAAGCTACATACACACCTTCTCTAATAATCCCTATATTTTGTACATCATACATTTCCTTTGGACTATCTCCTTTCATAATTACTGGAATGGCCAGTAACAATCCTATTAGTCCCTCTGTATCATTATAACATTCCACTTGCGTGGGATATACGTGTATCATTCCCCTGAGTTGGCATTCTTGTATTTCCTTCGAATGCATGGTCAAATTGTCTCCCCTCTGTGGATCTGTGCCAAATTTTCCCTTGTCTGTTCTACTACACAGGTCCCAATTGTACTGCAGACATCATAGTTACTTTGTCTGAATGTTTGTTGTACCAATCTTCGGTCCAACACTGGGTACCAACTCATGGTATACATTATCATAATATCTCAACGTTTTACTAACACTAATTTTAAACTTAGTCGTTGTCTTAGTCGGGGGATCTGCATTGTCGGGGCAATCAGTTGTCTCTCGCTTTGGCATTCCCGGGTCACACTCACCCTGGCTTGTTCCTTGCTGCTGTTTGGTATCATATGCCATTATAACTGGAATAGATGTCGCTGAACATGTTACACATTCCGTTTTCTTGCTGTTTCTCCGCCATTCTATCCCAACACCTCTGTCTCATTGTACGGTTTCTTACAACCGTCTCTTGCCGTTTTGTTTGGCTAGTATCATAATATATAGTTTCCCAGGGCTCATTCACCCCCTGTGCCAGCATTAATGTGTATTTCCCATGTGTGTTAACACAGGACGAGGAGCACGAAGCTAAATTCCTTTTATGCCATCTCATTGGTGTGATCTAGGTTCGCATTTCACCCGGACCTGACTAGTCTGTGCTGTCTGCGGGTTACTACTACCCATCGTGCTGTCGGTCACTTGGCTGCCAGCCTTGTTCCACCTCACCACAATGGATTCCCCATTGGTGTGGAGGAAGAGGCCATGAGACCGATCTTTCCTTGAATGTAGGATTACTGGGCCTTCACATGTCAGCCGAAGTTGCGTATCAGCTGACACGGATATGGTAATATCATTGATACAGCTTCCAACATCAGGGTATAGTATACCTCCAAACTGGTACCCATGCTCTCCCGGAGGATCCCAATCACCAATGTTATCATTAACTGCATTTTATACTCGCGGCAGATCTGCCGGTGATTGATGCCTCTCCACTGTCGTCTTTCGATCCAGACCTTCCAAAACAGCACAATTATTACAGCTACTGTTATGGTCCCCACTGTTGACCATATAGTTCCGTCAATGAGTTCATTTTCCTGGCCCTGGTGTCTTATATAGTACTCCTCAATTTCGTCATATGGAATGCTAGCAGGATCGCCACTCATCTATAAGAAAATTATTTGTACCGTTTTAGCTGTGTCCAATGCTTCCATCTTCCCTTTCCTCTCATGTCTACACATGCTCAGGTGTCACTGGTCATGAGCACCTCATGAGCCTTGCCACTTTGGTGCAAATCCTGGTTTTCAAGGGTTATCTTAACCATCACCTTCTCACCTACCCCAGGGGTGTTTCCCAGTTGCTTATCTGCATCCTGTTTAATATCCTTAATTATTTGTTGATCCCGCGCTTCTTGCTTTAAGGTAGTCAATTGCTCGCATAATTGTCTAATAAACCTCCTGACTATCGCTAACCCGTCCTACATCCTCCCCTCCTGCCATTATTCTCTCCGGTAGTCTCATAGCTCTACCCGTCATCAATTCAAAGGGAGTCAGTCCTGTTGTTCTATTCGGGGTGGACCTAAGTCTCATTAGAATACCGGGGAGCAGATCTGCTCATCTCTTCCCTGTCTCCTCTATAGCTTTAGCTGAGGACAATTTAAGAGATCGGTTCATTCTTTCCACCATCCCTGAGCTTTGCGAGTGGTATGGAGTGTGGAATCATTGCTTAATCCCTAGCAAGGCACACGCATGTTGGATTACCTTCTTGGTGAAGTGTGTCCCCTGATCTGAATCGAATTGGAGGGAAATACCCCAGCGAGGGATTATTTCTTCTGCAAATATTCTTGCGGTGCAATCCCTTGTAGCAAACGCTTCCACCCATCGTGTAAATTGATCACTCACCACTAGACAATATGTTTTTCCCCTAGAATTCGGGAGGGATCCAGTAAAATCTATGTAGATTTTTCCATGGTCCTTTGGGCCTTAACTGATGTCCCATTCCTACCTTTATGAGCTTCCCAATAGTCATCTACTTAAAACAAAAGAAACAGAGAATCTCTGGTGATTCTCTTCAAATTAAGAAGATTTCTGATATTCAAAAGGTATCACCCTCTGAGTTAAAACAGAGTTCACAGCTGCCTGTGAAAGAGTTAACTTCCTTAGTTTTGAAAGCCGATAAACACACACACCATCAATCAATGTCAACTTTAGCCTACAGCCTTTTTCAGCTTAAACCCTCCGGTTAAAAATTTTACTTTTGTAAAGTCTCTGTTTTTATTTTGAAAATAAACATTCAGAAAAGCAACTTTGCACATAATCGCAGAGAATTTTAAAAGTTTGATTTGTAATAGGTTAATTAACCTCAATAACTCCGATCTTAAACTACCCAATGCCACTTGGAAAAAGGGGAGGAGCCACAGCCAAAATTCTCCAGTCCAGGCCACACTCTTAAGTCTCCTCCCCACCCTTTCCAGTCCAATCACATCTTTCCTGCCTTGTGATGAACAGAATCGCACACCAGTTGTGACCTAACTAGAGTTCTCTACAGTTTCAAGCATGACGTCCCTGCTCTTGTATTCCATGCCTCAACTAATAAATGCAAGTATTCCATACGCCTTCTTAACCACCTTATCTACCTGGCCTGCTACTTTCTGTGACCTATGGACCTGCACTCCAAGGTCTCTTTGTTCCCCTACACTTTGCAGTGTCGTACCATTTAAAATCTGTTGCTCCCTGAAGCTTTTAGCACTTCCCTGTGCTATATGCCCACAATTCATGATTTGGATTCCCACTGAAAATCTCTTTTTTTTTTTAAATTCCCCCCTGCTTTTTTAAAATGGTCACCACAGCAACTAATTTGGACCCTTAATTTTTGCGTTTCAAAGAGGCCCTTTCTCTCTACTTTCACACCACGTTTGTCGGAGTCTGTTGCAGTTATAACAGACTTTGGGTGTCCTACCTTTCCCCCTGTTTCTAATTCATGGGGGCTGCTGGCAGTTGTTCCTTTTCATGTGTCCTGTCTTTCTCGAAACTGGCTACCTCGTCTTTAAACCTTTTATTCTCCTCCAGCTTTCTTTTCCGACTCCCACCATTTTCTTTGTTCAGCGGGTGGGTCGTCTGGTTTCCAATTAAGAACTTAAATTAAATTAACTTTCTATGTTTCTATGTACTTTTGTAAAATTTCATGCAGCGATGCGAGAGTTGTTTGGTGAACTAAATAAAACAGCTATCAGCGGAAAGGGTTAACTCCTTTGCAGCTTTGTAAGAAGGCATGACGTCATTCCATGACTTTGCCTAATTCTTTTTTTTAAAAAACCTTCCCTGATATGAGATACATGTGCTCACAATGACTGTCTCTTATCAGAGAATATGGCATTTTAGATTGCCTTTAAACTTTCTAGCTTTTTATAAAGGTTTCCAAACACAAAATTTAAATTTCTTTTCCTGAACCAGAAATTTTCCCATAATTTAGAATAAAATTTCCCAAACAACCAAACGGCAACGTTTGTATTTCCTAGCAAAAATTAACTGTAAAAATACTGAATTAGTTTTTGTTTTCGATAAACTTCACACATTTTACACAAAGGGAAAAAGAGGGCGGAGCTTCCCCTAGCTTGTAACTCTCAGAAATTTATGCAGGCTTTTTACAAAGGGACACTAAAGCAAGCGGTGCTTTTAAACGTTTAAATTGATAAATCCGTAGCTATGTTTTTTACTTAAAATCTAGTTCAATTCTAAGTGCACAATGAACATTTATTCATACTTTCCCATTTCCACGACAACATTACAAAGGATTAAAAAGGCTTTCGGCTCCATATCTGAAACATGTGGCAGGTCGGGGCGAAAACAAACACATGATTCTACTTTTTAAAAGACAGGCTTTCAGACAAATAAAAAAAATCATTAACTCCCACCCCAAACATTCCACAGTCAGGAAAACTTCCAAACAAACACACACACTTTCACATTTTTCTCTTTTTTTTTCCCCCTCTCAGCTAAGAACTTAGTAATCGACCCCCCGATCCCCAATCCATGGTTGTTTCGGCCATCCCTTTTAAATCGTAAGTCTAGCGGGTTTCTCCCTATCACTGCTTCCGGGTGGTTCTGCGCGACTTGCGTTTCTGCTCTTTAATAGATCCAATTCTCTGGTTTACTCTATAGACACGCAGCTTTACAAGTACTTTCCGACCCGATTTTAAATCGTAGGCCTAGTGGGTTTCTCCCTATCACTGCTTTCGGGTGGTTCTGTGCGACTTGCATTTTTGCTCTTTAATAGATCTGACTCTCTCGTTCACTCTATAGATACACAGCATTACAAGTACGTTCCTACCCCGATCGCACCTTCTCCTGGGTCTGTCTCAAATTTGTTCGGATACCTCGGTCTTACCGGGTGACCAGCATTGGGTTGAACCTTAATTATTGGGTGGCAACTTAAAATACTCACCTCTTTTGGTCCGCCTTTGCTGGCCACACTCGGGTGCCGTAGGATCCTGCAACGATTACGCCAAATGTTGAGGAGAATTCTCCCTAGCGGATCCACTGAGATAATGGATCGACGCTCTCGATGTACAACGAGATAGGTTCAAAACGATTTATTCCGGAAAATGCAGGGGAAGGTCTGTTCTTAGTTGCCCAAGACAGAACTCTTCAAAATCCAAAAGTCTCACGGCCTTGATACAGATTTAGTGGGCCGGTCCATAAGGAATCTTTTGAAGTGACAGTGATCAAGAACGCTACCCGTGACAGTAACACAGATGTCTCTACAATCTTTGAAATGACAGTTTGACTGCCACAAATAACACACATGTAAGGCAAAGAAAAATAATGGAATTTGTTACCGTATTTGATTCAGTCAAAGAAAACATTCAATTCACAAAGCATAGAAACATTTGTTAACATGAAAGACGGGAACTTTAGTTCGATCTCAGCACAGCATTATTTATCAACACATTTGTTAACATTTTGGTTCAATTAAACAATTAATCCTTATCAGACTGCCTGCTGTGTGAGCTGATCCCTTCATCTTCCCTAGCATTTGGCTCCCCCTCGGCTTCTTTCAATGTGTTATCTCTGCCTCTTGGAATGTGTTTATTTCTACAGGTTTGATTTTATGGGCTCTTCTCAGCGTGCTCCATATCCTTTAAGAGTTAAACACATAAACTATTCTATGTGTTCCTTCAAAAGCTAAAGTTAATTTTCCTATCATAGTTTTATATATTATCTGTCGATAATTCCTCAACCTACAACAACCTGCTACTGCTTCTTTAATAGTGGAACCCAAGATTTTCCCAACCACAGATGTTAGGCTAACTGGTCTATAGTTTCCTGCCTTTTGTCTGCCTCCTTTTTTCAATTGGGGCGTTACATTTGCATTTTTCCAATCTGCTGGACCTCCCCAGAATCCAGGGAATTTTGGTAAATTACAACCAATGCATCCACTAACCCTGCCGCTACTTCTCTTAAGATCCTAGCATGCAAGTCATCAGGTCCAGGGGATTTATCCACCTTTAGTCCCATTATCTTACCGAGTACCACCTCCTTAGTGATTGTGAGGCTGGACCTCCTGCGGCAACTGTGAAACATTCTGCCCGGGGCTGCCATCGAACCGGCCAAAGGTGTTCCGGGGCCGGCGCTGAACCAGCCGAAGGGACTCTGGGGCTGGTGTTGAACCGGCCGAAGGGACTCTGGGGCTGGTGTTGAACCGGCCGAAGGGACTCTGGGGCCGGCGCTGAACTGGCTGAAGGGACTCAATTTTATTTAACTTTTAATCAACTTTTAATTAAACAATTCGGGAAAACTTTTACATTTTTAATCAACTTGGAGAAGTTTTTCTTTTTTTCTAACTTTTAAACAACTTGATTTACATTTTACACTTTTTTATCAACTTTATCTATTTATTAAACCTTCAATCAACCTGTGTAACTTTTTAAAAAATAATTCGGAAATACTTTTAAACTCTTAAACTTTTAAAACAACTTGGAAACCTTTGGGGAAATTTTTAACCTTCAGAGAAACTTTCCAAAACATCCCTCGGAACCCCAGCGGGCAGCTGATCTTCCTAATGCCTGCCCCCCAACCAAGCTTCGGGCCATCTACCATCAATGGCGCTACTCGGCACCGAGCTTGCGGCTAACACCTCGCTGTCGGCAATTAGGCTTATACAACAGTGCCTGGTCTCCAGTTGTCTAGGACCCCCTTGCCACTGGACCAAGACCTTGCTCAGCTAAGCCCGTGTGGTTGCCGGTGTGCAGCGGCCACCCCACCTTAAAAGAACTCACACACAGGCATCTTCCACTTTGCTAATATGAAGTTCGGGACCTGGAACGTCAGGACCCTCATGGACAATTCCAATAGCAACAGGCCGGAATGCCGCACCGTCATAGTTGCCTGGGAACTTAGACATTTTGACATTAACATCGCCACCCTAAGCGAGACCTGACGGGCAGGGGAAGGCCAGCTCAAGGAACATGGTGGAGGTTATACCTTTTTCTGGAAAGGAAAACCAGAGGGAGAACGCCACCTTCATGGAGTCGGCTTCGCCGTCAAAAATGAACTGGCCGACCGCCTCAAAGACTCCCCCTGTGGGGTTAACGAACGCCTCATGACTCATCGCCTTACCTTATCCCGGAACCAATGCGCAACAGTCATCAGTGCATATGCCTCAACACTCGATGCAACGGATGAGGCTACAGAGGGTTTTTATTCCAACCTTGAGACACCCCTGTCCTGCATCCCCACGGGCGACAAATTGATTCTCCTAGGTGACTTTAATGCCAGGGTCAGCAAAGACACAGTCCTCTGGGGAGGCGTGATTGGCAGAGAGGGGGTAGGGAAAGCCAACTCCAGCGGTACCCTACTCCTGACAAAATGTCTAGAACACGAACTCCTCATCACCAACACCCTGTTCCACCAGAGGCATTGTGGCAACACCCTCGCTCCAAACACTGGCACTTGCTCGACTATGTCATCGTCAGAGCCAGGGATTACAAGGATGTGCGCATCACCCGTGCCATGACAGGAACTGACGACTGCAGGATGGACCATCGCCTAATCTGATCCCTCATCAATATAAACGTAGCCCCAAAGCAGAGGGGACAGCAGAAGCAGTGCCGCAAAAAAATTAATGCCGGGGCATTTAAAGACCCAGCTAAGAGATTCCTATACAGCCAGTGCCTCACAGCTAATCTGGTGTGCCTTGATGACCGTGAGATGCTGAATGCTCCCGCTTGGTCTGCTCTCCAGGTCTCCATAACCAGTGCCTGTGAAGAAACACTTGGTTACTCAACCAGAAAACACCAGGACTGGTTTGATGAAAATGATCAGGAGATTCAAGAACTAATAGATCGTAAGTGCAAAGCATTTCTGAGCCTCAAGCAACAACCCAACTCGGGAGCTGCAAAGCAACGTTACAGACTGCTCAGGGCTGAGGTCCAACAAAAAACCCGGGACCTAAAGAACAAGTGGTGGATGGAGAAAGCACAGGAGATACAACAACTGACTGACAGCCACAATATGCGAGGATTCTTCATTGCAGTCAAGTCACCTACGATCCAAACTCCCAAGGCCCCATCCCATTCCTGGCCAAGAATGGGGAAACACTCATCAAAGACACCGAGGCTATCAGGGCCCGCTGGAAGGAGCACTTTGAAGATCTCCTCAATCGAGACTCTGCCATTGACTCGAGTGTTCTCAACGCCATCCCGCAGCATGCGACCCGCCACCAACTCGGTGAAATCCCAATGCTGCACGAGGTAGACAAAGCCATAAAACAGCCCAAGAATAACAAGGCTATGGGGGTGGATGGAATTCCTGTTGAGGCGCTAAAGTATGGTGGAGATGCGCTGTTGGTGCAGATACATTACCTCATCTCTCATTTGGAAGGAGGAGAGCATGCCGGGATATCTGAGATGCAGTGATCGTGACCATCTTTAAAAAGGGGGACATCCGACTGCGGCAACTACAGGGGAATCTCCTTGCTATCAGCCACTGGAAAGGTTGTCGCTAGAGTTCTCCTCAACCGTCTACTCCCTGTGGCCGAGGAGCTCCTCCCGGAATCATAGTGCGGATTTCGTCCCCTACGGGGCACAACTGCAGGAAAAATGCAGGGAGCAGCGCTAGCCCTTATACATGGCCTTTTTCGATCTTACAAAGGCCTTTGACACGGTCAACTGTGAGGGCTTATGGAGCTTCCTCCTCCATTTTCGATGCCCCCAGAAGTTTGTCACCACCCTTCGCCTGCTCCACAACGACATGCAGGCCGTGATCCTTCCCAGCAGTTCCATTACAGATCCACGTCCGGACTGGGGTCAAACAGGGCTGCGTCGTCGCACCAACTCTCTTCTCAATCTTCCTCACTGCCATGCTCCACCTGGAGTGGAAGTAAACTACAAAACCAGTGGGAAGCTGTTTAACCTTCGCCACCTCCAGGCCAGGTCCAAAATCACCCCAACCTCTGTCGTTGAGCTGCAGTACGTAGACGGTGCCTGCGTCTGCGCACATTCTGAGGCTGAACTCCAGGATATAGTCAATGTATTCACCGAGGCATATGAAAGCATGGGCCTTACGCTTAACATCCGCAAGACAAAGGTCCTCCACCAGCCTATCCTCGCCGCACAGCACTGCCCCCCACTCATCAAGATTCACAGCGCGGCCCTCGACAACGTGGACCACTTCCCATACCTCGGGAGCCTCTTATCAACAAAGGCAGACATTGATGCGGCGATTCAACATCGCCTTTGGCTGCCTGAGGAAAAGAGTGTTCAAAGACCAGGCCCTCAAATCTACCACCAAGCTCATGGTCTACAGGGCTGTAGTAATACTCGCCCTCCTGTATGGATCAGAGGCATGGACGATGTACAGAAGACACCTCAAGTTGCTGGAGATATATCACCAACGATGTCTCCGCAAGATCCCGCAAATCCCCTGGGAGGACAGGTGCACCAACATCAGTGTCCTCGACCAGGCTAACATCCCCAGTATTGAAGCACTAACCACACTCGATCAACTTCGCTGGGCAGGCCACATAGTTCGCATGCTGGACACGAGACCCCCAAAGCAATTGCTCTATGCGGAGCTTCTTCACGTCAAATGAGCCAAAGGTGGGCGGCGGAAACGTTACAAGGACACACTCAAAGCCTCCCTGGTAAAGTGCGACATCACCACTGACACCTGGGAGTTCCTGGCCGAAGACCGCGTTAGGTGGAGAAAATGCATCCGGGAGGGCGTTGAGCTTTTCGAATCCCAACACCGCGAGCGTGAAGAGGTCAGGCGTAGGCAGTGGAAGGAGCGTGCGACAAATCAATCCCAACCCCCACTTCCCCCGACGAATGTCTGTCCCACATGTGACAGGGTCTGTGGCTCTCGTATTGGACTGTTCAGCCACCAAAGGACTCACTTTAGGAGTGGAAGCAAGTCTTCCTCGATTCCGAGGGACTGCCTATGATGATGATTGTGTTAATTTCCTCCCCCCTATAGCCCCTTGACTATCCACTGTTGGGATATTATTAGTGTCCTCTACCATAAAGACTGATACAAAATATCTCCATGTTCCCCATTACTAATTCCCCGGTCTCGTCCTCTAAGGGACCAACATTTACTTTAGCCACTCTTTTCCTTCTTATATACCTATAGAAACTCTTGCTATCTGTTTTTATATTTTGTGCTAATTTACTTTCATAGTCTGTCTTCCCTTTCTTAATCATTGTTTTAGTTATTCTTTGCTGGCTTTTAAAAGCTTCTCAATCTTCTGTCCTCCCACTAGTTTTGGCCACTTTGTATGCCCTTGTTTTTAATTGGATACCGTCCTTTATTTCATTAGTTAGCCACGGACGGCTATGTTTTCTTTCACATCCTTTCCTCCTCACTGGAGTATATTTTTCTTGAGAGTTGTGAAATATCTTAAATGTACGCCAGTGTTCATCAACCGTCCTACACTTTAATCTATTTTCCCAGTCCACTTTAGCCAACTCTGCCCTCATACCTTCACAGTCTCCTTTATTTAAGCTTAGTACGCTGGTTTAAGATCCAACTTTCTCACCCTCCATCTGAATTTGAAATGGACTGCAGCGGTTCAAGAAAGTCATTCACCACCACCTTCTCAAGGGTAATTAAGGATATGCATACATGCCGCATTCCATGAATGAATTAAAAAAATAAAATCTCGTGCCATTTTCAGTGCTGCAAATGTACAGCAGAATTTTCTGCAAGATGCATAAAATTAGAAGTAGATATCTGGTGTTAGCAATGTTGGGGTAGGGATATTAGGTTTTGTTGCTTTTGGGGCAAGTCCTGAGATTTTGTAGCACTTGAGGCATGGTGCAATCCAATCCAATTCAGTCCAAATTCAATTCCCAGTTTCTCGCATCTAGCTCCCTCAGATTTGCCTGCAGGACCTCATCACTCTTTTGGTGGAGGCTGAGACCTTTAAGCACAAACTTGAAGGCTTTGAAATACACAAAACAATTCAGTGGATGAATGTAATCATGTTATTATGAAATTTGTAATTTTTTTTAATGTTCTGTTTCGTTTAATCCCTTATTTTGGACATTGCAAATTTCACTTACTGAAGAAAATGTGATTGAATTAAAAAAAAACAGAAACAATTTTGAGCAATTTGCGCAATCTGGCCTCCAGGTTCCCACAATCAGTTATGAGTTTACATCAACAAAATGTATTATAAATGTAGACATGGGAATTTTTAATGAGGAAAAGTTAACAAAAGTGTGAAAAAACCACAACAGGAAGCCAAGTTGTGTAAACAGGAGGTGCATACAGATCAAAGATTTTCAATAACATTTTGCTCGATTTTGTTTCTACTGTTTACCTTCAGTTCTATTGCATGTTTTCTTACATTGTGCTTTATTTTTGGGAGACGAATATCAGTCAGGGGAGCAGACAGGCTTTTCTGGGGCCGCAGGCATGACTCCAGGATGGTATGTTGCCTCCCTGGTGCCAGCGTCAAGGATCTCACCGAGCGGCTGCAGGGCATTCTGGGGGGGAGAGGGTGAATAGCCAGAGGTCGTGGTCCATATTGGTACCAATGACATCGGTAGAAAAAGGGATGAGGTCCTGCAGGCAGATTTTAAGGAGCTCGAAGAGAGATTAAAAAGCAGGACCTCAAAGGTAGTAATGTCCGGATTACCCCTGGTGCCGCATGCTAGTGAGTAAAGAAATAGGAGGATAGGACAGATGAATGCGTGGCTGGAAGGATGGTGCAGGAGGGAGGGCTTTAGATTCTTGAGGCATTGGGACTGTTTCTGGGGGAGATGGGACCTGTACAAGCCGGACAGGTTGCACCTCAACAGAGCCGGAACCAATATCCTCGCGGAGAGGCTTTTTAGTGCTGTTGGGGAGGGTTTAATCAAGCTTGGCAGGGGGATAGGAACCTGAGAGTAGCTTCAGTAGGTAGAAAAGCGAAGCTGGAATTGGAAAGCAAAAAATAGAAAGTGAATTTGGAAGACAGAGGAAACAAAGGCTAGAAAATAGACAACAATGAAGTGTAGCAGTGCTAAATGATATATACTTCAATGCAAGGAGTATAGAGAATAAGGCAGATGAGCTGTGAGTACAGATAGGCACTTGGGAGTATGATATAGCTATTACTGAGAAATGGCTGAAAGAAGCTCACTATTCCTGGTTTTCAGACTGGATAGAGAGGGAGCTCGCAGTATTGATTTAAAAAAAAAACAATTCCAGCTGTGAAGAGGGATGATGTGTTGGAAGGATCATCAAATGGATCGAATTGAAAAACAACAAAAGGGTGATCACACTGTTGGGAGTGTACTGTAGAGCCCCAAACAGTAAGAGGGAAATAAAAGAGCAAATATGTAGCCAAATTTCTGAGAAGTGCAAAAACTATAAGGTAGTATAATCGGGGATTTCAACTACCCTAATAATAACTGGGATAAAATTGATGTGAAAGGTATAGAGAGTGAGGAATTCCTAAAATGCATTCAGGAGAACTTTTTTAGCCAGTATGTAGCTAGCCCAACAAGGGAGGGGGCGGTTTTAGACTTAGTTTTAGAGAATGAAGCTGGGCAGATGTAAGGGGTATCAGTGGGAGAGCATTTTGGTGCTAGTGATTCAGTTAGATTTAGAGTAGTTATGGAAAAGGACAAAGATAGACCAGGAATAAAAGTTCCCAACTGGTGAAAAGCCAATTTTGATGAGCTGAGAGGTGATTTAGCCATAGTGGACTGGAAACAGCTACTTGAAGGTAAATCAGTGTCGGAACAGTGGGAGGCATTCAAGGAGGAGATCCAGAGGGTTCAGAGCAAGTATGTTCCTTTAAAGAAAAAGGGTGGGACTAACAAATCTAGAGCCCCCTGGATATCAAGGGAGATACAGGGAAGGGTAAAGAAAAAAGGTGTGGCTTATGACAGATACCGAAGGCTCAATACTGCAGAAACTCTAGAAGAGTATAGAAAGTGCAGGTGTGTGTAATTAAAAAGGAATTTAGGAAAGCAAAGAGAAAGCATGAAAACATTTTGGCAAGTAAAATCTAGGAAAACTCAAAGATGTTTTATAAATACATTAAGAACAAGGTTATAACTAAAGAAAAAATAGGGCCTATTAGAGACCATAAAGGTAATCTGTGTGGAGGCAGAAGATGTGGGTATAGTTCGTAACGAATACTTTGCGTCCGTTTTCACAAAAGAGAGGGGCGATGCAGACATTGCAATATTAATGAAATATAGTGAGAGAGGAAATATTAAGGGGTATAGAAAATAGGTCCAGGAGTAGGCCATTCGGCCCTTCGAGCCTACACCACCATTCAATGTGATCATGGCTGATCATGCAACTTTAGTACCCCATTCCTGCTTTCTCCCCACACCCCTTGATCCCTTTAGCCATAAGGGCCACATCTAACTCCCTTTTGAATATATCTAATGAATTGGCCTCAACAATTTTCTGGTGGTAGAGAATTCCACAGGTTCACAAGTATCTGAGTGAAGAGATTTCTCCTCATCTCGGTCCAAAATGGCTTATCCCTTATCTTCAGTCTGTGACCCCTGGTTCTGGACTTCCCCAACATCAGGAACATTCTTCCTGCATCTAACCTGTCCAATCCCGTCAGTATTCTATGAGATCCCCTCTCATTCTTCTAAATTCCAGTGAATATAAGCCTCGTCGATCCAGTCTTTCTTCATATGTCTGTCCTGCCGTCCCGGGAATCAGTCTGGTGAACCTTCGCTGCACTCCCTCAATAGCAAGAATGTCCTTCCTCAGATTAGGAGACCAAAACTGTACACAATATTCAAGGTGTGGCCTCATCAAGGCCCTGTAGAAATGCAGTAAGCCCTTCCTGCTCCTATACTCAAATCCTCTCGCTATGAAGGCCAACATGCCATTTGCCGCCTTCACCACCTGCTGTACCTGCATGCCACCTTTCAATGACTGATGTACCACGACACCCAGGTCTCGTTGCACCTCTCCTTTTCCTAATCTGTCACCATTCAGATAATATTCTGCCTTCCTGTTTTTGCCACCAAAGTGGATAACCTCACATTTATCTACATTATACTGCAGGCATCTGCCATGCATTTGCCCACTCACCTAACCTGTCCAAGTCACCCTGCAGTCTCTTAGCATCCTCCTCACAGCTCACACTGCCATCCAGCTTAGTGTCATCTGCAAACTTGGAGATATTATATTCAATTCCTTCGTCTAAAGCATTAATGTATATTGTGAATAGCTGGGGTCCCAGCACTGAACCTTGTGGTATCCCACTAGTCACTGCCTGCCATTCTAAAAAGAACCCGTTTATTTCTATTCTTTGCTTCCTGTCTGCCAACCAGTTCTCTAACCACGTCAATACATTACCCCCAATACCATGTGCTTTAATTTTGCACGCCAATCTCTTGTGTTGGACCTTGTCAAAAGTATTTTTAAAGTCCAAATACACCACATCCACCGGTTCTCCCTTGTCTACTCTATTAGTTACATCCTCTTAAAAATTCTAGAAGATTTGTCAAGCATGATTTTCCTTTCATAAATCCATGCTGACTTGGACTGATCCTGTCACTGCTTTCCAAATGCGCTGCTATTACATCTTTAATAATTGATTCCAACATTTTCCCCACTACCGATATCAGGCTAACCAGTCTATAATTCCCTGTTTTCTCTCTCCCTCCTTTTTAAAAAAGTGGTGTTACATTAGCTACCCGCCAGTCCATAGGAACTGATCCAGAGTCTCTAGAATTTTGGAAAATGACCACCAATGCATCCACTATTTCTAGGGCCACTTCCTTAAGTACTCTGGGATGCAGACTATCCAGCCCTGGCGATTTATCGGCCTTCAGTCCCATCATATTCCCGAACACAATTTCCTAACTAATAAGGATTTCCTTCAGTTCCTCTTTCTTGCTCGACCCTCGGTCCCCTAGTATTTCCGGAAGGTTATTTGTGTCTTCCTTAGTGAAAACAGAACCAAAGTATTTGTTCAATTGGTCTGCCATTTCTTTGTTCCCCATTATGACTTCACCTGATTCTGACTGCAAGGGACCTACATTTATCTTCACTTACCTTTTTCTCTTCACATATCTATAGAAACATTTGCAGTCAGTTTTTATGTTTCCTGCAAGCTTACTCTCATACTCTATTTCCCCCCTCCTAATTAAACCCTTTGTCCTCCTCTGCTGAATTCTAAATTTCTCCCAGTCCTCAGGTTTGCTGCTTTTTCTGGCCAATTTATATACCCCCTCCTTGGATTTAACACTATCCCTAATTTCCCTTGTTAGCCACGGTTGAGCCACCTTCCCCATGTTATTTTTACGCCACACAGGGATGTACAATTGTTGAAGTTGATCCATGTCATCTTTAAATGTCTGCCATTGCCTATCCAGCGTCAACCCTTTAAGTATCATTCGCCAGTCTATTCTAGCCAATTCATGTCTCATACCATCGAAGTTACCTTTCCTTAAGTTCAGGACCCACGTCTCTGAATTAACTGTGTCACTCTCCATTTTAATAAAGAATTCTACCATATTATAGTCACCCTTCCCCAGGGAGCCTCGCACAACAAGATTGCTAATTAGTCCTTTCTTGTTACACATCACCCACTCTGGGATGGCCAGCCCTCTCGTTGGTTCCTCGACATATTGGTCTAGAAAACCATCCCTAATACACTCCAGGAAATCCTCCTCCACTGTACTGCTACCAGTTTGGTTAGCCCAATCTATATGTAGATTAAAGTCACCCATGATAACTGCTGTACCTTTATTGCACGCATCCCTAATTTCCTGTTTGATGCCATCCCCAACCTCACTACCACCGTTTGGTGGTCTGTACACAACTCCCACTAGCGTTTTCTGCCCTTTGGTGTTCCGCAGCTCTACCCATACAGATTCCACATCATGTCCTTCCTTACTATTGCGTTAATCTCCTCTTTAACGCAACCCACCTCCTTTTCCTTTCTGTCTATCCTTCCTGAATATTGAATACCCCTGGATGTTGAATTCCCAGTCTCCCTGGAACCATGTCTCCATAATCCCAATTACATCATATCCGTTAACAGCTGTCTGCACAGTTAATTCATCCATCTTATTATGAATGCTACTCGCATTGAGACACAGAGCCTTCAGGCTTTTTTTTTAACACTCTTTGTCCCTTTAGAATTTTGCTGTAATGTGGCCCTTTTTGATTTTTGCTTTGGGTTTCTCTGCCCTCCACTTTTACTTATCTCCTTTCTACCTTTTGCTTCTGCCCCCATTTTACTTCCCTCTGTCTCCCTGCATAGATTGCCATCCCCCTGCCATATTAGTTTAAATCCTCCCCAACAGCACTAGCAAACACTCCCCCGAGGTCATTGGTTCCAATCCTGCCCAGGTGCAGAACGTCCGGTTTGTACTGGTCCCACCTCCCCCAGAACCGGTTCCAATGTCCCAGGAATTTGAATCCCTCCCTCTTGCACCATTCCTCAAGCCACGTATTCATCTTAAGTGTCCTGCTATTTCTACTCTGACTAGCATGTGGCATTGGTAGCAATCCTGAGATTACTACCTTTTGAGGTCCTGCTTTTTAATTTAACTCCTAGCTCCCTAAATTCAGCTGGTTGGACATCATCCCGTTTTTTTACCTATATCGTTGGTACCTATATGCACCATAACAACTGGCTGTTCACCCTTCCCCTCCAGAATGCCCTGCAGCCGTTCCGAGAAATCCTTGACCCTTGCACCAGGGAGGCAACATACCATTCTGGAGTCTCGATTGTGGCTGCAGAAATGCCTATCTATTCCCCTTACAATAGAATCCCCTACCACTATAGCTCTCCCATTCTTTTTCCTGCCTTCCTGTGCAGCAGAGCCACCCATGGTGCCACGAACTTGGCTGCTGCTACCTTCCCCTGATGAGTCATCTTCCCCAACAGGACCCAAAACGGTATATCTGTTTTGGAGGGAGTTGACCGCAGGGGACCCTGCACTACCTTCCTTCCACTGCTCTGCCTGATGGTCACCCATTCCCTATATGCCTGTGTAACCTTTACCTGCGGTGTGACCAACTCACTAAATGTGCTATTCACAACATCCTCAGCATCGCGATTGCTCCAGAGTGAATCCATGCGCAGCTCCAGTGCTGCAATGCGGTCTATCAGGAGCTGCAGCTGGATAAACTTCCTGCATACATAGTAGTCAGGGACACTGGAAGCATGCCTGACTTCCCACGTAGCACAGGAGGAGCATGACACGGTTCTGGGCTCTCCTGCCATGACTTAACCCTTCAATTAACTTAATTTGGCAACAATGTCAAAGGTTACCTACTAATAAGAAAAAGAAAACGAAAAACATTAAATACTCACCAATCCACCAGCCAATCACTTACCCGCTTGGCTCTGAAAGTGGATAAATCCCCAGGCCCGGATGAAATGTATCCCAGCCTGTTAAGAAAAGCAAAAGAAGAAATGACAGAGGCTTTAATCTTCTCTGGCTACAGGTGTAATGCTGGAGGACTGCTAACGTGGTAACTTTGTTTAAAAAGGGAGAAAGGGATAGACCAAGTAATTACAGGCCAGTCAGCCTAACCTCGGTGGTGGGAAAATTATTGGAAAAAATTCTGAAGGATAGGATAAATCTTCATTTAGTAAGACACGGATTAATCAAGGACAGTCAGCACGGATTTGATAAGGGAAAGTTGTGTCTGACTAACTTGATTGAATTTTTTGAGAAGGTAACAAGGAGGGTCAATGAGGGTAGTGCATTTGATGTAATGCATATGGATTTTAGCAAGGCTTTTGATAAGGTCCCACATGGCATACTGGTCACAAAAGTAAAAGCCCGTGGGATCCAGGGCACAGTGGCAAGTTGGATCCAAAATTGGTTCAGAGGTAGGAAGCAAAGGGTGATGGGTGGTTTTGTGACTGGAAGGCTGTTTCCAGTGGGGTTCTGTAGGGTTCAGTACTAGGTTCCTTGCTTTTTGTGGTATATATCAATGATTTAGACTTGAATGTAGGGGGTATGATTAAGAAGTTTGCAGATGAGACTGAAATCAGCTGTGTGGTTGATAGTGAAGAAGAAAGCTGTAGACTGCAGGAAGATATCAATGAACTGGTCAGGTGGGCAGAACAGTGGCAAATGGAATTCAATCCTGAAAAGTGTGAGGGAATACATTTGGGGAGGGCTAATAAGGAAAGGGAATGCACATTAAATGGCAGGACACTGAGAAGTGTAGAGGAAAAAAGGGACCTTGTAGTGCATGTCCACAGATTCCTGAAGGTAGCAGGCCAGGTAGATAAGGTGGTTAAGAAGGCTTGCGGAATACTTGCCTTAATTAGCTGAGGCATAATTATGTTTGAACTGTATAAAACACTAGTTAGGCCACAGCTAGAGTACTGCGTGCAGTTCTGGTCACCACATTACAGGAAAGAAGTGATTGCACTAGAGAGGTTGCAGAGGAGATTTATGAGGATGTTGCCTGAGAATTTTAGCTATGAGAAAAGATTGGATAGGCTGGGGTTGTTTGCTTTGGAACTGGGGAAGCTGAGGAGAGATCTTATTGAGGGGAGATCTTATGACATAGAAACATAGAAAATAGGTGCAGGAGTAGGCCATTCGGCCCTTCGAGCCTGCACCGCCATTCAATAAGTTCATGGCTGAACATGCAACTTCAGTACCCCATGACGAACCTAGATAGAGTGGATAGGAAGGACCTATTTCCCTTAACAGAGGGGTCAACAAGCAGGGGGTATAGATTTAAAGTAATTGGTAGAAGGTTTTGAGAGGAAATGTCTTCTCTCAGAGGGTGGTGGTGGTCTGGAACTCACTACCTTAAAGGGTGGTAGAGGCAGATCCCTCACCACATTTAAAAAGTACTTGGATGCGCACTTGAAGTGCCGTTACCTGCAGAGCTACAGACCAAGAGCTATAAAGTGGGATTTGGCTGGATAGCTCTTTGTTGGCCAGCGCGGACACGATGGGATGAAATGGCCTCCTTCCGTGCTGTAAATTTCTATGATTCTATGCTTTCACTGTCTGCCTTACCATTGACATTTATTGAATGTCATGAAGTTGCTGTATTTGCACGGTAGATACAAACTAAACCTACCGCTGACATTTAAGACCAATAATTAGTAGCATAAGTACCCTTTAAATGACGTGATAATTGTTAATTCCTGTCAATCAACCTATCTAGCACTGAAAATTAACTTAATGGGCCCAAGTTTCCCCAGGAGTTGCTCCTAAATCGCAATTCTCCCCATTTAGTTTGCTCCAGTTTAAGTGAGTTAGTTCAGTTTCTTTTTCGTTCAGTTTTTTTTTTCAAAGGGGGCATTACCAGCCACTTACGCCTGTTTTGGCCATTTAAGCAAGTTTAGCCAGCGAAAAGTTACTCCAAACTAACTTAGGCCAGCGTATGTGTCCACTTTTGTATGCTCGGAAAAACCTTGCGGGGTCTTAAGAAATCAGCGCGGGTAGCCAGAGATGGTGGGGGGGCAGAGGGAAGTGAGAGGATTTTCCAAAGCACTAAACACCTTCACAACAACATTAAAGAAGCATAAGTACATTTAAAGCACTAAGCACTGAACAAAGCAGTACATTGAAAGCACCAAGCACTAAACTAAGCATTCAGTAACAAATAAAAAATACAAGGAAGCTGAGAGGACCTGCACCAAGACTTACAAAGCACAAAAAGTAATCAGCAATTAGTTAATAAATAAAAAGTAGTCGGAACCCTGCACTTAAAGCACCAAAACCAAAGTAATAAGCAATCAATCAATCAATAACAAATAAAAATTACAAGTCCTACCTTTGTGAAGGGAAGGGGTGGGGGGGGGGGGGGGGCGGTGGGCGTGGAGGTGGAAGTACTCTCTTGATCAAATGGTACAAATCCTCTGGAAGGTCTGGAGCCAACTCCTTGGACTTCAGTATCCTGAGGATCTTGTTCCCAGTAACAAAACGCACCTGGGTAACACCATGGGAATCCCTTTTTTTTGATTCAGCGAGCTTGGATTTTATTGTTTCAAGTTCTGAGTCCTTTAAATCTTTTCCATTTGTTCGGCTGCGCCCATCTTCAGGATTCATTGCTGGGGCACAACCAGAAACTCTTGCACAAGCAAAGCATTCATTTCACTGAGACCCAATCCTGCCCCCAAAGAGCGGGCAGCGTTAAACAGATGAGCTTGCCCAGGTCCCATCCTACTCACGTCTTGCCCCCAATCTCTTTGCTTTCTTGCTACCCCGCCACCCCCCCCCCCGCCCCCCGAACATCTCCGAAACAGTCCCAAGGAACACTCGATGGCCTCAGTCAGTGAGAGCAATCAAGGCTTTGACGACATTTCCCAGATGCTCCCGGAGACTATGCTCTGCTGTACTTTGAGAAATCTCCATCTCGTTCATAATGAGTTCGATATCTGCCTTCTTGATGATCACTTTTGCCAGCTCCTTCCGCCTTTCTTTTTTGGCTTTCTGTTCCTGGGATCTCCTGTCTCCGATGACGGACATTGCCGTCTCCAGGTCCGAGCTCAGGATCTCCTCCTCCTCTGCATAGTTGGTCACCTGCTCCAGGAGTCCATTCGGCCAGGGCTAGGGGTGCCGTGCTTCGGGCCCCTCCCACACAGCCTGCAGAGATTTGGCGGCGAGGAGCTACTGCACATGCGCGCACACTCTAGCTCGCATGTGCAGAGATCCCAACACTGTGTTCAGCGCCGGGACCTGGTTCCGCCCTCCACTGGATGTGGTGTGCTACGCCGAGCCGGAAGACGTCCTAAGGAGCGTTTTTTGTTCCAGAAAGTCACCGCACCTTACGGAGGTGCATCGTTCTAAGCGTTGCGGTAAACTTGGGCTCAATGTGTGGAGTTTCATTCCTTTAGGTTTTTAAAGTGTCATTTTATGTTTTGCATTTTTTTTCTTTCCTTTCTGTATCTTTTTTCTTTCTCTTTATCCTTCTTTTTTTTTTTTAAATTCGTAGCCAATCTTTCCAATTCTTTGTCAAATCACAAACGCCAGAGGTCACCTTGCACACATCAAGGATCACTCTGTGCCAATGCTCTTAGCCAAAAGGCCGAGAGTCACTGCACCATTCCTGGAAGTACTGCAATACCAGGTTCGTGCCATGGAGGTGGATGGGTCAGCAACCCCACACACCTCCGTGGAGGTGGATGGGTCAATCCACCCCACCCACCTCCTATTTCCAAAAAGCATAGGAGAACCACTTTCCTGATCCAGGGAGAACCACTTTGGGGTCATGGTTACTCCCCTGTCAGGTCAGTTACGCATGATCTTAGCCAAAAGGCCGAGAAGTGATATCCTTCTTTCCCCCTCTCTCTTTCTGCACCTGATTTCAGATTGAATTTCCTCCCCCTCCCCCCTTTAATTCACCCTCTTTCTCAATCCTTCAGCTGTTTATTTCCCAATCCCTAAATCTCATTGGTTTAGGAGATACCCTGTTGGTTGTCTTGTTCACTGAGGTTCCAGGTGCCCTCTTTCTCTTACTGTATCAGCTTGAAGTTTCAGCAACTTTGTGGCAAAAATATTTTGAGCTGCAGGAGTAAGCCTAACTAACGGCACATGCCATTAGATGGCCTGCTACAGCAAAATCTGACCTATTATTTTTTTTCTGGCTATATTATACTTTCTCCCTATCCATGATCTCTTCTGGTCATCATTCCCCATTCTCCACAAGAGCCACCACATAAGTAGAATACTTCTGCAATGACATGGACAGCAGGAAAACTAAAAAGAATATATACTCAAGTAACAAAAATGCAAGTCAAGGAAAATGGGAAACACTTGCCTTGCAACAAAAATGGCAGAAGTTTTGTTAACAAAAATCAGACAGAAAAAAATTAAGTATTTTTTTTTTAAAGAAAAAAATTTTCACAAGCAATGCCAAAGGAAATCCATGAGTAATCTAAATTTTCTGAAATATCTAAATGTCAAGTTATATTATTTTGATGTGGAATAGCCTGAACGCACTTTGGCAAATAAACATAAAAGCACATAAGTACGATTTATTGTGAAACTTGCAATTTTATTGATAAGAGCGGCAATAAGTATTGTTGCAAGCATAATTCTTAATATATAGTTAATAATGCTGCCTATTGTGATGCTAAGTATGTGGCGGTGAGATTATTTTTGTTGATGTAGTTATCACTGATAGAGATATGATGCTTTGTATTTTATGATTTTAAATTTCATGGGCTAGAATTTCCAGTGCTTCACCACCCAGTTTCTCGGCGGTATTGGCTGTTTTGGGCGAGAACTGGGTCGGCGCAAAATTCCCCAGTTGAGTTCCGCTGGCAGTTTCGAAGTACCGCTGGGGAGCGGACTGCCAGCGTGCACCGTCCATTGAGCGCCATGGCGCAATTTTTGGCTCAGCGGTGACCCGTGGGTAAGTTGGAAAAAAAATCACCCACGAGAATCATCGGAGCTGGCGGTAGGTAAGTAGCCCTGCAAGAAAAAGGTAAGTAATTGTTTTTTTTACTAATTATTTAAAAATTCTCTTGTGATTTAGAAAAGGGTCCTGAGAATGTTTTTATGATTTTTTTAATTTTATATTTCTGGAAAAAATATTTTTTGTGTTATTCTCCTAGGTCCTACCCGCAGCCTCGGTGTAAATTTTTAGTAATTTAAGTAATTATCGCCCATTTTTTTTAAAGAACCGCCCAATTGGCCCAAGATTCAATTTTTTGTCGATATTCAGGGTGCAACGCCCATTTTTTTTCGCTGGGCGGATTTTTTTCTTTTTTGGGGGGGAATTATTCACTGGCGGATTCGCTGGAATCTTGGTATTTTGGGCGGCAATCGGGCACTGGTGGATTGTTTGGAAATTCTAGCCCCAAGTCTTTGTTTGATTTTTCCAGTTGCTTTGCAAGTGCAATAAGCATTGCCTCCTGGAATGTTCAAATATAACAGTGCCTCAAAAGAGAAGCATTGGTAGGAACTAACTAAGTGGGCTTTTAGTGTCAGATAATTTTAATATACTTGTAATTATTCAAACCAAATCAATTTCTGTGAAATTTGAATTATTTTTAGCTTGTGTCCAGGTAGGAAAAGCTGCTGGTGTATAAATGTGCAGGCAGTCAGAATATTTGATCATTTTAGCTTTTTCTTTTGTGTCTCTTGTTTTTAGACTCTTCACCCTACAATTCCAAGCACTATAGTACTATTTCCTGATCAGTTGGTTGGGTAGGCAACCCGTTCTCAGCCCTCCACCAATGCTGTCCTGTGTCTGTATGCTAGAATGTATGTTGATTGATCTTCCAATTTTCCATTCCTTTCTCTGCAATGAAGCACTTGATTACCACTTCATGTCCATACACAAGTGCTTGGCACTACCAGGCTGTCTCATCATTTTTCTTCACCCACGATGATGCAAGGGATTGTCTTGTGTTACTCACTGCTTGTCTTGAAACAGTCATCTGGAAATTAATGTTCTTTCAATTTTGTTTGTGTGTGTATATGTGTTTGGATTTGTTTGTACCGATTAGTTTGTGATTTATATATTTTAATTTTTTTGTGATTGTGAAATTGACACACTGCTGATTTAATTGCTTTCATGAACTAAAAGTGGTGCAAAACCAGGACAAGTAGTGGAGATGACTGACTTCTAATTGTGAACAACAGTGTTTTTTTGCATTGTAACATTTAAAACCAATGCATAAATTCCTTCAGGAACTCAAACCATGTTCCCATAGCAACAGATTCCCATCATTGTTTCACTTCACAAAAAAACCTTCCCTGATCCAAAACAAAAAAGATCTGATATTCAGAAGGGACAACAACTGGATTTTATGGACAGAACTGTTGTTTTCAAATATCAGTAAAAACCTGTTAGTACTTCATGAGTTTCAATCTTAATTTGTTAAAATTGATAAATTAAATCTCATCTGGGTTTTTAACTGCTTTGCAGCTTATAACCTTCCGAAATGAAGGTCAGCCAAGCGAGCAGTTATGGGTTATGGTGCCCTGTCATTCTGTTGTGCAGACCATCTCACTGACTTGACAGTCCATGCAAGCATGAATATTGTCACATATAGGCATCGCTTATTAATGTGGGCCAGTTGCAGCACTTGGGCTGACTGAAACCGTCCTTTGAGACTGCTGTAAACTAAAAATAAGAACTCTATTGTTTTAATACGATTTTGTTTATGATTTGCAAAGACCTTGAATTTTGGGAAGTAGAAAGAGTTCATTTAAGTGTAGTAAGGAAGGTATCTTATATTTGATTTGCATTCTAGAGTTTAAAATGTTTTATAATTTTGGCTTAGACAGATTGAGAGCCACATGTGGCCTGCCAAAATCTTCAGCTAAACTTCAAATTTGCTCTCCAATCTTCCAGATAGAGTGTAACTCTTTTTTGGGTGATGAGCAAATAATTTGTCATTTGTTTTAAAATCAATATATATATTTTGGGGGAGATATTCGGTCGCACCTCTGTTGCGGCGTTAACCGGGGTGAGCGGTAAATTCTGCGCCAGCAAATGGTTTGCGTCTGCCACCGCAAAATTCATCAGCTGGGCCCTGAGTTTGGAGCGGAGCACCAAGGGAGGGGTTGCACACCTCTTTTAGGGTGCTCGGCCAGCTAAGCAAGTAAAAATCCCGAGCTAAACAGCTGGCCTCGGAATGACCTAAGAGATGCCTCGGGGGGGGGGGGGGGGGGAAGCACCAAAATCATTCCCAATAACTAACTCACATCACCACAACATAAATTGCAAAAAAAAATCAATCTTGCTTACCTCAGGTCGACATTACTTACCTCACTGCAACCGCGAAGCAACCAGTTTCCATAGGCGTTCCCACCAGGGTGCTCTACGGAGCGCTACAGGTCGAGTGCGATCCAAATATCAAGCCGGTGTCACAACCAGGGGCGTTGCACACTGGCTCGCCATTTGCGGGCGGTAATGCTCTGCGCCCCCTCGAAATCGGCAGCGAATGTTCCAGCGGGGCGCTGGAAGCTGGCAGCCCGCTCTGTAACCTCCCCCAGTCCTACAACCCTCCAGGATCTCTCTGCTCTTCCAATTCTAGCCTCTTGCACATCCTCAATTTCATCGCTCCACCATTACGGCCGTACCTTCAGCTGCCTAGGCCCTAAGTTCTTGAATTTCCTCCCTAAACCTCTCTGCCTCTCACCCTCTTTTAGACGCTTCTTTTTTTGCGCACCTGTCCTAATATCTCTGTGGCTCGGTGTCAAATTTTGTTTGATAATGCTGCTGTGAAGCACCTTGGTACTACATCAAAGGCATTATATAAATACAACTTTTTGTAGAAAATACCTTCTAACTTCCCCGTTCATTATTCTACTGATAACCTTTAGATTATGTTCCCTTTTTACCAATCATTGGAAACAACCTTTCATTATGTACCCTCTCAAAGGCTTTCACAATTTTGAAAACCTAATTAAATCTTCTTTAATCTTTCCTGATCCAGTGGAAAAAGACGCATTTTTTCAAACTTTCAATAATATGATCTCATTCTTGGTATAATTTTAGCAATTTTTTGCTTTCTGCAGCTCTAATATTCTTTAAATAATGGGGTGCTTGGAGCCGCACACAATATTGCACTTGTGGCCTTACCAATTCAACTTTCCTTGTTTTTGTATTCAGTGCCACTATATATGAAAGCCTAAATCCTATTTGCCTTTTTTGTGGTCTTTTTCTGAGTGCAACCCCACTTTAATTATCTGTCTATCTGCATCCCTAGATCTCTCTGTTCATCAGCTCAAAGAATTTTGGAATTTTCACTTCTTTTTCAAAAAATATGCTGCTTAACATTTCTCTGCATTTAACTGGATCTGCCATCTATCTGCCCACTCTACAATCTATCAATGTTCTGCATTTTGAGTCACAGTTTTCCTTGTCCGTATATTATATCCAAATTCTGCAGTTATTTATATTGAATTGCACAGATCCACTTGTCGATTTACTCGTTTAGAATAATAGCATATAATTATGTAACCCATAATTTAAGGAAAATCCAGGTATCACAGCACATGTCCCAGGAGCACACCAATGTCCATATCCAAAGTACTTTATGCTACATCCTGTAATTTTTGCAATAAGTCTTATGTGGAACTTTATGAAACACTTAATGAAAATCTACATATACAACATCCATTGCATTCCCCTTAATAATACACATTATTATTATAATAATAATAATAAACATCCGTAAGACAAAGGTCCTCCACCAGCCTGTCCTCACCATACAGCACTGCCCCCAAGACATCAAGATCCACGGCACGGCCCTGGACACCGTGGACCACTTCCCATACCTCGGGAGCCTCCTATCAACAAGAGCAGGCATCAACGACGAGATTCAACACCAACTCCAGTGCAGCCTTCGGTCGCCTGAGGAAAAGAATGTTTGAAGACCAGGCCCTCCAAACTGCCACCAAGCTCATCGTCTACAGGCTGTAGTAATACCTGCCCTCCCGTATGGCTCAGAGACATGGACCATGTACAATAGACACTTCAAGTTGCTGAAGAAATATCACCAAAGATGTCCCCGCAAGATCCTACAAACCCCCTGGGAGGACAGTCACACTAACATCAGCGTCCTCACTCAAGCTAACATCCCCAGCATTGAAGCACTGACCACACACGATCAGCTCCGCTGGGCAGGCCACACAGTCCACATGCCAGACATAAGACTCCCAAAGCAAGTGCTCTACTCGGAGCTCCTTCTTGGCAAACGAGCCAAAGGTGGGCAGCGGAAACGCTACAAGGACATCCTCAAAGCCTCCCTGATAAAGTGCGACATCCCCACTGACACCTGGGAGTACCTGGCCCAAGACCGCCCTAAGTGGATGAAGTGCATCCAAGAGGGCGCTGAGCACTTTGACTCTCAACGCCGAGAGCAGGCAGAAATCAAGCGCAGACAGCGGAACGAACGTGCGGCGAACCAGTCCCACCCACCCCTTCCCTCAACGTCTATCTGTCCCACCTGTGACAGAGTCTGTGGCTCTCGTATTGGACTATTCAGCCATCAAAGAACTCACTTCAGAAGTGGAAGCAAGTCTTCCTCGATTCCGAGGGACTGCCTATGATGATGATGAATAATACACATTGTGATTGCCCCAAAAATTGATTTTAGTTAATGATATGTCAACCAACAATTTAAGAAGAACTTGAATAATTATCCATTTTAGAACAAGATTGAAAATTAGATGGGTCAATATAGATAGTTCATTGAATGATCTGATTGGAACATAGATATGTCATGCAAGGGAAGGTATGGTCCAGGATGTATAATGTTTAATTCGATAGCTATCCTGTAGTTTTGTTTAATTTATCTTTTTGAGTGGGGATAGTGCAAAAGTTTGATATTTCCTGGGGACATTGAACAGGGATCAAGTGAGGGGAAATTTAGAAAGTTGAAGAGAAAGGATAAGGCAATCGTGTATGGTAGCGATAATGGGTAATAATAACCAGAGTGTGACAGGAAGGGACGGAGCATACAAATATAACAGTGCACATAGGGTCAGAGCAAGGAAAAATAGTAAAAATACAAAATTAAAGGCTCTTTGTCTGAATGCATGCAGAATTCCTAACAAGATAGACGAATGGATGGCACAAATAGAAGTAAATGGGCATGATCTGATAGCCATTACAGAGACGTGATTGCAAGGTGACCAAGGCTGGGAACTGAATAGTCGGGGTACTTGACATTTCGGAAGTATAGACAGAAAGGAAAAGGAGGTAGGGTAGCTCTGTTAATAAAGGATGAGATCAGTACAGTAGTGAGAAATGATCTTGGCTTGGAAGATCCAAGATGTTGAATCAGTTTGGGTGGAAATAAGAAATAGCAAGGGAAAGAAGTCACCGGTGGGAATAGTCTATAGGCCCCATAACAGTGGTTGCATTGTAGGACAGTATAAATCAAGAAATAATGAAGGCTTGTAAGAGAGGTACTGCAATTATCGTGGCCGACTTTAATCTTCTTATAGATTGGACAAATCAATTGGCAAAGGTAGCCTTGAGGACAAGTTCATAGAGTGTATTCGGGACACTTTCTTAGAACAATATGTTGTGGAACCAACCAGGGAACGGGCTATTTTAGATCTGGTAATGTGTAATGAGACAGGATTAATTAATGATCTCATAGTAAAGTGTCCTCTGGGGAAGAGTGATCATAACAGGATAGAATTTCACATTCGGTTTGAGGGTGAGAAACTTGGGTCTGAAACAAGTGTTTTAAACCTTAAAAAAGGCAATTACAAAGGTATGAAGCCAGAGTTGGTTAAAGTGGATTGGGAAAATAGATTAAAAGGTAAGCAGTGGCAAACATTTAAGGAGATATTTCATCATTCTCAACAAAGATATATACCTTTGAGAAAGAAAGACTCTACAAGAAGGATGAACCATCCATGGCTAACTAAGGATGGTATCAAATTGAAAGAAAAGGCATAAAATGTTGTGAAGATTAATGGTAGGCAAGAAGATTGGGAACATTTTAGAAACTAGCAAACGATGACTTAAAAAAATATAGAGGAAGAAAATAGATTGCATGTAAACTAGCAAGAAATATAAAAACACACAAGAACTTCGACAAGAAAATAAAAACGAAGAGAGTAGCTAAAGTAAATGTTGGTCCCTTAGAGGATGAAACTGGGGAAATAATAATTATAAACAAGGAAATGGCAGAGACTTTGAATAAATATTTTGCATCTGTCTTCACGGTAGAAGACACTAAAAACATCCCAATAATAGTAGAAAATCAGGAGGCAAAAGAAAGGGAGAAAATTAAAACAATCATTATCACTTGCGAAAAACTAATGGGACTAAAGGCGGACAAGTCCCCTGCACCTGATGGCCAGCATGCTAGGGTCTTAAAAGAAGTGGATGCATTGGTTGTAATGTTCCAAAATTTCCTAGATTCTGGAAAAGTCCCAGAAGATTGGAAAACCGCAAATGTAATGCCCCTATTCAAGAGAGGAACGAGACAAAAAGCAGGAAACTAAAGGCCAGTTAGTCTAACATCTGTCATTGGGAAAATGCTGGAATCCATTATTAAGGAATTAGTAGCAGGACATTTGGAAAATCATAATACAATCAAGCAGAGTCAACATGGTTTTATGAAAGGGAAATTTATTAGAGTTCTTGAGCATGTAACGATCAGGGTGGATAAAGGGGAACCAGTAGATATATTTGGATTTTCAAAAGGCATTCAATAATTGTAATTTGCTTCATGGATTCTTTGCTTAAGAACTCATAGCAACACATTGCTGTTAAGAACTAGTTGGTTTATTAACAAAAGGTTGAACAATCACACTACACATTCCCAGTTCATCCACTAGGCTCACAACTGCATACCTCATCATGGATGACCTAGACCCAACTGACTGGGATTTTATTGAGTCATGTGAACATCACGTGACTGGCTAAGCCAGCTCTAAAACTCTTTTGAAGGAACCAAAAATAAACATTAAATCAAGTGCCCCCCGATCTGGGGGACACTCCAACGCTTTCCAACTGCCCTTTGATCGTTTTTTTCTGGGGGGTTTTTTGTGTTTTTTTTGTTTTTTTTTTTGGGTAGTAAAACCATAAATTTTACAAGTGTCCCCTATAAAAAGGGAGGGGGACACTAGAACCCGGCAATTAAAACAAATTAAACTTTAAAACATATAAAATCAAATTAAAATTTGGCTGCCGGGGGTGATGATGCACTCCAGTCCCTCCGGCGCCCACCTCTCGCGGAAAGCCACGAGCGTACCAGTGGACACCGCGTGCTCCATCTCTAGGGACACCCTGGCTCGGATGTACGCACGGAAGAGAGGCAGGCAGTCAGGCTGAACGACCCCCTCGACCGCCTGCTGCCTGGACCGGCTGATGGCACCCTTGGCCGTGCCGAGGAGCAGTCCTACGAGGAGGCCCTCGGACCTACCCGCTCCCCTCCGCACAGGGTGCCCAAAGATCAGGAGTGTGTGACTGAACTGCAGCCAGAAATTGAGGAGCAGCCCCTTTAAATAATGGAACAGGAGCTGCAACCTTGTGCATTCAATAAAAACATGGAACACGGACTCTTCCAGACCGCAGAAATTGCAGGTGGCCTGGGAGCCCGTGAACCGGCTTAAAAATTTATTGCACGGGACTGCTCCGTGCACCACCCTCCAGGCCAAGTCTCCGATAAATAGTGGGAGGACTCCCGCGTAGAGTGCACTCCATCGGGGACCCCCGCCTCCTCCGGACGGCAAGATGGTACACCATGGCGTGCCCGGATGGCAGACGAGGATGGCAAGGTTGAGAGTGAAGCCAGCTCTACAAACCTGTGAGCATACTCACAGGTGCATACATTACAGATAAGGTGCCACATAAAAGGTTACTACACAAGACAAGAGCTCATGGTATTGGGGGTAATATATTTCCATGGATAGAGTATTGGCTAACTAACAGAAAACAGAGAGTCGGGATAACTGGGTCATTTTCTAAATTGGCAAATTAACAAGTGGGGTCCCACAGGGATCAGTGTTGAGGCCTCAACTATTTACAATCTATATTAATCATAGAAAATTACGACACAGAAGGAGGTCATTCGGCCCATTGTCTCCGTGCCGGTCAAAAGAGAGCTACCCAGCCTAATCCCATCTTCCAGCACTAGGTCCGTAGCCCTGTAGGTTACAGCTGTTTAGGTGCACATCCAAGTACATTTTTAACGTGAATGAGGGTTTCTGCCTTTCAGGCAGTGAGTTTCAGAATCCCACCATCCTCTAGGTGAAGAAATATTTCCTCGTCTCCCCTCTAATCCTTCTAAATCTATGCCCCCTGGTTATTGGCCCTATCTCCGCCTTAAATGGATGACCCCTTATTCTTATGTTCTTATGTTGGATAGAGACTATGATGGAGAACATTGTCACGATGAAAAAATGATCTGTTTTCATTCTATTCTTTCTTATGTGATACCCTTGAATTATGGAGAAGTGATTATTTCACCTATTTTGCATAGTTTGTGTGCCCCTGCTTTGTGATAACAGTTGACAATCTGTTCTTGTCAGTTAATGGCGAGTAGTAATAGAAACTATTTTCTCACACCTGACAATTTTTCAGCTGATCATTTTGTCATTATTGTGGCTATTTGCATCAAAGTATTTATATAGAGACTGAAATTGGTGAAACACAAGTTCCACCCGTTTTTCGGCGGCCCCTGGGTGGTGCGTCATTTTTTACCGCTGGGGCCAAGTGTGCGGGAATTTCATCCCACTTTCCTCGGCGGTAAGCGGAGCGGAGTGCAGCGGGCGGTGTGCGGCGGAGGAGGCCTTTTGACCCAGGAATCTTTGACTCCTGAGTTTTGCACAACACTGCTGTCAAGCTCTGCCCCCCAAGAGGCACCGACGAGAGGCCAGAGACTGCTGGCCTGAGATCGCTGTGGGGTGGGGAAGAGATCGCTGTGGGGGGGGGAGGAGGGGAGAGAGAGAGATCGCTGTTGGGAGGAGGGGGGAAATCGATCGCTGTTGGGGGACGGGGAGAGATCGCTGTGGGGGGAGGAGGAGAGATCGCTGTGGGGGGAGGAGGAGAGATCGCTGTGGGGGGGTGAGAGAGACTGGGGCGCAAGAGAAACTAATATTTTTATTATAGTTCATTCATAAAGGAGTAATTAAGGCTTTATTTGAGCATTTATATTATTGTCTAACACGAGAAAATACTACAATCCATTTAAAAATACATAAAACTGTGGAGAACTATAAAGATCTGTGTAATATCAAACAAACCTGTCAGCTCTGTGTACACACCCGCCCACTTAAAATCCACTTAAAAGTACCTTCTCTAGGACAGTATGCAGTTCCAGTGGTATGTCATGAATTTTGCACTTTTGGGCGGTATGGATGGGCAAGTGCATACTGCCCGGCAGTATGTAGATGTTTTATTTACCAAAATTGCATTTTTGGTTGGTTATTGGGCGGTATGTTGATGAATTTCGGGCCCATAGCATGTTAAGTTAAAGATAATGCAGCCAAATTAATGTTTGATACACCATCCAGTAAAACATCAACAATGGTAGTTGAATTACAGGTTAACAATTTTCTTATTCATAGTATTAGGCCTCCATGTCTAAAATAATGTAAATCTCAGAGAGGCTCTGATACAGTTATGAGGTTTGTTTGTTGACATGATAGTGAAATCAGACTGGCTAAATTAACAAGAATTGATACCACTTTCATTATCAGATGTCAGCATAGAGGCATCTGTTTGTATCCTAAGGGGTAGCAGTCAATTATGTGGATGATAATAGATTTCAATCTAAATTTCCTGCTGTTATTTATATTGGATTGCACAGATCCACTTTCAGATTTACTCACTTAGAATAATAGCATATAATTATATAACCCATAATTTAAGGAGTACCGGGAACTGCCAATTGCGTGAATATATTTTTATCATTGTATTGTACATGCTGTGCCGGAAATAAAAGGAAGCTTTGAGCTCTGTCCTTATAAAATAAGGATGCATAACTAGAGCATTCATCCTTCAGATATTGCACTTTTAAGAACTGAAAAAGTGATCAGACAAAACATAGCAGTCTCTATAACATAGTCTGGAGTAATTATGTCTAATGAGCCATCTAGTCTGATTGAAGCGACACACCCGCAGGGGTAGGAGTTACTGAACAGTGACTCTTTAAGCCACTGAATCAGTTTGGATTTGTCTATCCAATCATTATTGTAAAAGTACATGTCTCCTCTCCCCAGTTCTGCATTTTATATGGATTTTTTGTTGAAAATTGGAGCATGATTTATCTTTGGGGAAAGCAAATGTTTGTGTCCAATTTTAGGTTTTAAATCTACTTCATCAAAACTAGTAAGTCAGCTCTCTAAAACAAGTCTGTAAATACATACAGAATATTATTCATGTTTAGTGCACAGTTGTAAAGAAAATCTCTAAATTGAGGGATACACTGTGTTTAGACCATTTAATTGTTTTTTACCGTGAAAACTAATGATGGGAAACCTGAACCTAATCCTTCAATTTATTGTTCTGGTGATTTCTGTCTCCCAATTCTTTTTTTTTTACTAAGAAAACGTATTTTGATATTTTTTCTGATTTATACTTCTAGAATTGTATTAATGTTTTCTATAAGCTGAAATGTTAATTACAACTAACTGTGATTTAAGCATTACACAAAATGGGATACCCTGATTGAGCATTCAGGTGCTTTTTGGCCAGAAACCATATTTTCGGCCTACTGTAGCTATATAAATAAAAGTCCATGCTCTGTTATGTCACGTTTTGAAAGATTTCATTGGTCAACAGGAACCATATGACCACTAAACATGAGCTCTAATTGGCATTGGGTACCCTCTAATTGACTGCTGTTAACTAAGGAGAAATCAGATGCGAGAATGAGTAATTGTTAACTGCCATCTTGCGCTGCAGCCTAGTGTTCTGTCTACTCTGCTCACAGCTCTGGCTTCCTGCAGCCTCCCATCCAATATTGATTTGAAGCTCTGGCCAGCTGCTTGCTCCTAGGCCTGCCAATCTCACTTCATGGATCTGGTGTTAAAAGATAGCAAGGATGCACTTTTTGAAGATTGGGATCCAAGCTTAAAGAAAGAAAGACTTTATATAGCGGAGTTCATGACCATCAGACGTCTCAAAGCGCTTTACAGCCGATGGAGTACTTTTGGAGTGTAGTCACTGTTGTAATGTAGGAAACATGGCAGCCAATTTGCACACAAGCAAGCTCCAACAAACAGCAATATCATAATGACCAGATAATCTGTTTTTGTTATGTTGATTGAAGGTTAAATATTGGCCAGGACACCGGAGATAACTCCCCTGCTCTTCTTCGAAATAGTATCATGGGATCTTTTGTGTTCATCTACGAGACCAGACTGGGCCTTGGTTTCACGTCTCAGCTGAAAGACGTAAGAAAGTAATTGAAAGAAGTGATGATTAAGAAACAAAAATGGGGAGTAAATTTTGAATTACCACAGGGATCGGTGCTGGGGCCTCAACTATTTACAATCTATATTAATGACTTGGATGAAGGGACTGAGTGTAATGTCGCCAAGTTTGCTGATGATACAAAGATGGGTGGGAAAGCAAGTTGTGAGGAGGACACAAAGGATCTGCAAAGGGATATAGACAGGTTAAGTGAGTGGGCAAACATTTGGCAGATGGAGTATAATGTGGGAAAGTGTGGTGATATCCACTTTGGCAGGAAAAATAAAAAAGCAAATTATTATTTAAATGGAGAGAGATTACAAAATGCTGCAGTACAGAGGGACCTGGGGGTCCCTGTGTATGAAACACAATAAAGTTAGTATGCAGATACAGCAGGTAGTCAGGAAGGCAAATGGAATGTTGGCCTTTATTGCAAGGGGAATGGAGTATAAAAGCAGGGAAGTTCTGCTACAACTGTACAGGGTATTGGTGAGACTACACCTAGAGTATTGCATACAGTTTTGGTCTCATTTAAGGAGGGATATACTTGCATTGGAGGCAGTTCAGAGAAGGTTGACTAGGTTGATTCCTGAGATGAAGGGGTTGACTTATGAAGAAAGGTTGAGCTGGTTGGGCCTCTATTCATTGGAGTTTAGAAGAATGAGAGGTGATCTTATTGAAACATAAGATACTGAGGGAATCGACAAGGTAGAATGCAGAGAGGATGTGGGGGAATCTAGAGCTATGGAACATCGTTTAAGAATAAGGGGATGCCCATTTAGAACTGAGATGAGGAAGAATTTCTTCTCTGAGGGTCGTAAATCTGTGAAATTCTCTGCCCCAGAGAGCTGTGGAGGCTGATTGAATATATTTAAGGTGGTTCAAGGTGGAGATGGACAGATTTTTGAACGATAAGGGAGTTAAGGATTATAGGGGCAGGGAAGTCGAGCTGAGCCCAAGATCAGATCAACCATGATCTTATTAAATGGCAGAGCAGGCTCGAGAGGGCAAATGGCCTATTCCTGCTCCTATTTCTTATGTTCTTATGGTTGCAATTTCAATGATATCAAAATAATTCATTAAGTTAGCTTTGTTATAAATGCCTTCAACATCAGAACTTGTAACCTTCACATCATATTTTTCCTATAACTTTACCAAAACTAATGATCTTCAACAGATTTATAATGAGGTTTTAAATAAAATAACTGCCCAGAATTTTCTGAAAAAATAGCGGCATGGGAACAATGCATGCCGTTATAAGAACATAAGAACATAAGAATTAGGAACAGGAGTAGGCCATCTAGCCCCTCGAGCCTGCTCCGCCATTCAACAAGATCATGGCTGATCTGGCCGTGGACTCAGCTCCACTTACCCGCCCATAACCCTTAATTCCCTTATTGGTTAAAAATCTATCTATCTGTGACTTGAATACATTCAATGAGCTAGCCTCAACTGCTTCCTTGGGCAGAGAATTCCTCAGATTCACAATTCTCTGGGAGAAGAAATTCCTTCTCAACTCGGTTTTAAATTGGCTCCCCCGTATTTTGAGGCTGTGCCCCCTAGTTCTAGTCTCCCCGACCAGTGGAAACAACCTCTCTGCCTCTATCTTGTCTATCCCTTTCATTATTTTAAATGTTTCGATAAGATCACCCCTCATCTTTCTGAACTCCAACGAGTAAAGACCCAGTCTACTCAATCTATCATCATAAGGTAACCCCCTCACCTCCGGAATCAGCCTAGTGAATCGTCTCTAAAGCCAGTATATCCTTCCTTTAATAAGGCGACCAAAACTGCATGCAGTACTCCAGGTGCGGCCTCACCAATACCCTATACAGTTGCAGTTATTAATGTGAAAATCAGCCAGCAACTTGTGGCAAGGAAGAGATACCCCGTGAATTGTGGATTGCCGTAAGTTGGTGGACGATTTGCTGGCAGCTTGGTGAAAATGGCATCCCGCCCTTAACCTCCCTGTGATTTTCATTAATTTGCACATTAATTGCCGATTAAATTCACCACAGAAAGTTATGACTAGTAATTAACAGTGTAAGACTCCCAATTAATCTCTCTTGCCCAGAAAGTGAACCATTATAAGTGTGGTGTCTCATTGCTTCAGGTTGTGAATTGTTAACGATTTTTAAAAATGTGATTTAAAAAAAAAATTCTTACATTTTCTTTGTCTCTCTTGTCTCACTCTCTCAATCTAATCTTTTTTCCCTCTTTTTATTTCTCTTTCTGTACCTGATTTGACATTGAATTCACCCTCCTCCTTGGTCCTTTCTTTGTTTATTTCTCACTCCTTTCATCTCATTGGTTAAGGAGATACACTGTCCTATTGTTCATCCCAGATGATCCCAGATGCCCTGTTGCCGTCACTGCGCTGTTATCAGCAAGCACTTCTAGCAACTTTGTGGGTGAAAGGAATTTGAGTTGAAGGGTGCAGGAACAAATCTAATGAACAGGGCATGTCTTGAGAAGCCTAGTTCCAGTAAATTTTACGGTAATGTGTTTTATAGGCATATGTACAGCATACGCTAAGAAATATAATTAAGTAAATTATAAAATTTGGCCGAAGCACTAGAAATATTAATTCCTCTTCAGAAATGTTTTTTCTTCATTCTATGAAGAAGAGATGATGAAGGTTGAGGAGGAAGTTTGGGCAGTATCATTTGTCTTTTTTAGGAAGGTCCTCAGTGTTTCACGGGATCTTAATTCAGCATTGAGTGAAAGTGCTGCAGTTTGATCTGACATTTTCTAGGCTATTGGTTGCTGCAGGCTTGCTCAAATAAGAACAACTCTTGGATGGCTAGCTGAATTAAGTGCCCTTGGCAGAGAAGCAATTCAGAAGAGAACACTGCAGCACCAAGAGGTTTTGTGTTTACTCCAGGTTTCTTGGGTGTAGCGTCTCAGACCACACCCATGTTGCGCCTTTACTTTCTACAACTACAAACTAGAGTATCTTGGTAAATTGTAGCAATTGAGTGGTTGAACAGAAAACTCTTAGCACTACATTTTGGCTCACTGGTTATATCACATGTTCTTACATGTTCTTCCTCGACATTAAGGGTAGCAGAATAAACAATCCACTAGATTTTGGCTTAGGCTATAAACACCAAACAGATTTACTAAGTGGATAAATAAACATTAGCAATGACAAACTGTAGATTTACAGTAGTTACCGGCTTAACTATTCCACAGAAAATAATAAATAAAACAGTTGCCTGTTAATCTTCCATAAGTCATCTGACTACCTATATCTCTGATTTGTTTTCCAGATAGACAACTCAATTGGAACAAGACAGGCTAAGATACACTGTCAAAATTTGACCTTGACAAATACATTTTTAAAATATGTATCTATCTCTCAAACTCAAATAAAGCTGTCAGTTAAACACATATTCATACCCTCTCAGTTGGACACACAAGATCCCATAACACTATTTGAAGCAGAGCAGGGGAGTTCTCCTGGTTCCTCGGAATTATTTATACCTCCGCCAACATCATAAACAGATTCATCTCATTGCTGTCTCTGGAACTTTGCTATGCGCAAATTGGCTGCTACATTTCCCGATATTACAGCAGTGACTACACGACCAAAGTATTTCATCGGCTGTAGAGGGCTTTGAGACCACCTTCCTTTATTCAATTACAAAAGCAAAATACCATGGATGCTGAAAATCTGAAATAAAAACAGAAAATGCTGGAGATACTCAGCAGGTCAGGCAGCATCTGTGGCCAGAGAAACAGAGTTAATGTTTCAGGTCGATGATTTTCATCAGAACTAGAAAATGTTAATGACGTAACAGGTTTATGGTGCCTACGAGGCACAACGGACATGATTTTTGCAGTGCGACAGCTACAGGGAACATTTTCTAGTTCTGATGAAAATCATCGACCTGAAACATTAACTCTGTTTCTCTGGCCACAGATGCTGCTTGACCTGCTGAGTATCTCCAGCATTTTCTGTTTTTATTTCAGATTTTCAGCATCCATGGTATTTTGCTTTTGTAATTGAATAAAGGAAGGTGGTCCCAAAGCACTCTTATACATGGCCTTCTTTGACCTTACAAAGGCCTTTGACACTGTCAACCGTGAGGGTCTATGGAGCGTCCTCCTCCGTTTCGGATGCCCCCAAAAGTTCGTCACCATCCTCCGCCTGCTCCACGACGACATGCAGGCCGTGATGCTTACCAACGGATCCATCACAGACCCAATCCACGTCCGGACCGGGGTCAAACTGGGCTGCGTCACCGCCCCAACCCTCTTCTCAATCTTTCTCACCGCCATGCTCCACCTCACAGTCGACAAGCTCCCCGCTGGAGTGGAACTAAACTACAGAACTAGTGGGAACCTGTTCAACCTGCGCCGTCTCCAGGCCAGATCCAAGACCACCCCAACCTCTGTCATCGGGCTACAGTACACGGACGATGCCTGCATCTGAGCACATACAGAGGCTGAACTCCAAGACATAGTCGACGTATTTACTGAGGCGTACAAAAGCATAGGCCTTACACTAAACATCCGTAAGACAAAGGTCCTCCACCAGCCTGTCCTCACTGCACAGCACTGCCCCCCAGTCATCAAGATCCACGGCGCGGCCCTGGACACCATGGACCAATTCCCATACCTCGGGAGCCTCTTATCAACAAGACTAGGCATCAACGACGAGATCCAACACTGCCTCCAGTGCCCCAGTGCAGCCTTCGGCCACCCGAGGAAAAGAGTGTTTGAAGACCAGGCCCTCAAAACTGCCACCAAGCTCATGGTCTACAGGGCTGTAGTAATACCTGCCCTCCTGTATGGCTCAGAGACATGGACTATGTACAGCAGACACCTTAAGTTGTTGGAGAAATATCACCAAAGATGTCTCCGCAAGATCCTACAAATACCCTGGGAGGACAGGCGCACCAACATCAGCGTCCTCGTCCAGGCTAACATCCCCAGCATTGAAGGACTGACCACACTCGATCAGGTCCGCTGGACAGGCCACATAGATCGCGTGCCAGACACGAGACTCCCAAGGCAAGTGCTCTACTCGGAGCTCCTTCACGGCAAACGAGCCAAAGGTGGACAGCGGAAACGCTGCAAGGACACCCGCTAAGCCTCCCTGATAAAGTCCCCACTGACGCCTGGGAGTCCCTGACCCAAGACTGTCCTAAGTGGAGAAAGCGCATCCGAGAGGACGCTTAGCACCTCAAGTCTCAACGCCAAGCGCAGGCAGCGGAAAGAGTGTGCGGCAAACCAGTCCCACCCACCCCTTCCCTCAACGACTATCTGTCCCACCTGTGACAGAGTCTGTGGCTCTCGTATTGGACTGTTCAGCCTCCAAAGAACTCACTTCAGGAATGGAAGCAAGTCTTCCTCGATTCCGAAGGACTGCCTATGATGATGATCAGAGAAAATCACACTGTGAGCCGCAAATACAGTGTACTAAGTTGGAAGAAGTACAAGTAAATCGCTGTTTCATCTGGAAGGAGTATTTGGGACCCTGGACGGTGGGAAGGGTGGAGGTGAAAGAGCAGGTGTTGCAGCTCCTGCACTTGAATGGTAAGGTTCTGGGGAAAAGGGAGCGGGCGTTTGGGGTGATCAAACTCTTCTATCTAACATGTCAATGGACAACAAACTGAAAATGCTATCAGCTGGGAATAAAAAAGATCATCTGACTGAACATGTGAAAATGTAAAAGGACAATGTCTTAAGGAATTATGCTCTTTCTCCTTTCACCTCTCCCCCAACACTTCCATTTGATTTGCTTAAATATTTAAACAATGAAAGGCATAAAATGAGCAACGCAAATCTTGTAACCAGTCATCTGAAGTCATCACTCTAACATTTGGAAACTCATGGTTGGACTATTGTTAACATTGTGATATATGCCCTATTGCACAACCAGAGTTTTCATACTTCGTCATTCTCTTTTAGATTGTGAATTCTTCGTGATTATAAGGGGCAGGAAAGAAATGACTCTGTAATGGATCGCTCTCCAACACTGTTTAACAGGCATTTCACTTCCAGTAGGCATTACTGTCTGTTAGAGGTGATCTTATCGAAGCGTGTAAGATTATGAGGTGGCTTGACGAGGTGGATGCAGAGAGGATGTTTCCACTGACGGGGGAGACTAGAACTAGAGGGCATGATCTTAGAATAAGGGACCGCCCATTTAAAACAGAGATGAGGAGAAATTTCTTCTCTGAGGGTTGTAAATCTGTAGAATTGATTGTCTCAGAGAGCTGTGGAAGCTGGGACATTGATTACATTTAAGACAAAAATAGACAGTTTCTTGAACGATAAGGGATTATGGGGAGTGAGTGGGGAAGTGGAGCTGAGTCCATGATCAGATCAGCCATGATATTAAATGGCGGAGCAGGCTCGAGGGGCCGTATGGCCTCCTCCTTTTCCTATTTCTTATGTTCTTATGTTCTTATTATCTCAAGGAAATAATTCACAAATGAAGCAAATATAATTTCCTGTTGTAAAAGTTGATTGAAGAGTTGGAGCATATTAGACTACTGGCTTTGCAAAAATGAAATCAGGTACATATAGCAATCCTTTTATATTCTTTAATCTGTCAACAAAATTCCTTAATTCCTTCACATTTGTCATCTTAATATGACAGTGGGTATAATTACTCCTGTTTTTGTACTTCATCTTAATAGCGCAAGAACAGTGGAAGTATTACATTGTATATAGAAACTGTAAAATTACTTGGCAAAGTAAAATTTTGCTGAAAGACTTGAGTTGTAATGATTGTATGGTTTGAGTTTCTTACCTTTTAACCGTTAAACGCTATTAATAGTTGACAGGATAAGGGTAAAATTATTATCCATCAATGAAGTTGTATGAGTGGTTCAAGATCACCTAGCAGGGAAGAACCTGAACATTCTTGTATAAAATTGTCAACATGAACTCTGATCCCAGCGCTTACTGGCACAGCACATTTGAGCTCTTAACAGACTGTCCTGTCTCAGTATGGATACTGAGTTAAATTGTGACTTTCACCCTTGATGAGATCAAAATCAAAATCTCTTGTGTTTTGTGGCTGTTAAATTTACACATTGTGTAGATATAGAGTTAAAAATTGGAAACTGTTTTGTCTGCTTATAGTTTCTGATTGACCAAAAATTAACATTTCAATGAAATTGCAGGCAAATTCATAACAACATAGGAACAGGAGTAGGCCATACAGCCCCTCGAGCCTGCTCCGCCATTGAATAAGATCATGGCTGATCTGATCATGAACTCAGCTCCTCTTCCCTGCCTGCTCCCCATAACCCCTTATCCCCTTATTGTTTAAGAAACTGACTATTTCTGTCTTAAATTTATTCAATGTCCCAGCTTCCACAGCTCTCTGAGACAGTGAATTCCACAGATTTACAACCCTCTGAGAGAAGAAATTTCTCCTCATCTCTGTTTTAAATGGGTGGCCCCTTATTCTAAGATCATGCCCTCTAGTTCTAGTCTCCCCCATCAGTGGAAACATCCTCTCTGCATCCATCTTGTCAAGCCCCCTCATAATCATATATGTTTCGATAAGATCACCTCTCATTCTTCTGCATTCCAGTGAGTAGAGGCCCAACCTACTCAACCTTTCCTCATAAGTCAACCCCCTCATCTCCCGAATCAACCGAGTGAACCTTCTCTGAACTGCCTCCAAAGCAAGTGTATCCTTTCGTAAATATGGAAACCAAAACTGCGCGCAGTATTCCAGGTGTGGCTTTACCAATATCTTGTATAGCTGTAGCAAGACTTCCCTGCTTTTATACTCCATCCCCTTTGCAATAAAGGCCAAGATACCATTGGCCTTCCTGATCACTTCCTGTACCTGCACACTATTCTTTTGTGTTTCATGCACAAGTACCCCCAGGCCCTGCTGTACTGCAGCACTTTGCAATCTTTCTCCATTTAAATAATAACTTGCTGTTTGATTTTTTTTCTGCCAAAGTGCATGACCTCACACTTTCCATCTGCCAAATTTTTTGCCCATTCACTTAGCCTGTCTGTCCTTTTGCAGATTTTTTTGTGTCCTCCTCACACATTGCTTTTCCTCCCATCTTTGTATCTTCAACCAAGCTCTTATTGTAATCTTTCACTTTAGGATGTTGGATACTGATATTATTTGTGGACTATTTGTGGGAAGATTTGCTGATCTTTATACTACATTTTATATTTATTATGAAAACCATTTTTGCGCAAGTTTTCAAATTTAAAAAAAAATGATTTTAGATAATTTCAGTAAATAGTGGAACAAACAAAATACTGATATTCAGCACAAAGCACCCAGACTTACCATTTCCATAGTCAACATTTAGCAGTCGTCAGTATCTGAAATAGCTTTGCCATCTCATTTACAGCATAAAGTTCCCTTATGAAATGAACTTAGTATGGATTCTGCTCCAAACTGAACTGTGTAACCCAAGCCCAAACAGTACAAACTGGCACCCACCTTTGGATTGCATAGTGGTATGTTTCTATTACCATAATATAAATGTGGCCATGATTTGTTACTGGAGGTTTGTCTTTGATCTTCGCTGTTGTTGTCTCCAAGTAACAGAAAATAGTGAGCTTGAAGTAATGGGGACAACAGCATGCTGATGTGGTAAGCATTTGCATTGTTGGTCGTGCTTTTTGATTGGGCCTTAAAAGTACTAAGCCTGCAAAAGCATATATGCTGCAGACTTCTGGCCACTACCTGTAGGGACCAATATGAGAGTCATTCGTGGTGTCTGTTGCAAATCTTCAGAGCAGCTGAATGATTCCTCTTGTTAAGCTCTTTATGAAATTTGAACATGGGTGATACTGGATTTCAAGATCTGTGTCTTGCACCATGGCCAGACTTTGAGCTTTGTGTATGACATAGTTAATTGTGTGCGCACACTTCTGTTTATTTGTTTTTCCTTTCCTCAATTTGAGAGCCATTTGAATTTAGTTTCTACATTAGCTGAGATTCCTGATTAGTTAAGGAAACATTTCACTGTAGTGGTCTTTTAGCTGAATAGAATAGATGATACTAACTGGAGCATAATAAATGCAACAGCTTTTGTTTATTGTCTTCTTTAAGCGTTTCTCTTAATAGGCCACTTTTCCTTTCTGGTTACTCAGAATTCAGTAACTCAGGTTAATGTTGGACTACAAAGGTCATTTTTCTAGAAGAAGTTACCTGTTTTAGGAAACAATTTGTTACAAGTTGGGAATCTGGTGGGTTCAGCTGAGTCATCTTTTAATCTTTGAATCCCTGTGGATTTTCTTTCAAGAATACCTTTCTTATTCTTGTCTCTAAGGCTACAGTCCTATTGACTGAATAGAGTCTATTTTATACCTCACCCCAGCTCCAATCCAATTAAAGTCTTAATAATACGAGGATTAGAACAAGTTTACTTATTAGCAATTGTGGAACTTGAGGCGGTGGGGAGAGGAACGTACGTCGACAGCAAGGGTGAATGTGAAAGAAAGCAGTGAAAATTAAGGTAACAATTGATAATCTTCACTTTGCTAATAATGGGAACATTTATAAATTTGTTTCTGCAGCAATTATTTAAGAAATAGTAGTTAATGTGAGTGAATTTTTGGACCCTACAAAGTGGTGATTATTGCACAGATCACAAGGTTAAGGCCAGGATAAGATAACCCAATTTGCGTATGTCTGACAAATTTCACGGTCGTCATCTCCTCACTTATGTTACCTTTATCCCTCTTTTATTCTGATTTATCCATAATTGACCAATGTTGCCCCACAGCTCAGAAGGTTAAAACTGTTTGAATGTAAAAGTTAAAAATGCATACATTGACCTTGGAAAACCCTCTAATAAAACGTGATCAAGTATATGTGGGAAATGTGTTATTTTTAAATGGACCTTTGTCCAATTAAAAAGGCTTGCTTTGACAGTTTTGACTACTTTGCAGTCCCCTGTGAAAATTTTAACCAAACATATAAAAGAAGCTCAATCCAGTTTGTAAGACAATTCTTAGTCATTATTTTCAGCAAGTTGCTACCTTATTGTTGCTTGGATCTCTCAAGAGCTTTTCATAACAAAATAGTATACTGGGCTTAATGTTTAATGAGTCAATGCATTAAAGGCTTCGCTTCTCTTCCAATTAACCCCAAACTCACTCAGGCATTTAAAAAAAAAATCACAAGTATTTTGTGAAGCCTTGGGGCCAGACTACAGACAGGCAGTGTAAGATGTTAAAGGAATATAACAACAGGAGACAGAAGGTTTATCTTTTATGCGAACTACATTTATTTATCTAGATAATAACATTTCTTCTGTCTCTCCTGTCCATCAAATCTAATAGTTTTTTTTTCTGATTAAGTCTGTATTTTTGTGTTGTTGGTTATTTGGTTTGGTTTTTACTTTTGTTTTTCGCTAATTATTGTACAAAACTTTTCTCCCTAATATCAGATGTTTCCCCAATCACATTACACTAAGAAATAAATTGTACCAATTACAGTCTGAGATATAGCCTTCGTGACAGTTTCTCAATTATCCTACTATACTCCCTCAAAATAAAATTTACCACATAACAAACAGGAAAATTCACATAATTTGCAACCCTATCCATAATCTTGACTACAACAACGTCCCACTTTATTCTTTCACAAATGGCACCATATATCCTGTCAGGCCTTTGAACATCATGAACTATAAGTGCACCCTCTTCTCTCTATTCCCTTACTGCATGATTCTTGTCCAATCACTGATTCCCACATTCAGAATCCTACTATAAAAGCCCCAATGCAAACATCAAAATGTGCAAAAATGTGACTACAATTCCCAGAAGTGATGCTGCTGCATTCTTTCCTGCTCTATTTGATCATTGTTGAGCAACTCGTTTAATAGGAGAAAAGTGAAGGGTATAGAAACACAAGAGACAAAAAGAGGAATAGGACAGAGGCCAAAGAAACTGGAACCGCAGAGAGAAAAGCAGGAGACAGAAGCAGAATTAGATGAGAGAGCAACAGAAGTAGTGGGTGGTGCTTCATGCTTAGGTTTTATACCTGTGCACTAGCTTTTAGTGACTTGTGTGCATGGGCACCTAAATCAGTTTGCTCCTCCACAGTTTCTATTTTCTTGCATCAAGAAACTATTCCAATTTGTCTTTCTCAGATCCAAAATAAATGACTTCACACTTCCCCACATTGAACTCCATCTGCCATACTTATTCCATCTATCTATACCCTTTTGTAACTTCCTGCTTCCATCTACACAACTTAGAACGTCATTGGCTCTAAAGTGCTTTGAAATATTCAGTGGTTGTGAAAGACACTATATAAATCCAAGTCTTTCTTTCTTTCTTTAGTATTATCTGGAAACTTGAATGTACAACTCTCTCTTCTTACATCCAAGTCATTAATATATCTGGTGAAAAGCTGAGACTTTAGTACAGATCCCTGGGGATCTCCACTTGTCAAATCCTGCCAATTAGAGAATTTTCCCATTATCCCTTCTTTCTGCCTCCTATCTCCCAACGATTTACTATGTCACAAGATTACCTTGAGCTTTCATTTTTGCTAATAATCTCTTGTGTGGAACCTTATCAAATGCCTTCTGGAATTCCATGTAGACAACATCCATAGGCTCTCTTATCTACCATGCTAGTGACCTTTTCAAAAAATTCAGCTAGATTAGTCAGACATGACTTACCCTTGATAAATCCATGCTGCCTCTCTTTGATCAGCACATACTTGTCCAAGCTTTTTATGTTCAAGAGGTTTGAGACTAGCAAGTATTCATGCATGTATTTGGACATATACAACAATAACTTGCATTTATATAGTGCCTTTAATGTAGCAAAACCTCCCAAGGTGCTTCAAAGTTATCAATCAAAATTTGATTAACAAAATTAATATGCAGTGCTCTGCGAGTTGTGTTGCAAACAGATAGTATAAACTGTGACTGTCCATTCAACTTGCAGCACACATGCCACTAGGTAGTTCAGTGTAAAAAGATTAAATCCCCCAACAGTGCTTTGTGACATGATGGTAAATTGAACACTTAAGGGCTATTTTTGGTGAAATAGATTGTTATATATATCTGGAATAAGACTTATGTCTGCATACACTTGTGTGCACCAGTTGACTTACTGTTGTCATATTTTTGTCACATTTTTTGTCTCAACTTTTTGTTTTATACTTTCCCATGTCCACATTTAACAGGTGTTTTGTCTATTTTGGCATGCTATAATAACACATTCTAGGTGGCTGTGAGCCAAATATCTGATTTTTCCCTTCCAGCTCTGGTTCCAACTTGATCTTTATACTCAGGAGAAGTCAAAGATAATTACCTCCAAAGTTTATGGATGCCTTTAGCCCATTGTTGCCAAGCCAATAGCCGTTGCTTTCGCTGGTTTTATGCCCAGCCACGGGTTCCTCGAGTACCACGGCCGTTACCTCATTACCTGGCTGCAATCCAGGTAATATTAAACAGCCCTTTATTTTCCCCCCCAAAATGTAATAATTTTGTATTGTGCCCTAAAAAATTGTTGTCTTCCCCCGTTGGCAGCAGCTCCTTGTTAGTTAATGCTGGTCTTGTCATCGCAACCTCATGCCACAAGGCAGCCCTTTGCACACCAATCTACCTTTCCGAAAGCTCTAAAGAGGCCATTCATTTCTTGGATGGTACTTCCAACTCAGTCTCGCTCCTCACTCCCTGTTTATTCACTCACACCACCCCAATAGCCTAATGGATAAAGGCACACACTGTAACACTGAGCTATGCAAACAGAAGTTAGTGGGTTCAATTTTCAGTCTTTGAGCCAAATGATCCTAGCTGGGGCAGCAATTGGCCTCAGCAACCCTGGTCTAGAGAGGGCAAATAATTCAACCATGGTTCCTACTAATGACCAGTATCCCGTGAGCGGTTAGAAAGTGTTTGTTGGTGTCAGATGAGATAAGAATTCTGCTCAGACGTCCTCCATTGTCCAATTGCCTTTTGATACTCAGTGTCTAGGCTTACACATGAAGAATGACCACGTGCACACGAAGGCTATGAACAAATATGAGATCATTGAAGAAGAGTCAGTGTATTTAGTAAACGAGGGGAGAAAATTACTCGGCAAGCTATACTTTAAAACATTGGATTTCATATTCATAGTTAATGACATCACTTGACTTTTTAAATGCTTTTGCCTTTTATTATGCACCATCCTACCTGCTGTCCTAGGTGTAATACATTCTCCATTTTATATTCTGTAGGTGTACCTATATACAAAATTTATCAAATCCTCTTGGGCAGTCCCTCGGAGTCGAGGATGACTTACTTTCACACTAAAGTGAGTTCTAAGGTGACTGATGAGACCAATGCGGGATCTACAGGCTCTGTCACAGGTGGGGCAGATGGTGTTTGGAGGGATGAGTGGGTGGGGTGCTTGATTTGTCGTATGCTCCTTCCGCTGTTTGTACTTGGCTTCCGTGTACTCCCGGCGAAGACACTCGAAGTGTTTGGTGCCTTCTCGGATGCTTCTCCTCCACTTTGAGCGGTCTTGGGCCAGGGATTCGCAAGAGTCAGTGGGGATGTTGCATTTTTCAAGGAGGATGTCCTTGAAACGTTTTCTCTGTCGTCCTGGGACTCGCCTGCCGTGACGTAGATCGGGAGTCTAGTATCGTACATGCGGACAATGTGGCCCATCCATCGGAGTTGATCGAACGTGGTCAATACTTCGGTGCTGGAGATGTTGGCCTGAAAGAGAACGCTCATGTTGGTGTGCCTATCCTGCCAATGAATTTGTAGGATTTTGCGAAGGCAGCCTTGGTGGTACTTCTCCAGTGCTTTGAGGTGCCTACTGTACATAGAAATTCAGGGTCCAGATAAGGCCCGTTACTGCCATTTTGCAGCAGCCATGCAGCGGAATCGAGTGGCCGCTGCGTTGCAGTCAATTGGCTGCCACGATCTGAATTCACCTTGGGGATTTTTTGGGTGGTTCCCACTTCGCCCCGCTGCTGCTGATCGCCCCAAACGCGCCATCAAAGCGCGCACCGCCGATCTCCCGCGCCTCCATCCCACTCCGTGTGATATTTACCTGAAAAAATCTTTTTCTGTCGGTGCACCTTGTTTTGTGTGTGAGCCACGGCATCGTGGCGGCCGTTTTAAGGGAAGAGAACACTGCCGCAACCGCCTTTTTTTTTGCCGGCCGACTTCCCGATTGGCCGAACAGTTATGCTGTGGGATGGAGTCAAGGACACTCACATCAAAGACAGAGTCTTGGTTGAGGAGTTCCTCGAAGTGCTCCTTCCAGCAGGCATTGACTGCCTCTCTGTCCTTGATGAGCACCTCTCCATTCTTGGCTTTCAGTGGAATAGGACTGAGTGCTTGGGCCGTAGGTGGTCTTGACTACACTAAAAAATCCACAAACGTCATGATTGTCGGCTAGTTACTAGATTTCCTGTGCTTTTTCCACCTACCATCTGTTCTTTAGGTCACGAGTTTTTTGTTGTATATGGTTCTGCTTTCTTTCACTCAAGTTGTGGTGTTGTTTCCAATTCAAAAATGCCTTGCGTTTGCGCTTTATTAACTCATGGATCTCCTGGTCATTCTCATCGAACCAGTCGATGTTTTCTGGTAGAGTAACCGAGTTTCTTCACAGGTGCTTATTATGGTGGACTTGAGGACAGACTAGGCACTATGGACACTCTGCAGCTCTGATTTATTGGAAGTCGTCAGGGTGGCTGTGAGGCGTTGGCTGAATAGGTTTTTCTTTGTCGGGTCTTTGAGTGCTTCAGCGTTGATTTTTTTTTTGCGGCAGCATTTCTGTAGCCCCCGCCGTTTTGAGGCTATATTGATGGAGGTAACAGAGCGGATTAGGCGGTGGTCAGTCCAGCAGTCGCCAGCTCCTGTCATGGCGCGAGTGATGCGGAAGTCTTTGCGGTCCTTCCCTCGGATGATGACATAGTCTAGCAGATGCCAGTGCCTGGAGCGAGGGTGTTGTCAGGAGGACTTGTACTTGTCTTTCTGACAAAACAAGATGTTGGTTATGACAAGACCATGTTTTAAGCATTTTGTCAGGAGGAGGATACCATGAGAGTTGGTTTTCCCTATCCCTTCCCTGTCAATCACCCCTCCCCAGAGGTCTGTCCTTTCCAACTCTGGCATTAAAGTTGCCAAGGAGAATCAGCTTGTCACCCGTTGGGACTCGGAACAGGAATTGTTCAAGGCTGGAGTAGAATTCTTCTTTGGCCTCGTCCGTAGCCTCCAGGGTTGGGGCTTGACAAGGTGGATACAGAGAGGATGTTTCCACTGATAGGGGAGACTAGAACTAGGGGGCATAATATTAAAATATGGGGTCGCCGCCCATTTAAAACTGAGATGAGGAGGAATTTCTTCTATTAGGGTTGTAAATCTGTGGAATTCGTTGTCTCAGAGAGCTGTGGAAGCTGGGACATTCAATAAATTTAGACGGAGATAGACAGTTTCTTAACCGATAAGGGATTAAGGGGTTATGGAGAGTGGACAGGGAAGTGGACCTGAGGCCATGATCGGATCAGCCATGATCGTATTAAATGGCGGAGCAAGCTCGAGGGGCTGTATGGCCTACTCCTGCTCCTATTTCTTATGTTTGCACTGATGACCGTGGCATACTGGTTCCGGGTTAGAGTGAGCCAAAAGGTCATGAGGCGTTCCTTTATCCCGCAGGGGGAATCTCTAAGATGCCAAACTAGCTCATTTTTAATGGCGCAGCCAACTCCATGGAGACGGCGTTCTTCTTCTGGTTTTCCTTTTCAAAAAAAGGTGTATCCACCACTTTGTTCCTTGAGCTGGCCTTCTCCTGCTTGCTGTGTCTCGCTCAGGGTGGCGATGTCGAAACATCTGAGTTGCCAGGCAATGATAGCAGTACGATGTTCCAGTCTGTCGCTGTTGGGGTTGTCCATTAAGGGTCATAATGTTCCAGGTCCCGAACTTCATTTTAAAGGGTGGAAGATGCCTGTGCGAGAATTCTTTTAACGTAGGGTGGCCGTTGCACACCAACTACCACCACCAGCCATGAACATGACAGAGCAAAGTCTTGGTCCAATGGCAAGGGGATCCAAGACGATTGGAAACCAGGCTCTGCTGCATGGGCCTAGCACGCACGCAATCCGGCTGCTGGCCTTATATCCCGACCTCCCTGCTGGTCCGTGCTGAACCTTTCTTGGGTCCCGACCTCGCTGCTGGTCCGTGTTGAGCCTTACCTGGGTCCCCGCCGGTCCTCCGATCCTCACTGCCGGTCCTCCGATGGCGCCGCGTTTTTTTACTGGTTTTTACCGATACAAGATTTCTCAAATATATACTAGCTAAGAGATATAGGGAGTTTAGCAATTGTTGATCTTCACGGATATTTGAAATGGAATCTCAAGGTTTGTTTTGTTTCATCTAAAGTGATTTGTCACTTATCTCACACTTGGATATTATGAACCTATTTTACAGTTTAATAATCGTTTAGTCCCTGGTATACATTGTGATTTAACTTCAGATTTTTAATTTTTGTCTCCATGCTGAGGTCAACAGTAATCTAGTCAATATAACCCACACACTGATTCAGTTGGCTCTGCAGTTTTACATGTCTTTTTGAATTAATGGGTATATTTTTCTTATTAACTACACAGTTCCCTAAGAAATTTTGCTGTTACTTTGAAATGATTTGTAGAAGACTTAAAACCACAATCACAGTTCTTGACCTCTTGCAAAAGTAAAACATATCTTTTCAGACAAATCAGCCTCGGTGCTGTAATTACTGAACTGTTGCTGTCAGAATTAGATGCAAGGATGACATCATTAAATAATAACTGAATTATAATTTCTCTGAAAAGCTAATTCAGATATGCAGAAAAATTATTCCAGGTTACAGAATACAATCTATTTTATGTTTGGAACATTGTTTTGATGCTTTGCTCAATTATATAGTTCTTCCTTATAATGCTGGGTATCCAAACAAAATTGTAATTTGAAATTTTAAGAAATGCAACCTTTTGAGATATCTGATTTTAGTAATTCAAAACATTTTATGTGAGAAATGAAAACACAAGGCAATACCTATTATTAATTGAATTTTAAGTTAGGTTTGCTAATTATTTGGTTGAGATTACTTACTGAGCATACCAACCTATTGATGCTGTTAGAGAAGAGCACTGCTGTATTTCTGTTTCGAAGCCATTGCACAGAAACAACATGGGTGTAAGAACATTTTATGGTGAATTAATTGGATGAAGGAGACATGCAAAGAAAAATGTATTTTGGAATTTGTGTCATGGTTTCATCAATTGCATTTTGGCAGCACTGGGGCAGAGCCCATGCCACAGTGGTACGTGCTCTCATTAAAAGCTAGATTTGTGTGAACGCTCATTAAATTGATGAACTCATTTGCTGATGGGAAATGACATTTCTGATTGTAAAGAAATGCATATGGAGTACAGAGAGGCCAGTCAGCAACATTAGATAAAGATGCAGTTACTTTAGCACCAAACCAATGATCTGTAACACTGGAGCTCTTTGCTTTCTAAAAAAAGTGGCATAATGAGTGAAAGACTGTTGCATGTAATGAAGCAGCATGCACCAATACTGTTTAACCTTCTGACCAATTATCTGATCAGTGCTCTGTGGATGGCAAGCTGAAAAAACATTTTGCCTCGTACATTTTATTTCTAGCACTAGCAAAGTCTCTTGAGGCTTCACAGAATGTATTGATGCTTTTTTTGTAGAGCAGCTCAAAAGGGCATCAAAAGGTTCAAAATGCAAATGTTCAACAGTCAGAGGCTTAACTAAATCCCCGGCACTTTTCTTGTTATATTTGCAATTTCTTGACAACTCTGAACCAGATGTTATAACTATACATTCAAATCTATTTTCCATTATGGTTTACCGAATAAAATTATAACTGCATTCAGATCTACTTTCATTGTTTTACAGAATAAGAGTCTATTTAAGGGGTGTTTATTTTGTTCTGATTGAGTGGGGAAGAATTGAGAGCTGTGTACTTTAAATCAAAATTGGTTTGCAAACAAAAGTACTGAAGAATGCTTTAAAATGAAGCTATAAACTCTATCTACACCTACTGTGTCATGTTTTATTAATAACAGGAACATTTTCTGTTTTCCAATGCATAAATTATTGGTGAAAGGATACTATTTTCTCCTATTTGTTAATCATTTAGCACAGAGCATAACTTCACGAAGGGCACACAATTCATTCTGTACTACTACTTGTTTAGGGTTGCTGAAGTTTTGGAGAGAAGACAAGATGGTTGTATTGTAACAAACTGATGAATGTTTCTGTTTGGATATCAACAGATATGATAGTACTTGGATGATTTTAATAAGCAATCTTGGAAATGCTCACTTCAAATGTCACCACTGATAATCTTCATCCTCATGAAACAAATTGTTTTTTGGGGTTTGGGGCTAATGTGCCTTTGACAAAAGAGAATATTAGGTGATTGAAGCTCAATTTGTAACATGTTATTAACCATTTCCACATGAATAGATCAGTAAAAGGATAATGGATGAGGGTTTTATTATTACCTTTCTGGTAAAATGAAGTGGTATAAAAGATAAGGTGATGAGATTAATGAACATAAGGAAGAGGTGCAATCAATCAAAATCCAACAGGGAGATGAGATGACAGTATTTTAGATTTAAGAGATCCTTGTGAAGGTAGCTCTGAAGGGACCCTCGTACTTATCTAAACTTCATTTGTATAGGCCACAGTACCTTGTCTGACGAATCTTATCAGGTTCGTTTGCTCATAGAAATGCAAATAAAGTGCAGATCTTGTGGCAGTCACATCTTGAGGCTATTTTTCTCTAAGCAGGATTTCAAGTGGAAGCATAGAGCAAAAAGGCAAGTCCCAGCTAGTGGCATTCTAAATTATTTACAGGCATGGGGCTCTGAGGTGCATCCGTCCAGTACAAATATTACATTACAAAATAAGAATTTCAGACTGTCATAAATCTGTCTGATGTGGCAGCATTGAATAAAATAGTTTTGGTCGTCCTAGAGACATCAATTTGCCAGTCAGTGCTTCATGTATCAAAGGGTGTTCTTAAGGGAACCCATGAAAATATCAATATCGTGGTTAATATAAATGAAATTAATTTTTAAAGCTGGGCTAAAGGTTGACACCTGAAAAATTGCATTACTTTGCAGAAGAGAAATTTCTGTCTTGGAGTGAAATTTGAGGTCAAAGGGGCAAGTAATTTTCACAATCTTCAATGAAACCAGTGAAATATGAACTTCATTGTCACTGAGCCTCTAAGCGATAAGATAAAATGACTTGATATATCATTTGTTGCTGGTTTATCATCTCCACCAGTAATTGAAAGAGAAAACACAAGATTTTATTTTAAAATGGTTGAGTAATGAGGAAATGGGTCACATTGCTTTTATTTTTTTTTACAATTTCTGACATTGAACTGTCTGGAACAATGAGAGTAAATTAAAATAATTACTTTGATAAATTGAGTTTGTAGCCTAATTATAAATTTGCTGTGAATATTTAGCCCTTAAGCTGTGCCCAGGGAGGAATTTACTCATTTTCCACAATCCTATTTTATAACTCAAAATGCCAAAGATATTTTAGTACAGTGCTTTAAATGAAAGCTGAAATGCAAGGTACCTTTGCAAATGTCAGAAATATTACTGATACTAATTTTCTCTACATCGATCCACTTGAATTGCTATTTTTATGTGCCATATATCCAATAATTCATCATTTATATCAAAACAAATCTCCTTGGGTTCACAAAAATCATAGCTATTGTTCATGAATAGTTCTAGAGTAGTTTCCTTTTATGAAGGGGAAGCTAAATAAACCAAACAGGATTGGATATGCTCCGAGAGTGCTGATCCTGCTTATTGGCACCTCCTGAATTAAACACTGTTGTAGTTGGTAAATCACTGAAGTAAAGTGAAGTCAGAAAACATACAATTTTAAGTTAAATAGTTTACAACTTGATGTATATCATTATTGCATTACTTGTTTGGATATTTACTGCAAACCATTTTTTAAAAATCTATCACTTTGAAAGTGCTGCAAAGTAGGTATCTTTGTTATAATACCTGATCTTTTTTTGATTTTCTTTTCATGCAATCTGTTAGTATGGTCCAATAAGGAAACCGTTCGGCTGCTGGACTATTTTTTTTCTTTTAGTCTATTAGGCCAAACCCATAGTTGCTATTCACCTGATTCCATTTCATCTATTTCAGATATTTTAAAAAGTTTCAACATGTTTTACCAAAGGAAGGAAACAATTTCTGAAATCACAAACTGCTCATTTGAGTTCATGGGGTGGGGAGCGTAGATTGAATTAAACGTCTCGCAAAGCTGGGTTTGAAGATAGTATGCATACCACTCTGAGATTCAACTTTATTTACTGCACTGCTTGTACTTTGGTAGTATGCATAGTGCACGTTAATGCACTGGTTCAGTTCAGTAAAACAGGTGCAAGCACTGTCATCTCAACAAGCTAATTGTAGATAAAAGCATAGGACCACTCACTCAAATGCTAATAAAAAGTTGCACCATTTTTTTTTCCTTTTACTGCACCTTTCAAATGGTTATCTTGTGCATGCCATTGCAGAGCAAAAGCAGTGATGCAGTTTCTATGGCAACTGGTTCAGTGGAGGCAGAGGCCGTCATCTGGGGTACTGTCAGTGAGAGTGCCAGAGACCTAAAAGTCTCAAAGATGGGCTGCTTCCACCTAATCCAGTTTTAATTGAACTCCAGAGACTTTGATGTGAAGCTGCAGATCAGGCAGATACTATTCCAGAGAGGAATCAGACTTGCTTAGCCAGGCCTCAGCTGTTCCTCACTACTGTCACCTTGTTTTAATGAGTACTTTAAGAAACTCTTATCATGAGCCTTCTTCTCCTGTTAGTCCTATTTGAATATTTTTGATTAATGCTCTCTTCTACACAGTGGCAGAAAAGTGGCCCAATCCGGTTGTCCCTTAACACCTTCATAATTAGGCTTTAAAATAAAAGGCAAAACTGGAGCAACAAAGACACAAAGTGGTTTCAGGCTAAGGATAGGATTAGTTTGAATTGTGCAGCCAGACTAAGCATCTGTGTCTGTCAGCTGAGATGACAGGCATTGTAACGAGTTACTCTGACAACCGCTAATTCCATGGAGAGATTATGCCGAGTTCATTTGCAGTTTTTTGTTTAGGTTTAGCTGACAAAATGATACTTAACCTTTTACATAGGCAGCGTATTGCTTTGAACGTTTCTGTATATGGGATTAAAAGGTTTCGATCAGTATAAGAACCTATTGGCTTTCATTCTTCCAAGAGTGATTTAATGAAAATGCATTTTAGAAACTACATTTTTCTTTTTGATAAAGGAAGGGAACTGTTTCTAAATACTAACACAATTAAAAATAAGGTCCTGAAATAACTTTTTCTTGAGAAATAAATAATTAAGAATCTTTGTGGTAATCTATGTGCATCAATGTGGGTCATTCTGCTAATAATTTAACTGGAAGCATTAGGTCTGTCTGTCTCCTGCACATTCAATTTACTGTGTTTTGTTTGTGCTTGAAATATTCAGTTTTACCGGAAATAAAAATATAGGTATCCTTGACATTTTTATTTTCCATCAGTTGCATCAGTAAACTATAGGCATTAATTGCTTTAAAACATTGCATGTACTCATAAATTTAATGTAGAGGTATCCCTGAAGTCAAGGAAGGTATTTCTATTTTCTAACCAGCAATTGTGTGTGTGTGTGTGTGTGTGTGTGTGTGTGTGTGTGTGTGTATGCATTTAAACAGTTTGGTCACACTGTAAGCTTAAATTTAGTATTACATCATTCAGATGCAACATATGTTACAAATGACTTATCACCGATAGTATGTATATTATTATGAGGGTGTTTTTTTTAAAACTGTGTACGTGGTTTGCACATCAACATACTGAACTGTTTAATAAATAATAATGCAACATCTGAGATGTTTTTCATGTATGCTTTTTCATGAAAGCCCTATCAGGCAATCGCATTCCTTTAATCATTTGTTTCTGTGACCTCACTCACATTTGAAAGAAACTATACAATCCATTTCAACTCTTCAGTTAAACTATTCATATACTTTCATTAATAAGACAGAAGCTTATTAGAATCACTTCATGTATCTATTCTCCCTGCAAGACTAGACATTTGTTTCCATCTATATTCCTAGATTTTGACATATACTGAAGGACTTCATGGAAAATGGCTGTTCAGCGAAATCCGTGCTATTTTCTCCAGGCGCTATCTGCTACAAAATACTGCACTGGAAATCTTTATTGCCAATCGAAGTAAGTCCTACTCTTAAAATGGTCCATGAACATTAGTTCTTTTAGCTGGTATATTTCTGCTTAACTATTTAAAGTACTTGAAGTTATTACATTTATTTCCTATAAACTGAGTTTGCAGTTCTCTTGGAAAGATTTGTACTTGAAATAATTTCCATCCTTTGAGTAAAAAATGAAAATATAGTTATGTTTAGTAAACACTATTTAAAATTCACCTGAAGGGTTCATGTTGTTCTACTAAAGGAGCAACATTTAGAGCTGTAGAAGTTGTGATTTTTTTTACAATAGTTTTCACTTTCAATTTATTTTTGCACTTACCACGATTAAACTTAATCAAATTATTTTTTCCATAATTATCAATCCTGAACCAATAAATTATAAGGGAATTTTATATGACTTGGCACTATTGAATTGTGAGATATAAGTTATCAAACTTGTTCATTTTCAAGAAAACTGTGTACCTTCATTATAAGCTGTATGGGGTCAGTAAAAATCATTTAGATAGACAAGCTACCATTATTTTTGATACTTAAGTGGTCCTGTTTTAAAAATATAGATATTCATTTGACAGGTAATCAAAATATTCTTCAGAAAAATTCCAAAGTAATTCAGATTTCTAAAATTCAAGCTAAAACTGAACCTCTGGACTGTATAGATTTCACACTAAACATGCGTGTTGGAACATCTCCAAAAAAATTAAAACATTGTAACTAAACTTGCCTTTTGTGAAATGGTTAATGGATCTATTGACCTTGCACGAGTTAAAATTGTGACACATTTTTCCACAAAATCACCGAAGTAGACAACTCCAACTTTGTGATGATGTCCATGCAGCAAAGTTTGTTTAAATCCATGGTCATGTTTTCAGCAGGAAATCTTTTTTGGGAATGGATTTCAGCAGAGAAACGGAAATAACCCGTTGCCCATTGAAATCTGTGATTTATGTGTAGACAAAGGGGCTTGCAATTCTGCATCTGTTATATATCTAATTGCAAAGAGATGTTCTATTAAACAAAAAATACAATATAAATCACAGAAGGTGATGTCATGTTAAAAAATGTTCTTTTATTGTTTGTTTCTTTGGCAGCTGCTGTCATGTTCAACTTCCCAGACCAAGCTACAGTGAAGAAAGTCGTTCACTGTTTGCCCCGTGTTGGAGTCGGTACAGGTTTTGGGCTACCCCAAACCAGGTATACAACCATATTATTCAAAATATGCCTCTAGTTCTTGTGATATTTGTATTTTTAAAAGTACGTTTTTTTCTTTTTTTTTCTTGCCCTTTTGTATTTCATGGTCAAAAATATATTTCGAGGAATGTGCTGGATCATTACTATTTTTATTGTTGCAGGAAGAAATTTGGCTATTAGAGTTCAATGCTTTAGGCTTGTAAAAGTGCATACCCCAGGATATTGTGTGTGTTAATACGTCCAAAAATGAACCAAGAACCAAAACCAAATACTCGTTACTTTATTGCTTAAAAAAAATTTCATTCATTAAAATATTTTGTCATATAGTGTATTAATGCCAAATCCATAAATCAGTGCTAAAATGGCACTGCATTGTGTCAAGTTGGCCTTGTTGAACTAATTGAACCAGCGCAGCTGTGAAACTGAGCAAACTGCCTTTCGAAAGAAAAGAAGAATGCGAATCATGCCATATGACAATATCCAGTTGCTGTCAACTATAATTTTTGTCAGGCCCCATTCTGTTTGTGGTGAATGTTTTCAGATGCCATGAGAGAGACTATTAAAATTGTGCTGGGGAAAGTTAAACAGAATGATTAAAACCATGGAAAGTTCGAGTGATTTCCTAGTGGTATTCTTTCATTAAATGCATTTACATTATGACCATGAATTCACATTAGTTATGAAATTGCAACTGATTCTCAGAAAAGCATTGCGGAAACCAGTTCAAATTGCTGACTGGGCTGAGTTGAGAGTAGAAACTACCACGTTTTATTTAATTTCAAAGAAACTGTGGTTTACATCATCTTTGCCTGAGATGAGTGCAGTTTTAATTTCTTCTTATGCAGCAAAAGACAGTACAGTGGACTAGTATTTTAACATTGCATGGAATTAATCTGGGATAAACCCAGTGGAAATATTACTCAATCTTGATCATCCTTATCCAAACTGAATATGTAGGTGATGTGTAAATTTAGTTACTGCAATCCACTTTGTATGTTCTTCTAAGATTGGAGCCAAATCACCTACTATAAGAGGGCAATGGTTGTATTAGTCCACTGGGAAAATTAAATTATAATTTGCTATTTAAGTATATGAAACTGTAAAAGATTTTTTTTTAATAAGTAATGTAATCAATACATTTATTGTGATCCAAGGAATAAGAAATGCTGCAATATTTTAGCTGTTTTTAATTTTCTGTCTGACCTGCAGACGGATCACCCTGGCTAGCCCCCGACAACTTTTTAAAGCGTCCAATATGATGCAGCGTTGGCAGCGGAGAGAAATTTCCAACTTTGAATACCTCATGTTCCTCAATACAGTAGCTGGTAAAGAAATACTGAAGCTTTTATTTAAAATATTGTTCTTCATCAATGATGTATTGTAAGTCTGTGGAATGAGATATAAGGATTTTTATAAACCTGCACACTAGCAACTACGAAGCAAAAAATAGGTTATTCACTTTGGTAGGAATAAGAAAATAGAATATTTTTAAATGGTGAGTAACTATTAAATGGTGTTCAGAGAGATGTAGGTGTCCTAGTACACGAAACTCAGAGTTAGCACGCAGGTACAGCAAGCAATTAGGAAGGCAATTGCATGTTGGCCTTTATTGCAAGGGGGCTGGAGTACAAGAGTATGGGAGTCTTACTACAATTGTACAGGGCTTTGGTGAGACCACACTTGCAGTACTGTGCACAGTTCTGGTCATCTTATCTCAGGAAGGATATACGTGTTGAACCTCCCTTATCCGGAACCCTCGGCACCTGGCCTGTTCGAGATAAGGGATTTTTCCAGACCGAGGGGTGGTCAGCTAAATTGGATGGTACAGGTACTGAGCAAGGGGATGTCAGGCCTGGCTGGCGTGGGGCTGGGTGTGTGGCAGAGAGATCATTGGGGGTGGGGGGGGGAGGGCAGTGGATCGCGGGGTCAGGCAAATGATTGAGGGAGTCGGCAACAAGGAAGGACTTCAATTTGTTCATGTCGGAGTTCTGCGCATGTGCCACCCAGTAGCCGGAAATGGTTCTGGACGAGGGGTGGTTCTGGATAAGGGAGTTCTGGATAAGGGAGGTTCAACTGTACTTGTGTTAGTGGCAGTGTAACGAAGGTTTGCTAACTTGATTCCTGGGATGAGAGAGCTGTCTTATGAGGAATGATTGAGTACATTGGGCCTCTATACTCGGGAGTTTAGAAGAATGAGAGGTGATTGGCAGGATCGATGCTGAGACATTGTTTCCCCTGGCTGGAGAGCTTGGAATTCGGGGGCATAGTTTCAGGATAAGGGGTCAGCCATTTAAGACTGAGATGAGGAGGAATTTCTTCCCTCAGAGGGTTGTGAATCTTTGGAATTCTCTACCCCAAAGGACTGCAGATGCTGATTCGTTGAGTATATTCAAGACTGAGATCGATAGATTTTTGAACTCTCGAGGAATCAAGCGGTATGAGGAATGGGCGTGAATGTGGAGTTGTAGTCAAAGATCAGCCATGATCTTATTGAATGGCGGAGCAGGCTCGAATGACCATATGGTCTACTCCCGCTCCTACATCTTATTTTTTTATAATATCATGATATGAAAGCTGCTGCAAACTTGAGTTTGAAATGTTTTGAGGCTGATATTCAGATTAGCTCTCAAAGCAGACTCTGCATGTCTGCTGGAAAACATGAAACTGGAGGAAAATGGATTAAAAATTATCTTTAAGGAATATATAAAAAATCTGAGTTTCCACTGTCCTTTAAGTGGAAATAGTAGCTTTATCTTTTCAAGTGTATGTCTAAATCATGAGACTTCACAAATTCCAGTTAAATGGAAGTGAGAATTTAGTTTTACTTTATCCTCTTTCACCATATGCAAACTGTCAGTGTAGCAAAATTAAAATGAGAAACAGAAGTAGGTACAGGATTGATTGGAAAGCTCTCTGCCATCCCAAGGCTAATACACCTCAATTATCTGTTCCCCAAAATATCTATCTAATTATCACATAGGTTCTCACACTAGCTACCTCTACGTCCTCACTGTGTAGTCCATTCATCACATTCACCACTCTCTGCAAACATTGTTAAATCTTAACTGTCTATGTATCTGTCCTACTTCTAGAGTTTGTGGTAATCTCGAATATGTTGCTAGGCTTCAATTTATCTATTCCTTTAAGCATCTTGAATATTCTGTAGAGTAAACAATCCCATAGCTCAGATGCCTTAAGGTAGGTATCAGTTTGATTGCACTGCCACTATGCCTCGGTATTCTTGCTATAATACTGTGAGCAAAATTGTACACAATTGTCCAGTTATGGTCATATCAGGACCTTGTATTCATTGTCACTGCCTGGAATTTATGCTCTATTCCATTATTTATTTGCTGCCAGATCTGGTCAGCTTACTTTATTGCCTCAGAATTATTATTTGTTTTGTAACAAATTTTGCCTGAACTATTTAACCTGTAACTTTGTTTCGATGGTCAAAATATAATTTAATTATCGGAACAAAGTTACAGGTTAAATATTTTATACGTTCACTTCTAAGTTGTTTTAAATTTAGAAAAGCTTACCAGCAACTTAAATTTAGAAAAGCCTATCAGCAACTTATCAGTGTACAAATTAAAGCATTCAGTTCTTAACTCTTAAGTTCAGCATGACGTCTCATTGGAAACAAGTGCTCCAATATACTGACTAGTACAGAGGATAAGCTTTGTCAGCTTTTGACCATGCTCCTGCAGGAGAAAAATAAATGGATAGGAGTTGATACTCTATCTGTTTCATCCCATTAGAGTGCACCTCTTTTCAGCTGATTCATATAACACTATTGCCTTGACTACTCTTCAGATCTTATTAAATATTAAAATACACTTGAACCTTGAGTGTTTATATGCTGTTCTGGATGAGGATCTTGCTTAGAAATGAGAAGCTTTAAGCAAAAATGGGGAAAATAGATTGATTTTAGTTAAACCTTAGGATTGAAATTCCTGTGTTTGCTAATTTTAGCCTATTAATGGATGTGATTTAAAAAATGATATTCATTTAATATTATTTCCATGCATTTTGTTTTGTAAAGTTAACAGAAATTTGAACCACCTTGTGTCCCATCCTAAATTAACATCTGAATGTTCACTTTAGCAAGTTCTTATGCAATTTAGCTGTTTTCCAGGTTAGTTTCAAGCTGTAAATCATTTTATTTGTGAAAAAAAACATTTAATGTAGTTTGATGTAAAAACAACTGTATACTGGGCCTCAGTGTCCTTGGATTAGGGGGAGAAAAATCATAGGAACAGGGGTAGGCCATTTAACTCTTCAAGCCATTCAATTAGGAGGGGGAGGGTGAACAGCCAGTTGTCGTGGTACATATCGGTACCAACGATATAGGTAGAAAACGGGATAAGGTCCTACAAGCTGAATTTAGGGAGCTAGGAGTTAAATTAAAAAGCAGGACCTCAAAGGTAGTAATCTCAGGATTGCTGCCAGTGCCACGTGCTAGTCAAAGTAGGAATTGCAAGATAGCACAGATGAATACGTGGTTTGAGGAATGGTGCAAGAGAGAGGGATTCAAATTCCTGGGACATTGGAACCGGTTCTGGGAGAGGTGGGACCAGTACAAACCGGACGCTCTGCACCTGGGCAAGACCGGAACCGGTGTCCTAGGCGGAGTGTTTGCTAGTGCTGTTGGGGAGGGTTTAAACTAAAAGGGCAGGGGGATGGGAATCTATGCAGGGAGGCAGAGGGAAGTAAAAAGGGGGAAGAAGCAAAAGGTAGGAAGGAGAAAAGCAAGAGTGGAGGGCAGAGAAATCAAGGGCAAAAATCAAAAAGGGCCACATTATAACATAATTCTAAAAGGACAAAGAGTGTTAAAAAAACAAGCCTGAAAGCTCTGAGTCTCAATGCGAGGAGCATTCGTAATAAGGTGGATGAATTGACTGCGCAGATAGCTGTTAATGGATATGATGTAATTGGGATTACGGAGACATGGCTCCAAGGTAACCAAGGCTGGGAACTCAACATCCAGGGGTATTCAATATTCAGGAAGGACAGACAGGAAGGAAAAGGAGGTGGGGTAGCGTTACTGGTTAAAGAGGTGATTAACGCAATAGTAAGGAAGGACATTAGCGTGGATGATGTGGAATCTATATGGGTAGAGCTGCGAAACACCAAAAGCAGAAAACATTAGTGGGAGTTGTATATAGACCACCAAACAGTAGTAGGGAGGTTGGGGATGGCATCAAACAGGAAATTAGGGATATGTGCAATAAGGGTACAGCAATTATCATGGGTGACTTTAATCTGCATATGGATTGGGCTAACCAAACTGGTAGCAATACTGTGGAGGAGGATTTCCTGGAGTGTATTAGGGATGGTTTCCCAGACCAATGTGTCGAGGAACCAACTAGTGAGCAGGCCATCCTAGACTGGGTCTTGTGTAACGAGAGAGGATTAATTAGCAATCTGGTCGTGCGGGGCCCTTGGGGAAGAGTATGGTAGAATTCTTCATTAAGACGGAGAGTGACACAGTTAATTCAGAGACTAGGGTCCTGAACTTAAAGAAAGGAAACTTCGACGGTATGAGACGTGAATTGGCTAGGATAGACTGGAGAATGATACTTAAAGGCACGGCAGTGGTTAGGCAGTGGCAGACATTTAAATATCACATGGATGAACTATAACAATTGTATATCCCTGTGTGGCGTAAGAATAAAAAAGGGAAGGTGGCTCAACCATGGCTAACAAGGGAAATTAGGGAAAGTGTTAAATCCAAGGAAGAGGCATATAAATTGGCCAGAAAAAGCAGCAAACCTGAGGACTGGGAGAAATTTAAAATTCAGCAGAGGAGGACTAAGAGTTTAATTAGGAGGGGGGAAATAGAGTACGAGAGTAAGCTTGCAGGGAACATAAAAACTGACTGCAAAAGCTTCTACAGATATGTGGAGAGAAAAAGATTAGTGAAGACTAATGTAGGTCCCTTGCAGTCAGAATCAGGAGAATTCATAATGGGGAACAAGGAAATGGCAGACCAATTGAACAAATACTTTGGTTCTGTCTTCACTAAGGAAGACACGAAAACCTAACGAAAATACTAGGGGATCGAGGGTCTAGCGAGAAGGGGAACTGAAGGAAATCCTTATTAGTCAGGAAATGATGTAGAGGAAATTGAAGGGACTGAAGGCCAATAAATCCCCAGGGCCTGATAGTCTGCATCCCAGAGTACTTAAGGAAATGGCCCTAGAAATAGTAGATGCATTGGTGGTCATTTTCCAACATTCCATGGACTCTGGTTCAGTTCCTATGGATTGGAGGGTAGCTAGTGTAACCACACTTTTTAAAAAAGAAGGGAAGAGAGAAAACAGGGTATTATAGAACGGTTAGCCTGACATCGGTGGTGGTGAAAATGCTGGATTCAGTTATTAGAGATGTAATAGCAGCACATTTGGAAAGCAGTGATAGGATCGGTCCAAGTCAGCATGGATTTATGAAAAGGAAATCATGCTTGACAAATCTTCTAGAGTTTTTTGAAGATGTAACAAGTAGAGTGGATAAGGGAGAACCAGTGGATGTGGTGTATTTGGACTTTCAAAAGGCTTTTGTCAAGGTCCCACACAAGAGATTAGTGTACAAAATTAAGGCACATGGCATTGGGGGTAATGTAATGGATAGAGAACTGGTTGGCACACAGGAAGCAAAGAGTAGGAATAAACGAGTCCTTTTCAGAATGGCAGGCAGTGACTAGTGGGGTGCTGCAGGGTTCGGTGCTGGGACCCCAGCTATCTACAATATACATTAATGATTTAGACATAGAAACATAGAAACATAGAAAATAGGTGCAGGAGTAGGCCATTCGGCCCTTCTAGCCTGCACCGCCATTCAATGAGTTCATGGCTGAACATGCAACTTCAGTACCCCATTCCTGCTTTCTCACCATACCCCTTGATTCCCCTAGTCGTAAGGACTTCATCTAACTCCTTTTTGAATATATTTAGTGAATTGGCCTCAACAACTTTCTGTGGTAGAGAATTCCACAGGTTCACCACTCTCTGGGTGAAGAAATTCCTCCTCATCTCGGTCCTAAATGGCTTCCCCCTTATCCTTAGACTGTGTCCCCTGGTTCTGGACTTCCCCAACATTGGGAACATTCTTCCTGCATCTAACCTGTCTAACCCCGTCAGAATTTTAAACGTTTCTATGAGGTCCCCTCTCATTCTTCTGAACTCCAGTGAATACAAGCCCAGTTGATCCAGTCTTTCTTGATATGTCAGTCCCGCCATCCCGGGAATCAGTCTGGTGAACCTTCGCTGCACTCCCTCAATAGCAAGAATGTCCTTCCTCAGGTTAGGAGACCAAAACTGTACACAATACTCCAGGTGTGGCCTCACCAAGGCCCTGTACAATTGTAGCAGCACCTCCCTGCCCTTGTACTCAAATCCCCTTGCTATGAAGGCCAACATGCCATTTGCTTTCTTAACCGCCTGCTGTACCTGCATGCCAACCTTCAATGACTGATGTACCATGACACCTCCCCTTTTCCTAATCTGTCACCATTCAGATAATAGTCTGTCTCTCTGTTTTTACCACCAAAGTGGATAACCTCACATTTATCCACATTATACTTCATCTGCCATGCATTTGCCCACTCACCTAACCTATCCAAGTCGCTCTGCAGCCTCATAGAATCCTCCTTGCAGCTCACACTGCCACCCAACTTAGTGTCATCCGCAAATTTGGAGATACTACATTTAATCCCCTCGTCTAAATCATTAATGTACAGTGTAAACAGCTGGGGCCCCAGCTCAGAACCTTGCGGTACCCCACTAGTCACTGCCTGCCATTCTGAAAAGTCCCCATTTACTCCTACTCTTTGCTTCCTGTCTGACAACCAGTTCTCAATCCACGTCAGCACACTACCCCCAATCCCATGTGCTTTAACTTTGCACATTAATCTCTTGTGTGGGACCTTGTCGAAAGCCTTCTGAAAGTCCAAATATACCACATCAACTGGTTCTCCCTTGTCCACTCTACTGGAAACATCCTCAAAAAATTCCAGAAGATTTGTCAAGCATGATTTCCCTTTCACAAATCCATGCTGACTTGGACCTATCATATTACCTCTTTCCAAATGCACTGCTATGACATCCTTAATAATTGATTCCATAATTTTACCCACTACCGATGTCAGGCTGACCAGTCTGTAATTCCCTGTTTTTTCTCTCCCTCCTTTTTTAAAAAGTGGGGTTACATTGGCTACCCTCCACTCCATAGGAACTGATCCAGAGTCAATGGAATGTTGGAAAATGACTGTCAATGCATCCACTATTTCCAAGGCCACCTCCTTAAGTACTCTGGGATGCAGTCCATCAGGCCCTGGGGATTTATCGGCCTTCAATCCCATCAATTTCCCCAACACAATTTCCCGACTAATAAGGATTTCCCTCAGTTCCTCCTCCTTACTAGACCCTCCGACCCCTTTTATATCCGGAAGGTTGTTTGTGTCCTCCTCAGTGAATACCGAACCAAAGTACTTGTTCAATTGGTCCGCCATTTCTTTGTTCCCCGTTATGACTTCCCCTGATTCTGACTGCAGGGGACCTACGTTTGTCTTTACTAACCTTTTTCTCTTTACATATCTATAGAAACTTTTGCAATCCGTCTTAATGTTCCCTGCAAGCTTCTTCTCGTACTCCATTTTCCCTGCCCTAATCAAACCCTTTGTCCTCCTCTGCTGAGTTCTAAATTTCTCCCAGTCACCGGGTTCGCTGCTATTTCTGGCCAATTTGTATGCCACTTCCTTGGCTTTAATGCTATCCCTGATTTCCCTTGATAGCCACGGTTGAGCCACCTTCCCTTTTTTATTTTTACGACAGACAGGAATGTACAATTGTTGTAGTTCATCCATGCGGTCTCTAAATGTCTGCCATTGCCCATCCACAGTCAACCCCTTCAGTATCATTCGCCAATCTATCCTAGCCAATTCACGCCTCATACCTTCAAAGTTACCCTTCTTTAAGTTCTGGACCATGGTCTCTGAATTAACTGTTTCATTCTCCATCCTAATGCAGAATTCCACCATATTATGGTCACTCTTCCCCAAAGGGGCCTCGCACAACGAGATTGCTAATTAATCCTCTCTCATTACACAACACCCAGTCTAAGATGGCCTCCTCCCCTAGTTGGTTCCTCGACATATTGGTCTAAAAAACCATCCCTTATGCACTCCAGGAAATCCTCCTCTACCGTATTGCTTCCAGTTTGGTTAACCCAATCTATGTGCATATTAAAGTCACCCATTATAACTGCTGCACCTTTATTGCACGCACCCCTAATTTCCTGTTTGATGCCCTCCCCAACATCACTACAAATGAATTGAATGTAATATCGCCAGGTTTGCACATGACACTAAGCTGGTGGCAGTGTGAGCTGTGAGGAGGATGCTAAGAGGCTGCAGGGGGACTTGGACAGGTTAGGTGAATGGGCAAATGCGTGGCAGATGCAGTATAATGTGGATAAGTGTGAGGTTACCCACTTTGGTGGCAAAAACAGAAAGGCAGATTATTATCTGAATGGTGGCAGATTAGGAAAAGGCGAATTGCAACGAGACATGGGTGTCATGGTACATCAGTCATTGAAGGTAAGCATGCAGGTACAGCAGGCAATAAAGAAAGCAAATGACATGCTGGCCTTCATAGCGAGGGGATTTGAGTATAGGAGCAGGGAGGTCTTACTGCAGTTGTACAGGACCTTGGTGAGACCACACCTTGAATATTGCGTACAGTTTTCGTCTCCTAATCTGAGGAAGGACATTCTTGTTATTTGAGGAGTGCAGCGAAGGTTCACCAGACTGATTCCTGGGATGGCAGGACTGACATATGAAGAAAGACTGGATCGACTAGGCTAAAATTCACTGGAATTTAGAAGAATGAGAGAGGATCTCATAGAAACATATAAAATTCTGACGGGATTGGACAGGTTAGATGCAGGAAGAATGTTCCCGATGTTGGGGAAGTCCAGAACCAGGGATCACAGTTTAAGGATAAAGGGTACGCCATTTAGGACTGAGATGAGGAGAAACTTCTTCACTCAGAATTGTGAACCTGTGGAATTCTCTACCACCGAAAGTTGTTGAGGCCAGTTCGTTAGATATATTCAAAAGGGAGTTAGATGTGGCCCTTACGCCTAAAGGGATCAAGGGTTATGGAGAGGAAGCAGGAATGGGGTACTGACATTGCATGATCAGCCATGATATTGAAAGGTGGTGCAGGCTCGAAGGGCCAAATGGCCTACTCCACCTACTTTCTATGTTTCTACGTCTGATCTGTACCTTAATTCCTTTGTTCCATATCTCTGGCTACCCTTACCTAATAAAAAATCTGTCTATCTCAGAAAATTTCAATTGACAAAGCATCCACTACCTTTTCTGGATGAGAATTCCACTCTTAAATGATCTAGCTCTAATTTTAAGATTATGACCACTTGTTCATTATTTTTCCACCAGAGGAAATAGCTTCTCTGTATCTACTCTATCAAACCCTTTTATAATTTTAAATATCTCAATTAGATCACTTCTCAACTTTCTAAACTCATGGGAATAAAAGCCAAGTTTTTGCAACCTGTCTTCATAATTTAACCTTTTAAGCCCTGGTTTCATTTTGGTAAATCTGCGCTAAGGCCAAATATTCTTAGAGATGCAGTGCCCAGAGCTGAACGTAATATTCTAGTTGGGGTCTGACTAGTGCTACATAAGAACATAATAAATAGGAGCAGGAGTAGGCCATATGGCCCCTCGAGCCTGCTCCACCATTTAATACGATCATGGCTGATCCGATCATGGACTCAGGTCCACTTCCCTGCCCGCTCTCCATAACCCCTTATTCTCTTATCGTTTAAGAAACTGTCTATTTCTGTCTTAAATTTATTCAATAACCCAGCTTCCACAGCTCTCTGAGGCAGCGAATTCCACAGATCCACAACCCTCTGAGAGAAGAAATTTCTCCTCATCTGAGTTTTAAATGGGCGGCCCCTTATTCTAAGATTATGCCCTCTAGTTCTAGTCTCTCCTATCAGTGGAAACATCCTCTCTGCATCCATCTTGTCAAGCCCCCTCATAATCCTATACGTTTCGATAAGATCACCTCTCATTCTTCTGTATAACTGAAGCATAACTTCCTCTCCTTTGTAACCCAACCCTCTTGAGATAAAGACCAACATTCCATTCGCCTTACTGATTACTTTTTGTACCTGTAAAGTGAGTGGATGGGAAAATAAGCTTTTTGGGGATCACCACTTGTCATATTCAGCCAATCAGAGTACATTCTATTTATCCCTAACTGTCTTCGACCTCACAACCAATTATGATCCCACCCTCTAAACCATTGCCACCTTCAGCGTTCTGATCATGGATGAGACCATCTTTATTGACTACCTCACCTCTCTCACCATTCACAAATCCCCTGCCTGCCTATTTCTCTTCGCCTACCCACCCATAACCATCACCTTCTATCCCAAAGAAAAAAATCTCCATTCCCACCTGCCCGAAGGTGACACTCCAGCACACTTCCAAAATTCTCAAGATCTGTCCTCTAGCTCTCTAACCACAGTTGCCAATGTCAACTTACTCGACACTTTTAGTTCTGCTTTTGATGCTGTTAAAGTTACTTATGGTCTACTGCCCATGTCATTCTTCGAATAAAGTTCTCACCTCCATGACCATTGCCAACAATGCTAGTCACTCTCTTTACAGCCGAGCATTCCTTCCAATTTACAAGTCATTCTGGAGACCAAAGACAATCCCAGAGTCCTTATTTCAATGACCAACAGCCTTCTCTGATGCCTGTCACTTAGATTGGAAAATTTCAAATGTAACTCCATTATTTAAGAAAAATGAGAGAGAAACCAGGAAATTATAGACCTGTTAGTCCAGCAGCTGTTGTGGCTAAGTTATTGGAATATATTGGTCAACACCTTCACCGAGGCGTACGAGAGCATGGGCCTTATGCTAAACATCCGTAGGTCCTCTACCAACCTGACCCCACCACACAACACTGCCCCCTGATTATCAAAATCCACGACGAGGCCTTGGACAACATGAAATATTTTCCATAGCTCAGGAGCCCACTGTCAGCAAAAGCAGACATTGACGACGAGGTCCAACAACACCTTCAGTGCGCCAGCACAGCCTTCGGTCGCCTGAGGAAGAGAGTGTTTGAAGACCAGGACCTCAAATCCGGCACCGAGCTTATGGTCTACAGGGCAGTAGTAATACCCGCTTCCTATATGGCTCAGAGATGTGGAAACGCTGGAGAAGTACCACTAGCGCTGCCTCCGCAAGATCCTGCAAATCCATTGGCAGGATAGATGTACCAACATTAGTGTTCTCAGGGCAACATCCCCAGCATCGAAGCATTAACCACACTCCATCAGCTCCGTTGGGCGGGCCACATCGTCCGCATGCCCGACATAAGACTCCCAAAGCAAGTGCTCTATGCGGAGCTTCAACACGGCAAACGATCCCCAGGTGGGCAGAAGAAATGCTTCAAGGACATCCTGAAAGCCTCCTTACTAAAGTGCAACATCCCCACTGACCCCTGGGAATCCCTGGCCCACGACCATCCAAAATGAAAGAAGAGCATCCAGGAGGGCGCTGAGCACCTTGAGTCCCATCGCCAAGAAGAAGCAGAAACTAAGTGTAGACAGCGGAAGGAGTGAGCATCAACCCGGCTCCTCACATAGAAACATAAAAAATAGATGCAGGAGTAGGCCATTCCGCCCTTCGAGCCTGGACCACCATTCAATATGATCATGGCTGATCATGCAACTTAAGTACCCCATTCCTGCTTTCTCTCCATACTCCTTGATCCCTTTAGCCATAAGGGCCACATCTAACTCCCTTTTGAATATATCTAACGAACTGGCCTCAGCAACTTTCTTTATAGAGAATTTCACAGGTTCACAATTCTCTGAGCGAAGAAGTTTCTCCTCATTTCGGTCCTAAATGGCTTACCCTTTATCCTTGGACTGTGACGCCTGGTTCTGGACTTCCCCAACATCGGGAACATTCTTCCTGCATCTAATCTGTCCAATCCTGTCAGAATTTTTTATGTTTCTATGAGATCCCCTCTCATTCTTCTAAATTCCAGTGAATATAAGCCTAGTAGATCCAGTCTTTCTTCATATGTCAGTCCTGCCATCCCAGGAATCAGTCTGGTGAACCTTCGCTGCACTCCCTCAATAGCAAGAATGTCCTTCCTCACATTAGGAGACCAAAACTGTACACAATATTCAAGGCCCTGTACAACTGCAGAAAGACCTCCCTGCTCCTATACTCAAATCCTCTCGCTATGAAGGCCGACATGCCATTTGCCGCCTTCATCGCCTGCTGCACCTGCATGCCAACTTTCAATGACTGATGTACCATGACACCCAGGTCTCGTTGCACCTTCCCTTTTCCTAATCTGTCACCATTCAGATAATATTTTGCCTTCCTGTTTTTGCCACCGAAGTGGATAACATATTTATCTAGATTATACTGCATCTGCCATGCATTTGCCCACTCACCTAACCTGTCCAAGTCCCCCTGCATCCTCCTCACAGCTCTCACTGCCACCCAGCTTAGTGTCATCTGCAAACTTGGAGATATTACATTGAATTCTTTTGTCTAAGTCATTAATGTATATTGTAAATAGCTGGGGTCCCAGCATTGAACCTTGCGGTACCGCACTAGTCACTGCCTGCCATTCTGAAAAGGACCCGTTTATTCCTACTCTTTGCTTCCTGTCTGCCAACCAGTTCTCTATCCACATCAATATATTACCCCCAATACCATGTGCTTTAATTTTGCACACGAATCTCTTGTGTGGGACCTTGTCAAAAGCCTGTTGAAAGACCAAGTACACCACATCCACTGGTTCTCCCTTGTCCACTCTACTAGTTACATCCTCAAAAAATTCTAGAAGATTTGTCAAGCATGATTTCCCTTTCATAAATCCATGCTGACTTGGACCGATCCTTTCCAAATGCGCTGCTATTACATCTTTAATAATTGATTCCAACAATTAACCACCCACCCTTTCCTTCAACCACTGTTTGCCCCACCTGTGACAGAGACTGTAGGTCCTGTATTGGACTCCTCAGTCATCTGAGAACTAACTTTGAGTGGAAACAAGTCATTCTCAACTCCATGGGATTGCCTATGATGATGATGATTGGAATATATACTTAAGGACAGAGTGACAAAGCACTTAGATACATTTGAGCTGATTAGAGAGAGCCTACATGGATTTGTAAAGGGTAGGTCATGTCTAATGAACCTAATTGAATTTTTTGAGCAAGCAGCTAAAGTAGTAGGCAGGGGAATGTCAATGGATGTAGTTTATATGAACTTCCAGAAGGCATCCGATAAGGTTCCACATACGAGACAGTGAGCTAAAATTAAAGCTCATGGAATTGAAGCCAAATTATTGACCTGGTTAGGAGATTGGTTAAGCGGTAGACAAAGAGTAGGGTTAATGGGTACTTGAATCGGAAGGAAGTGACTAGTAGTTTCATACAAGGATCTGTGCTGGGGCCAAGTATTCATTATATTTATTAATGATTTGGATAACAATAGAGAGCCATATATCCAAGTATGCTGATCACACAAAGATTGGTGGCATAGTGAGTATTGTAGACGGGAGCATAAAATTACAAAGAGACATTGATAGATTGAGTGCATGCGAACTGTGGCAGATGGATTTCAACACGGGTACGCGTGAGGTCATCCATTTTGTACCAAGAAAAGATGTATCCGAGTATTATTTAAATAGTGAACAACTAGGAACAGTGGAGGTCCAAAGAGATTTAGGGGTCCATGTACACACATTGGAAGGAGTACAGCGCAGATTCGCCAGCATGTTACCAGGGCTCCAAGGGTTAGATTATGAGGAGAGATTACATAAACTAGGTTTGTACTCCCTGAAATATAGAAAGTTAAGGGATTATTTGATTAGGTTTCAAGGATTTTTAAAGGAATTGCTAGGGTAGATAGAGAGAAACTTTTTCCGCTGCTGGAGGAGTCTAGGACAAAGGGACATTATCTTAAAATCAGTGCCAGGGCATTCAGGAGAGAAGTTAGGAAACACTTCTTCACGCAAAAGATAGTAGAAGCATGGAAAACTCTCCCACAAAAAACAATAGACTTTCACGAGCCAAGGGTATTAAGGGATATGGAGCCAGGGTGAGTGGATGACGTTAAGATACAGATCAGCCATGGTCTCCTTGAACAGGCTTGAGAGGCTGAATAGCCTACTCCTGTTCCTATGTTCCTATCCTCACTTCCAGTATCATGTGTGAGAAGTTTATGGACTTCTTTGTTTCAAATATTGAGTATCCAAGTAGCTGCCTCAGCTACAACCCACCAACCCAGTTCTAATCCTGTATCATCATCAACAACAACTTGCATTTACAGTGCTTTTAGTATAGAAAACATTGCAAGTTACTCCACAGAGGTGAAATGAGACAAAAATGGATGTTAACATTTTCCCATCTCCCACCAACTCTTCACAGACTCAGCTTTCCTTTGTGATCTACCTTTTGCTCACTTGATCTCCTATCCACTCAACTAGCTTTCCTCAGCCAATGTTCACTGACATCATAAATAAATCTCTCTTCATAGGTATATTACCCTGCACCCTATACCTATCAAAACCACACCTCTCCCATCCTTTCTAACCACTGTTACATATTTAAACATCCCTTTCCTCTTCAAGGTCCTTGAATGCATTGTTGATATTCAACTTCTTGCTTACCTCTCCCAAAACACCCCAAAATTGCCAATGACATCTTGCGTTATTGCAACCACAATGTGTTATTCTTGTCCTCCTTGATCTCTCGATCCTCCTCCGCCATCTATCCTGTTCTGAGGTCCTCCTTGTCACCATCTAGCCAGCACATTTCCAACAATGGTTTCTCCTATCATCCCCAAACGGTCACTTCTGGAGCATCCCAAGATTTCATCCTAGACGTCTGTCTCTTTCCCCTTTACATGTTGTCTGTTTGGGATGCTATCCACAGGCATAAGATAGTTTCCATTTATAGACTGACAACACCCAGCTCTACCTCTGCATTGCCACCCTCACTTCACTAAACACCTCTGTGTTTTCAGACTGCTGCTCTGACATTGTCATGGGGAGCCAGAACTTTTTCCATCTGAATCGTGAGAAAACTCGAGCCATCTTATTTGGTTCCCACCAAAAATTTCATCATCTCATCGTATCTGACTCAATCAGATGGTATGCAACCATTTGTATTCTGTTGAACCCTGACGTGAGCTTCAAACTCCATATCCTTTCCTTTATTGTTTTCACCTCTGCAACATTGGTTGTCTCAAGCCTTATTTCATCCCCACCACTGCTGAAACCCTTATCCATGCTTTTGTTACCTCAAAGCTCAACTTCTCTCCTGCGTTGTTGGCTGTCTACCTCAGTCCACCCTATGCCAACTCCAATTCATTCAAAGCTCAGCCATGTGCACCCTGTCTCACAATAAGTCCTGTTTGCTCATGCTTCCTGTCCCTAAAAATCCTTTTCCTTGTTCATAAATTCCTTCAAGGTTTAGTCCCTCTCTCCTTCCATAACATCCTACAACCATATCTCGCAGTCAGTGCTCTGAATCTAGCATTTTGTACATCTTCTCCTGATGCTCCTTGTTCTTTGGTCCTGTCTTCAGCAGTCTTGTTTTGACTCTCTGTAACTCATGACCTAAATTGCTTTACCTTACTACTTGTCTTTGTGCCTTCTAAAGTTTTTTGTCTAAATATACATTCACCTCTTCTAACTCTTCTATTCTTGCTCATTGTCTGCTTTCTCCCACATGAAGCACCGTGAGATATTTGATTATATCAAAGGTGCTATATAGATGCAAGTTGTTGTAAAAATATTTCCTCTTCAGTTGACTGTGACCATTTTTTCTGTGTTGGCAATCTTAACAGTGAATCTATTTGCCACCATTTGTCAGTAGGTACCAGGGTAGATATGTATTTTAACGTGCATTGTTTAAGTTACATGACATTTGTTTTCATGTATTGAAAGTTAACAATATAGTACCATCTATTTTTTGACTGCCGTGAAACAATACTCCCCAAATTTGTATCTGGCTTGTGAATTGAATGTTAATTTTTTTTCTGTTGAGGTCGGACTTACAGTGACTTGAATCAGTATCCGGTTTTTCCTTGGGTGATAACTAATTATGAATCAGAAGAGTTGGATCTGACACTGCCAAGCAACTTCAGAGATTTGTCCAAGGTATTGTCTCTTAAATCTTATGTCTATACCTATTAATATATTAAAAATCTTGTGACTGTGCATACTTCCTGTCTGCTTCACTTGACTTCCCATTTTCATAGATTTGTCACAGCTTTTATGTTAATTTTTCCTTATACTGTCCCATCTCCATGTACACAATGGAAAATGCCTATGTAAACTTGTCGTGCTGATTGTGTAATTTAGTGTGACTCTATAGATGCTTTTGTTGTTAGCTCAGCCGTCACCTTTTTTAAGCCTAGTTTCAACATGGTAAGTAGTTAAGAGCCTGTTCAAGCTCTCGCTTTTGTATATTTATAATGTCTATTTCTTAAATACTCTTGTTTAATTTAAAAATTGCTGGAGTTCCATGTGAACCCTATTCCACATTGGCCTTAGTTCCCCAATATTGATTGGGACAAATATAGTGTGAAGGGTATAGAGGGTGCAGAATTCTTAAAATGCACTCGAGAACTTTTTTAGTCAGTATGTAACAAGCCCAACACGAGAGGGGGCAGTTTTTGGATTTAGTTTTGGAGAATGAAGTTGGGCAGGTTGAAGGGGTATTAATGGGAGAGCACTTGGTTGCCAGTGACCATAATTCAGTCAGATTCAAGTTAGTTATGGATATGGATAAGGACAAGGATAGGCCTGGAATAAAAGTCCCAAAATTGGGGAAAAGCTAACTTTGCTAAGTTTTGAGGAGTGATTTGGCCACAGTGGACTGGAAACAGCTACTTTTGGGTAAATCAGTGTTGGAACAGTGGGAGGCATTCAAGGAGGAGATCCGGAAGGCTCAGGCCAAACATGTGCCCTTAAAGAAAAAGGGTGGAAATAACAATTCTAGAGCCCCCTGGATGTCTAGGGGCTTACAGGGGAGGATAAAGAAAAAAAGGGAAGCTTATGTCATATACTGATGGCTAAATACTATAGAATCTTTGGAGGAATATAGAAAGTTAAGAGGCAAAATTAAAAAGGATATTAGGAATGCTAAGAGAGAGCATGAAAAATTCTTGGCTAGTAAAATTAAGGGAAACCCAAAGATGTTCTATAAATATATTAAGAGCAAGAGGGTAACGAAAGAAAGGGTAGGGCCTATTAGAGACCATGAGGGTAGTAATCTTTGTGTGGAGGCGGAAGATGTTGGTATGGGTCTTAATGAATACTTTGCGTCTATTTTCACAAAGGAAAGGGGCAATGCAGAAACTGCTATCGAGGAGGAGTGTGAAATTCTGGATGAAATAAACATAGTGAGACAGGAGGTAATAAGGGGTTTAGCTGCTTTGAAAGTAGATAATTCCCGGTTGAAATGCATCCCAGGCATTTGAGCGAAGTAAAAGAGGAAATAGCAGAGGCCTTGACCATCATTTTCCAATCCTCTTTAGATTTGGGCATGGTGCCGGAGAACTGGAAGACTGCTAATGTGGTACCCTTGTTTAAGAAGGGAGAAAGGGATAGGCCGAGTAATTACAGGCCTGTTAGCCTAACCTCAGTGGTGGGAAAATTATTGGAAAAATTCCTGAAAGACAGGATAAATTTACATTTCGAAAGGCAAGGATTAATTCGGGACAGTCAGCACGGATTTGTTAAGGGAAGATCGTGTTTCACTAACCTGATTGAATTTTTTGAGGAGGTCACCAAGAGGGTCGATGAGTGTAGTCTATATGGACTTTAGCAAACCTTTTAATAAGGTCCCACATGGTAGACTGGTCACGAAGGTTAAAGCCCATGGGATCCAAAATGGGCTTAGAGGTAGGAAACAAAGGGTAATGGTTGATGGATGTTTTTGTGACTGGAAGGTTGTTTTCAATGGGGTTCTGCAGGGCTCAGTACTGGGTCTCTTGCTTTTTGTGGTATATATCAATGATTTAGATTTGAATATAGGGAGTATGATTAAGAAGTTTGCAGATTACACTAAAATTGGCTGTGTGGTTGATAATGAAGAGGAAAGTCATGGACTGCAGGAGGATATCAATCTACTGGTCAGGTGGACAGAACAGTGGCAAATGGAATTTAATTCTGAGAAGTGTGAGGTAATGCACTTTGGGAGGGCTAATAAGGAAGGGGTATACACATTAAGCGGCAGGCCACTTAATAGTGTAGATGAACAAAGGGACCTTGGAGTGCTTGTCCACAGATCCCTGAAAGTAGCAGGCCAAGTGGATAAGATGGTTAAGAAGGCATATGGAATGCTAACCTTTATTGGCCAAGGCAGAGAATACAAGAGCAGGTTGTAAATTGTATAATACTCTGGTTAGGCCACAGCTGGAGTACTGCGTGCAGTTCTGGTCGCCGTATTATGGGAAGAATGTGATTGCACTAGAGAGGGTGCTGAGGAGATTTACTAGGATGCTGCCTGGAATGGAGAATCTTAGATATGAGGATAGATTGGCTAGGCTGGGTTTGTTCTCATGGGAACAGAGGAGGTTGCGAAGAGACCTCATTGAGGTGTACAACATTTTGAAGGGCCTGGATATAGTGGATAGCAAGGGCCTATTTCCATTGGTGGAGAGGTCAATTATGAGGGGCATAGTTTTAAAGTGGTCGGTGGAAGGGTCAGAGGGGATTTGAGGGGGGGCTTCTTCATGCAGAAGTTTGTGAATGCAAAATACGGGCCACCATTTTTACTTTGTGAGTCACTAAATCTATCGTTTCAGTAAATTTGTTATAATATGGCAGTGGGCAAACTGTTGTCACATTTAGGCTACTGCACTGAACATGGGCCACATTCCTGCTCCTGGAATACCTGACTAACAAGAGATCGACTAGTCATATACAGTGTTTATTACAGAACTAATTAGCCACAAAATTCAAATAAAGTTTAATTGTCCATGCCCTAAGACGCGACCTTAACAAACCATTGTTAAACTTATGTCACAAACTTGCCAACTAGTATGAATTACTAACCTCCTTTTATGATGTACTCTGTTTTAATTTGAATCTTGCAGAACTAATGACTATTTTCTGTACTTTTTGAAAGTCAGACTCTTAAAGAAAAATATTTATTTATATATTGCCTTTCGCCACCTTAGTGCTTCACAACTTTTGAAGTTACTAGTTTAGTGACATCAAACCATCTCAAAGAGATTACTCACCCCCTGGAAGAATGCTTAATGCAGCAAGCTTCTGTTTTGGTCTGTATTCGATCTGAAGCCTGGTTTCTCAATGGAATTGGTCTCCTTATCTAAGGAAGGATATACTTGCCTTGGAGGGAGTGCCATAAAGGTTCACTAGACTGATTCCTGGGATGGGGGCGTTGTCCTAAGAGGAGAGATTGAGTAGACCAGGCCTATATTCCCTAGAGTTTAGAAGAATGAGAGGTGATCTCAATGAAATGCATAAAATTCTCAAGGTAGATGCAAGGAGATTGCTTTCCCTTGCTGGGGAGTCTAGAACTAGGGGGTCACAGTCTTAGAATTGTGGAGTTGGTCATTTAGGACTGAGATGAGAAATTTATTCACTCAAAGGGTTGTAAATCTTTGGAATTCTCTATCCCGGAGGGATGCGGATGCTCAGTCGTTGAGTATATTCAAGACCGAGATCGCTAGATTTTTGGATACTAAGGAAACCAAGGGATATGGAGATAGTGCCGGAACACAGAGTTGAGGTAGAAGATCAGCCATGATCTTTTGAATAGAGAAGCAATTTCAAAGGGCCGAATTGCCTACTCCTGCCTCTATTTCTTATGTTCTTATGAAGTACCATATAAAAAAAGCTGTTAACAGCCACAGCCAAGGAATAGGCACAGAAAATAATGTGCAGTTTTTGAACAGTTATGTATTTAGTCTGTTGGTCTTTACTGTTGTCTGCAAGATGATGTTGTGAATGCTGAGAATTAACTCCTAATACTATAGTAAAGGTATTAATATTTTCACATTGATACTGCAGCGATTGTTGTTTTGAGTGTTTAATGTAGACTGCTGAGACCGAGATTACTTTCAATTTATCTGTACAAACATAAATAAATATACAATGCTCGTTAACTAAATGTAGTACTGTTTAAAAAGCTTACTGGCTAGTTTTGTTTTTCAAGCTGCCAAATTGTAAAGATAGACTTTATAATGCTAAGGTTGAGACATTGCAATATCAGATAGCACATCTAGTAAAATCAGATTTTCAGTTTCAAGCACATGATCTTAATTGGGTTTGACTGTGTGTGTATATAATGTATTAATTCTCGTCTTCAGTATTGCAGAGTGATTTCTATAAGGCACCTTACATAATTATTTTGTTACTTCAGCTGTAACAAGATTAGAAATGCCAGAAATGAGAGAAACATTTGATAGCATAACTGTATTCTTATGGTGTAGGCTTATCTTATTGACAGGTGGGACTGTTGATTTTTCTGCTTTGTCTTGGTTTTTTCTTGGTTTTCTTTTTGTCAGGATTAGTTGCAATCTTTGTACATGATCATTTTCTTTCCAGTGATATATGGTATTTATTAAGACTACATGCGTTTCCTTTGCATTCCTCACTTGCAGGAAGTCAGTGTTAGGAAGACTAAGAAACAATGGATGTTGAAAAGGAGAAATAGTGAGGGACCAGAGATCCAGTTCAAGAGAGTGGCTTTGACACAGTTTTAGAAACAGGGAGGGAGCTGTCAACCCAGAGAGAACTGGGTAGGAAGTTCCAGTGGACAGAAGGATAATGGATGAACAATCGGACACCAGCAGTGGGCACAGAGTAGACAGGTGTTACAGGAACATATGGTGTGGGTGGGGATAGAAGACAAAAAGTGATCTCTGATATAGGATGGCATAAAGTCATGGAGGGTTTTGAAAGCAAGAACAAGAATTTCCAAGCTCACTTACTTGGCCATGAGCAGCCAATGGAGATCGGAAAGGACGGGGGTTATTAGAGTGTGGTACGTTGTGTGCAAATGCGGGCTGCACCTTTGTTGATGAATCGACACTTGTGGAGGGTTGAGTTAGGAATCGAGCAGAGTTCAGGTCACAGACAGTGATATAGATATCCCAGGTGAAAGGAATATTAAAATAAATAAAGTAGTTACAGCAGGAGTGACAAATAAGAAATGCATCAAGTTCATAAGTGGTCCCTCGAACAAGGATGACTTGCTTCCACAAGAGTTCACAGATGTTTCAATGAAGGACTCGATGTTCCAGTCCTGAACTCCAGTTGAGGGGGTAGAAGATGTCTCTGCGTGGATTTTTTTAACGTGTGGTGACTGTTGCGCATCAGCCACCACACGGGCTCGACAGAGGTAGGCCTTTATACAGTGACAAGGGTTGAACCAGGATGACTGGAGACCTGCTCTGCTGCACGGACCTAGTGCACACACATATCGCAGTGTGGGCAGGCTCCTGCTACCCCTGGGCCCTCGGTTCCTCTGAGCCCCGTACCATCATTCGCCGCACCTTCGCCCACGATGTTCCAGGGCCCGGCGCTCCAGCTCTATTTGTAGCCCCGACCTGCGGTGGTGTTCTCACACAGGTCAGGGCAGCCTGTGTCAAGTTAAACAATGTGAGAAAGACAGCATCAGGGCAAAAGGGTCTCTTGTTCAAATAAGAGTTTTATATACTAATGCACAGAGTATAAGAAATAAATTGATTGAATTAGCATCTCAAATTCAGCTTAAATGGTGGCCATTACTGAGACCGGGCTGAAAACTAGTCATGATTGGAGTTAAATATGATTATAAGATCTTTAGAAAGGATAAGGAAACTGGAAAAAGAGGAGAGTTAGTCGTATTGATTAAGATACTATTACAGCATTAGTAAGAGAAGATATAGGTGAGGGAAAGCAATCGGCGGAGACTCAATGGTTAAAATTGAAGAATAAGCGAGGTTTTAAATCTGTACTGGGAGTTGTCTACAGGCTTCCTAATAGCCATGATGAAATGGCAGAATGTATTAATTCAGAGACTTTAATTTTCATATAGATTTGGAAGAGCAGAGTAGCTCAAGTCAGAAAGTAGTGAATTTTTTGCATGCATTCAAGATATTTTCTGGAGCAGTATCTTCGAGAACCAATAAGAGGGCAAGCCGTACTAAATTTAGTAATGAGCCAAATTAGTTAATAATCTAACAGTGAGGGAACATTTTTCGAACAGTGATCATACTTTGATCAAATTCAACGTTGGGTTTGAAAAGGAGAAATTTAAGAAGTTTTTGCAATTATATTCGAAGAAAAAGGGTCATCAAGGACATTCACCCTAATTTTTTGGGTGCTGCAAGGCCCATTCAAACATTCATCTATTGGGAAAAACTGGCACATCAGTTGCGTGGGACCTTGAGACAGTAGCGCAGCTTGAAGGGAACGTTGGTCAAAGTTAATGTGGGCCCTTTAATGTGAGTAATATTGCAAATGAAAATAAGGAAATAGTGGGCTTGTTAAATAATTACTAAAGCAAAATGCTGTGGATGCTGGAAATCTGAAATTATAACAGAAAATGCTGGAAATACTCAGCAGGTCAGGCAGCATTTGTGGAGAGAGAAACAGAGTTAACGTTTCAAGTCAATGAGTTTCGTCAGAACTTCTGATGAAAGGTCATCAACCTGAAACGTTAACTCTGTTTCTCTCTCCACGGATGCTGTCTGACCTGCTGACTATTTCCAGCATTTTCTGTCATTTGTTGAATAATTACTTTGTGTCAGTCTTCATAGTAGAGGAAGAGAATAATATACCCGATATTCCAGAAATTCTAATAATGAATCAAGGATGGGAACTCACTAAAGAAAAAATCAGTATTAGAAAAAAAGTCACAATAATGACTGACAAATCCCCAGGACCTGATGGTTTTGACCCCAGGGTTTTAAAGGAAGTAGGTGAGAAAATTGCAGATGCTTTCGCTATAATTTTCCAATTCTCCCTTCAGATTGGAAAATTCCAAATCTAATTAAATTATTTAAGAAAGGCGAGAGAGAGAAACCAGGAAATGATAGACCTGTTAGTCTAGCATCTGTTAGAATATAAGAAATAGGAGTGGGAGTAGGCCATAAGGCCCATCGAGCCTGCTCCGCCAATAAGATGGCTGATCTGATCATGGACAGCTCCACTTCCCTGCCCGCTCCCCATAATCCCTTATCCCCTTATCGTTGAAGAAACTGTCTATTTCTGTCTTAAGTTTATTTACTGTCCCAGCTTCCACAGCTCTCTGAGGAAGTGAATTCCACAGATTCACAACCCTCTGAGAGAAGAAATTTCTCCTCATTTCAGTTCTAAATGGGCATCCCTTTATTCTACGATCATGCCCACTAGTTCTAGTCTCCCCCATCAGTGGAAACATTCTGCATCCACCTTGTCAAGCGCTCTGATAATCTTATACGTTTCTATAAGATCACCTCTCAATCTTCTGAATTCCAATGAGTAGAGGCCCAACCTACTCAGCCTTTCCTCATAAGTCAACCCCCTGATCCACGGGATCAACCTAGTGAACCTTCTCTGAACTGCCTCCACAGCAAGTATATCCTTTCATAAATATGGAAACCAAAACTGCACGCAGTATTCTAGGTGTGGCCTCACCAATACCCTGTACAACTGTAACAAGACTTCCCTACTTTTATACTCCATCCCCTTTGCGATAAAGGCCAAGATTCCTTTGGCCTTCCTGATCACTTGCTGTACCTGCATACTATCCTTTTGTGTTTCATGCACAAGTACCCCCAGGTCCCGCTGTACTGCAGCACTTTGCAATCTTTCTCCATTTAAATAATACCTTGCTCTTTTGATTTTTTTTCTGCCAAAGTGCATGACCTCACACTTTCCAACATTATACTCCATCTGCCAAATTCTTGCCCACTCACTTAGCCTGTCTATGTCCTCCTGCAGCCTCTTTATGTCCTCCTCACACATTGCCCTTCCTCCCATCTTTGTATCGTCAGCAAACTTGGCTACGTTACACTCAGTCCCCTTTTCCAAGTCGTTAATATACACTGTAAATAGTTGAGGGTCCCAGCACCGATCCCTGCGGCACCCCATTCGTTACTGATTGCCAACCAGAGGATGAACCATTTATCTCGACTCTCTGTTTTCTGTTTGTCAGCCAACATCTATCCATGCTAATATATTACCCCCAACCCCATGAAGTTTTATCTTGTGCAGTAACCTTTTGTGTGGCATTTTGTCAAATGCCTTCTGGAAGTCCAAATACACCACATCCACTGGTTCCCCTTTATCCACCCTGTTCGCTACATCCTCAAAGAATTCCAGCAAATTTGTCAACCATGACTTCCCCTTCATAAATCCATGCTGACTTTGCCTGATCAAATTTTGCTTTACCAAATGTCCTGCTAGTGCTTCTTTAATAATGGATTCCTACATTTTCCCAACCACAGATGTTCGGCTAACTGGTCTATAGTTTCCTGCTTTTTGTCTGCCTCCTTTTTTGAATAGTTCTGATTAAAGAAATTTCTCCTCCTCTGAGTCCTAAATGGCAGGCCCCTTATTCTGATACTATGCCCCCTCGTTCTAGACTCTCCAGCCAAGGGAAACAGCTTCTCAGCATCTACCCTGTCAATCCCTCTAAGAATTTTATACGTTTCAACGAGATAATCTCTCATTCTTCTAAACTCCAGAGAATATAGGCCCAATCTACCCAATCTGTGTCCAGTCACCCTAAGCTTAATGATAGATTTCAATAACTTCCCCACAACAGATGCTAGACTAACAGGTCTATCATTTCCTTTGGAATTCCCTACTCCAGAGAGTTGTGGAAGAGTATATTCAAGACTGTGATTGATAGATTTTTGGGCACTGAGGAAATCAAGGGATATAGGACTAGGATGGGAAAGTGGAGTTGAGGTCGATCATCTGCCATCATTTTATTGAATGGCAGAGCAGGCTTGAGAGGCCATATGGCCTACTCCTGCTTTTTCCTATGTTCTTAGAGAAATTTGAACTGATTAGAGACAACCAACATGGATTTGTAAAGGCCATGTCTAACAACTCGAATGGAATTTTTTGAGGAAGTAGCTAAAGTAATAGACAGGAAATGTCTGCGGATGTAGTTTATATGGACTGAAAGAAAAGACATCCGATAAGGTTCCACATAAGAGACAGCTAAAATTAAAGCTCATGAAATTGAAGGCACATTATTGACATGGTTACGAGATTAGTTAAGTGGTAGAAGTCAGAGAGTAGGGATAATGGGTATGTACTTGAATTGAATGGAAGTGACTAGTGGTGATCCCACAAAGATCTGTGCTCGGGCCTCAACAATTCATTATACTTATTAGTGACTTGGGGCTCAATTTGGAGTAACTTGGTTTTTCGGGCGTAACTTAAAAATACCCATTTTCCCCAAGCAATTTGCATCAGAGTAACAGAGTTAGTTACAATTTTTTTTAGTTTAGTTTTTTTTTCTCAAAAGGGGGTTTTACCAGCCCACCTACTCCAGTTCTGCTCATTTAGGCAACTTTGGCCAGCTAATAGTTACTCCAAATCTACTTAGGCCAGCGTATGTGGCCACTTCGGAAAACCCTTGCGAAAGTTAAAGTAATTGACGCAGGTAGGTACATCAGAGGCCATTTGGCCTGGGATAGGGGTGGGAAGCGGAGAGGACCTGCCTGCACCTAAATCACCAAGCCTTGCAAACAAAAAGCAAAAAGAATTCAATAAGAAATAAAAAATTGAAGTAAGTCCTACCTTCATCTTCAAACTTGGCCCAGGAAGGCAGCGGGCCAGCCCGTGCAGGAGGCCACTCGCTCAGAGCGAGGGGCGGCCAGGAGAACTGATAGTGCTCCTGCCTGGATGATTTCTATCAGTTCTCCTGCCCGTCCGTTCCTAGCCCTGGCTGAGTGGCCTCCCGGTGTGATCGATCTCTTAGAAATCGCACTGGGAGGCTACTCAGCCTGGGCTAGGGGCGGGAGCGATTCCAGTGACCGGCACCGGGTCCCACAGAGCGGCTGCAGCAAGACACGGAGAAGCTGGGGGCAAGGAGCTACTGCACATGTGCGGACACTCCACTGCACATGTGCAGACGTCCCGGCACAGTTTTCGGAGCAGAAAGCTGGCTCCACCCCGACTTGACTGGCCACGCTGCGCGACTACAGGGAAGAGGCCGGACAGCAGCCAAAATGGGAAGGAAATTTTTCGCCGCACTTTGGAATGGAGAAAAGCGGCGCAACTCCGGTAAGTGTGCCGAAAAACAGGCTGGCCCAAAATTGAGGCCTTAAATACTGCAATAGAGAGCCATCTATCGAAGTTTGACGATGACTGAAAGATTGATGACATAGTACATATTGTAGGCAGGAGCATAAAATTATAAAGAGACTTTGATAGATTAAGTGAGTAGGCAAAACTGTGGCTGATGGATTTTAATGCAAATAAGTATGCGGTCACCCATTTTAGACCAAAAATGGATAGATCCAAGTATTTTTTAAATGGTGAAAAGCTAGGAACAGTGGGGGTCCAAAGAGATTTATAATCCATTTACACAGATCACTAAAATGTAGCAGTAAGGTACAAAAATAATCAAACAGGCTAATGGAATGTTAGCCTTTACAACTAGAGGACTGGAATGTAAAGGGGAGGATGTTTTGCTATAGCTATACAAAGCCCTGGTTAGACCACATCTAGAGTAATATGTACAGTACAAGGTACTGCAGCTTAGGATATATTGGACTTGGAGGTGTACAGCGCAGATTCACCAGAATGTTCCCAGAGCCAATGTTTCCCGTTAATTGTTTTTTGAGTGCATACCCCTTTAAGGAGCTGCGCAGCCCATTCAAAATAATGCACATGCACGGTTTTTTGCATTGAATAGTCAGCGAGCCACTGCGTGAGAGGTCCAGAGAGCGGCCACGCAGCTTAAAGTGAACATTGGCCAGGGCTCCAAGGGTTAGATTATGGGGAGGGATTACATACATTAGGTTTGTATTCCCTGGTATATAGAAGGTTATGGGGTGATTTGATTGAGATTTTTAGGATTTTGAAAGGAATTGATAGGGTAGATAGAGATAAACTTTTTATGCTTCTGGGGAGTCTAGGACAAGGGGGCATAACCTTAAAATCAGAGCCAAGCCATTCAGGAGAAAAGTTGAGGGACACTTCTTCATGCAAAGGGTGGTGGAAGTGTGGAACTCTCCCACAAAAAGCAGTAGATGCTAGCTCAATTAATAATTTTAAATCTGAGATTTGTGCTAGCCAACAGTATTAAGGGATATGGTGTCAAGACAGGTGGATGGAGTTAGGATACAGATCAGGCATTGAATGGCAGAACGGGCTTGAGGGACTGAATGACCGATTACTGTTCCTATGAAAGCTTGAGAGAAGTCAAGCCTTGAGGTGGTGTTTTTTTGAATTGACATTCCTGAAGAAAAAGTCACTCTAGGTATCTAACTTTGGAAGTCCCAGGTTTAATCACTGGTCTGTGTTGAAATGGCTGATCCAGCTTTGGGTAGCGATAAGGAGAGAATAATCAGTACAGATTCACATTTGTAATCCAGTGATACCGCTGAAAAATATGTGTATGAGTGTGTAGCTGTCGGCCAAGGACAGGTTTTCTTCCTACCAGCACAACTGATTTCTCTGCCAATCATACCCCAGTATGAGAAAAAGAATTGGGAGAAAAAAGAAAGGTGTGATCAGTGAAAGTTGCACTGGAATCAGTGAAATGTGCACCAGAATCATGAAACAGCTAAAATGTATACATTTTTTTAAAAAGCTAGTTCTAAAAAATCCAATGCATGAAAACAAAACATGCAAGCTAGGCAATTGAGGAACAGCAGGTAAAAAGAACTGCGTTAGCTTACCTAAGGAAAATTATATCATGTAAAGCATAGAAACATAGAAAATAGGTGCAGGAGTAGGCCATCCGGCCCTTCGAGCCTGCACCACCATGGCTGATCATTCCTTCAGTACCCTGTTCCTGCTTTCTCTCCATACCCCTTGATCCCTTTAGCCGCAAGGGCCATATCTAACTCCGTCTTGAATATATCCAATGAACTGGCATCAACAACTCTCTGCGGTAGGGAATTCCATAGATTATGAAGTGAGTGAAGAAGTTCCTCCTCATCTCAGTCCTAAATGACTTACCCCTTATCCTAAGACTATGTCCCCTGGTTCTGGACTTCCCCAACATCGGGAACATTCTTCCCGCATCTAACCTGTCTAGTCCCGTCAGAATTTTATATGTTTCAATGAGATCCCCTCTCATCCTTCTAAACTCCATTGAATACAGTCCCAGTTGATCCAGTCTCTCCTCATATGACAGTCCAGCCATCTCAGGAATCAGTCTGGTGAACCTCCGCTGCACTCCCTCAATAGCAAGAACATCCTTCCTCAGATTAGGAGACCAAAACTGAACACATTATTCCAGGTGGGGCCTCACCAAGGGCCCTGTACAACTCCAGTAAGACTTCCCTGCTCCTATACTCAAATCCCCTAGATATGAAGGCCAACATACCATCTGCCTTCTTCACCACCTGCTGTACTTGCAAGCCAACCTTCAATGACTGATGAATCATGACACCAAGGTCTCGCTACACCTCCCCTTTTCCTAATCTGCCGCCATTCAGATAATATTTTGCCTTCGTGTTTTTGCCCCCAAAGTGGATAACCTCACACTTATCCACATTATATTGCATCTGCCATGTATTTGCCCACTCGCCTAACCTGTCCAAATCACCTGCAGCCTATTAGCGTCCTCCTCACAGCTCACACCGCCACCCAGTTTAGTGTCATCTGCAAACTTGAAGATATTACACTCAATTCCATCATCCAAATCATTATCCAAAGCAATCAGTCAATAGCAAATGAGTGCCTAAATGGATAGCAAAATATTGGACTATAAACAATGTTGAGTAATGCTCTAGAACAGCGGAAATCAACACAGGAGAGAATAATATTCAAATGTCAGCAAAAATACAAGAATCTAACTACAAGACTATATGCACCCGTTATCTTTTTTGGCTATATTAGAAGGTAGATGACAATTAAAGGACTTCATAGGGCCCCGAAAGGATTCCTCAGGGCAGATTCAGATGAATTCTCAGAACATAGGTGCAATATATTTTTTATAACATCACAAACACACACATGCAAGATGGCTCTGCAGGAACTTGTCAGGTGACCTTGTCACATATTGCTTTTTTTGTATTTACCTGAGTAGTTGCTTTACCACAGTAGTCCACTAGGGGAGCTCTACATTACACTTCTCCCTCCTTAATGAAGAAGTAATCATAACAAAATAATCATCGCACAAAACTTGCATGGTTATACACAACAAAAGATATGGGGCTAAAACCTCCACCTTTTTTTCCTGCTTAACGTCCTCTTAATGCCCATTTAATCGCTGAAATGATGTATAACGCCCACATTTCGCCCATTTTGGCACAAAATGGAAACTGACGGGCTTTTTTAGGAGACTTATCGCCGAGCTTTACTTTCCCCATGTGCTTAATGCCGAGAAAAAATATTACCGCCCGCCCACTTTTTTGGGGTGGAATCAGCAGAATAGGCGATTTCAACGCCCATGTTATTGCCCAGCGTTACTTTCCTCACGTACTTAACACCAAGATTCAATAATAACACCCAGTGACAGTTTTTTGTCGTAACGAGCATATTTACCCAAACTAGCGGCCATGGAGATCACCCACCGTCAATTTCACCACCTCGCACACATCGCCCTAAATATCGCCCGCTCAAAAAACCACCCACGAAAAGTGGAACTAACGGGACGGACGCCAGCGGTGTGTTAAACCTCACTCTTACGTGAGGAGTTGATAACGGAAAGATTTGCCTAAAAGAGCGCTGATGTGAGTGACAACGCTGACACACTGCTGTGTGTGCAGCTCAGACATCAATGGGGCCCATCACCTTGCTGCCAGTTAAAGTTTACGTTGATTGATGTTAAGTTGTATTTAACCCTTTCACGGTAAGGAATCACCAGTGTGTAACGGTCCAGCTATCTGAGACAATGCGCAACAAGGTTATGTTCAATAACAAAAGTTTAATACCAACATTGGTCTGAAATCATAAGTAACACAGCCAATAACACCCAACCCCCGCCCACATCCCACTTTTTCCACCATTGACATAAATCACATGGTCAACATGTCCAGCAACAGAGAATACAAAGGCAAAGCAGAAGCGTGTTCCCCAGCCCCCATACATTGCAACAAATTGCATATACCGAGATGGAGATATAACACAGCCATCACCTGCGTACATGCACCTCACTTTCCTTACCCCCTCTCTTTCTTCTCCTCACCTCTATCCCTTCCCCTCCTCGCTCCACGGCGCCTGGCCGAGGAGCTCCTCAGACGGTGCCTTATTGGGGGGGATGAAGGCAGATGCGTTGGTTGAATGGGTACGGGAGCAGGGAGTGCCGAGGGGGCAACATTCTCTGATGCAGATGCAGGATCTTGGTCCTTGCTCGCATCTGTTGTTTGCAGTGGTGGTGCGGAACCTAGGGGTGGAGTGCCGCGCTCTGGGACCACTAGGAGGGCCGTGGCAGCAGCGTTCCTGGCTATCGCATCCAGGGCCTCCGCCATTTGCGGAATGTACTCAGTCATGGTGGCCAGCTGTCAGTATATGACCCCCAATGCTTCCATGAGCTGGTCACCAATGTCTACAGTCCTCCTGGACAACTGTACCATCTCTCCATTGTCATGTCGCGCTTGTGGAACAGATCTGCCGCGTCCACGATGCCTCCGCAGGGTCGGCGCCGCCCTGGGGACAAATGGGGTGCCCTGTGGAGAGATGCTTGGCGCCGGCACCTCCAGAGTGGAGGCGGGAATGACCAGAGGACCAATAGATGACCTTGGGGTAGAATGGGTTCTGGAGCATGGCGATGCAGGTTCTTCGAAGTCTGCGCTCTCATCCGTCGAGAACAGACCCAGCGGATTGACGGGCGACAATCGGAGCTCCTCAGCACCAGATGTAGTAGGACTGTCCGCCGACTCCTGCCCAGCGCCCCCACCTTCTGGCCTCTGTTGCCTTGCCTGAGGCGCGCTGCTGACTGAGCTGCAAAACACAAATGAGGTTGTTAGAGGAGAAGTGGGTGCTCGGGCGACAAGGTGAGTCCAGCGCTACACACAGCATATGCACAACAAAAGCACCACCGCTCTCAAAATCATTGCAGACATCACATTTCATGGCCTTCAACACATTGTGGATTGCAATGATTTTCATTAGGCCAGCATTATTTCTATGACACTTTTAGAAATCATCTATCATATATGTTTGGTCGGATATGAGTTGGTGTGGCATCTATTGACTTTACATCTCGCAATGGTGTAAGCTTTACTCACGTGGTCTGCAGATGCATCGATGGCTGTCCGGGAATGCTTCCCCATGAGTGCTAGCACTCGCACCTCCATGTCAGTGATGTTGCTGGGGACTGGTAGCCCCCCCACCCGTTCGCCTCTGCACGGACCTCAGCGTTGATAGCTTCTTCTGTAAAAGGTGACAGGACGACATGGCATAAGATCATTGCGTGATATCATTGCTAGGTACTGTCACAGTCACTGATACAACATATAACCGACAGATGTAATTGTGGTTATTATAATTATTATCATTCTTTACCTAAAGGCGTACACCGTTACCGCAGGCTTTGAGTAAAACATTCCCGGTAAAAGTGCAAGACCTCACATCTGCTGATAGTCACTCATGACTGTTACAAATCAAATTATATAAATACTTAAGTACATGTAAATCAATATAATACCTACTCTTGCGGATTGCACAAGGTCGTTCCATCGTTAGCGGCATTCGTTGCCCTTACGCACCTCGTTGGTCGCCGACGAGTCCACCTCTGCTACCTCGGTCCATATCCTCTGGTAGGTCTTTGGGGTGGGCTTCCCACGCCCTCCCTGTGTCACATCATCCCAGCGTGACTTGACCTCCTGCAGGAGGGAGGCATTTACCTCATCCGAGAACCTCCTGGCTTTTTTGCGGCCTCCAATGTGCTCCTCTCTCACTTCACTGCTCTCTCCAGCGTCAGTCTCCACAGCGTGCTGTGATGCCTCCTCCCCTCCCTTCATTATAGGGCAAAATTGATCAAATATGTGGCTGTTAACAGCTACTTTTTGTTTGCCTACTTGCTGTGAAGCTCTAAAGTCTCCCTCCTTCCTCCCAAAGCAGCCACGCCTTCAGTCCCTCTGAGCTCCCTCTCTGTCTCTTCTTCTGCGCATGTCATGGTGACCCTTGACCTCCTGACTCCCGGGAATCGAGCGTTGCCATGCCGTTGCTAAGGGCGGCCACACTTTACGGCAGAAGCTCAGAAAAATTTAACGCTACCGCCCATTTGATATCGCTCACGGTAACGCCCATTTTCAAAAATGTAAACTCGGTGTTTTGAGAATGGGCGAGAAGCCGGCGATCTGAAAACCCTTTTTTACCGCCCACCCCGGAAATAACGGCCATTTTTGGGCGATAAGCTCAAAAGTGGAGGTTCTAGCCTATGGACTTATTTTGCCATATTTAGAAATCAAACTTAACCATTGGTTTTCTGCTTTGAAGAAGATACCTTCACTCTCGAACAGAACTTCCTAAACTTGGTGTCGAACTTAGAATCATTCTAGGCTGAGCCTGAGAAGAGTTTTTCTCCAAGGGATGCCCTTGATCTACATTTGAATTATACAACGTCAGACTGTTTGCCTGCATGACTCAGACTCAGACTTAAATTCTGAACTTCTCTTGGACTTGTTTCTAGTATATCTGATGTAGGACTTGCTACTGGTACTCTACTTGTAACAAGACTATCTGACTCATCAGAAATAATTGACTCCTTCCACATCTGTAGGTAAAGTGTGATCAATGTGAACAAATCTAACCTGTCCATGATCAAATATCTTGACCACATAGGGCCACATATCTTCACTACTCTTCCTGGTAACCACGTTAACCATTTTTGGTGATGGTTCTTCACTCTCACCTCCTGATTCAATTTCACACTTCTCTCTCTTACTCTCATCTTCATCATAGCCCCATAGGCAGTCCCTCGAATCGAGGATGACTTGCTTCCACGTCAAAAAGTTCATAGGTGTTTCAATGAAGGACCTAAAATTTCAGGTCCCGAACTACATGTTGAAGGTGGAAGATGCCTGTGCGTGGATTTTTTTTAACGTGTGGTGACCGTTGCACACCAGCCACCACACAGGCTTGACAGAGCTAGGTCTTGGTCCAGTAGCAAGGATTAACCAAGACGACTGGAGACCAGCACTGCTGCACGGACCTAGTGCGCACACATATCGCAGTGTGGGCTGGCCCATGCTGCCCCTGGGCCCTCGCCTCTTCTAGGCCCAAACTCACGCCTCCCCTGGGCCCCGATTACGTCCCTCTTCAATCTCTCGCCGTTTCTTCGCCTTGACTGCAATAAACAGAAGCTCTAATAGCATCTGTAAAAAGAAGATAGGTGAACTATACATCAAAACATGGAAGAGGAAGGCCCTTTTATAGATCTGACCAAAAAAAAGAGCAGTGTATCAACTGTTACAAATGGGCAGTTAACTCTGTCTTTTTGGTTAGCTGAGTGTCTGATATGTACAGAAAGCTATTGCAATACTTATAATCCTAGAAATTTGTCTCGCACAGTGGGGCACAATGGGCAGTGTTGGATCGGTCGCCCGTTACACAAAGCACCTCATATTCAGCTCCATTGCAATCATGTGCTGCATGTAACGGGCGGCCGATCGGACACTGCCCATCCTGCACCACCGCCCAAGACGAACCTCTCGGTCTACCTCTTACTGTACCTCTATCATGATTCTCTTTCTATCTTAATTGTTTCTCTTCTACTGGCTGTACCAAGTTTGGTTTTAACAACGAGAACCTGGTTCGTGGCTGTTGTTTGAGAAACAACTCTGCTGGTGTTCTGCCAGGAGTTGTATGAGGAGTATTACAATAAGTAATAAGAAAGTTAGCTAATTTGTGGTCCAACAACAACTGGCGTATCTTTGGATTTGGATCCAACATTTGCTTGATGAGGGCACATTTTACAATTTGTACTGTACGCTCTGCTGCACTATTTGAAGCAAAGTGGTATGGGGGAACCTTGGTATGTTTCACACCATTTCTGCTCGTGAACTATGCAAATTCTTCTGAACAAAATTGCGGCCCATTTTCAATTTTTTTCTGGGAGGCCATATGAAGAAAACAAATTTCGCAAATTGTCTAGTGTTATTTTCCGCATCAGAAGCACCTCTACCCACTTTGAATGACTATCAATCACAATGAACAATTATTGTCTTTCTAGCTCAGCAAAATGTGTATGTAACCTTGCCACACCCTGGGAGGCCATTTCCATGTCTGTAATGGTACTGATGGTGGTTTCATGCTTACCGATTGACATGTTGTACGCTGACTAACGATGTACTCTCTGGGCTCAATTTTCCCCAGTGATATGCGCCGATTTTTTGGAGCAGGCTGCTTTTTTTGGCCTAAGTTAAAAGACCACAGTTTCCCCAATCAATTTGCACCAGCGTAACTCAGTTAGTTACGATTTTTTTCGGTAAGTTTTTTTTTTCAACCAAAGCGGGTGTAACCTGCCACCCGCACCAATTCTGACCTTTTAGACAAGTTTGGCCAACTCAGAGTTACTCTAGTTCTGCTTAGGCCAGGTATGTGACCTCTGCAGAAAAACCTTCTGGAGAGTTAAAGAAATCGGCACAGGTAAGTGCAGCAGATGCCCGGACAGCACCAGCAGGAAAGGTAAGAGAGAAAGTTGGGGAGAGGAGGTTGAGGGGAGCCATTCGGGTGTTGTTAGGTGTGGGAACCGGGAGGGAGGAGGCCATTCGGCCTGGGATAGGGGCGGGGGAGCGGATTGGCAAACCCTTCAGCCTGGGCTAGGGGCAGGAGAGCCCACCAGCAAGCCCTTCGGCCTGGGCTATGGACGGGGGAGCAGACCGATAGACCACTTGGCCAGGGCTAGGGGCGGGTGAGCGCACCGGGAGACCACTCGGCCAGGGCTAGGGGCGGGCAAACGCACCGGGAGACCATTCGGCTAGAGCTAGGGGCGGGGGATCGCACCGGGAGACCACTCAGCCAGGGCTAAAGGCGGGGGATTGCACCGGGAGACCACTTGGCCAGGGCTAGGGGCGGTGGAGCGCACCGGGACACCACTCGGCCAGGGCTAGGGGAGGGAGAACGCACCGGGAGACCACTCGGCCAGGGCTAGGGGCGGGAGAGCGCACCAGGAGACCACTCGGGCAGGGCTAGGGGCGGTGGAGCGCACCGGGACACCACTCGGCCAGAGCTAGGGGAGGGAGAGCGCACAGGCAAGCCCTTCGGCCTGGGCTCGGGGCGGGGAGCAGGACCGGCTTTAATAATATATTTTAACGTATTTTTAAGTTGGTGCAATGTACTTAATGTGTTTTTAAATTCATGCAATGTGTTGGGAGCTGGCTGTATGTTTCACTTTGCAGCCTCAGCTCGCATTGTGTCCTTGGTTACCATGGCAGCCCGATCTTTTTGGCGCAGATCAAGGTTCCATCCCCAAAACTAAGGGACATGCCAAAATGAAGAAATCCAACGGGGAAACTTGGAACATTTGTTTTTGGCGTCCTTGGGCCCCCAAAAAATGAGTGTAATTCTACAAGTACGCCAAAAAAAATCTTTTGGGAAAATTGAGCCCTATATCTTTATCTAAATCTGGCCACCATAGGTATCTGCATGCAAAACTCTTGGTCGAGCACATTCTCAGGTGCTGGTCATGAAGATCTCCTAATAATTTAGACCTGACTTTATCTGGGATAACTACTCTTGCACCCCATATGATACAATCTTTAGCACTGACAATTCATTCATACGAACAAAGTATGGATGTATATATTTCTCTGATACCTGGTTTGGCCAGCCATTTGCTATGTAATCATACACCTTTGACATAACTGGGTCACGTTTGGTTGCTTTACTAATCTCTCGAACTGTGACTGGCAGTTCATCAATGTATGAAAAATAGAACACTTCTTCTCTATTGGATTAACTTGTGATGGGGATGGCAACCTGGACATAGTATCAGCATTACTGTGATCAGCTGATCATCTATACTCAATGTCATACATATATGCTGACAAAATCAAAGCCCATCTCTGCATTTGGGCTGCAGCTAAGATTGGAACTGGGGACTTTGGATGGAGGATTGCTGTAAGGGGCTTATGTTCAGTAACAATGGTGAACTTTTGACCATACAAGTATTTGTGGAACTTCTTGATCCCAAAAATCAATGCCAAAGCTTCTCTTGCGATCTGTGCATAATTATACTCACTGGCCATTATGTAGTACATGAGAGATCACTGCCCCAACTCCATACGGAGCGGCGTCACATGCTCGCATGATCCCCTTAGATACGACATAGTGAACTAACAGGGTACTCTCTACCAACTGGCTTTTACACTTTTTGAATGCTGTGTCACATTCTTCTGACCACTTCCAATCGACCTGTTTTTTCAACAGCTCATTCAGTGGATGCAACACTGTAGCCAAATTTGGTAGGAACTTCCCATAATAGTTCAAAAGACCCAAAAAGGATTGAAGTTCAATGATATTCTTGGGAGTGGATGCTTTTCTGATTGCATCCAGCTTTCCCTTGGTTGGATGTAAACCATCTTTGTCTACTCTGTGCCCTAAGTATTCCACTAAGTTTTGAAATAACTCACATTTCTGAGAAGTCACTCGTACTCTGTGCTTCTCTGGCCATTTGAGCACTTCATTCAATACGCTATTATGGATTTGCCTGTTTGGTACAGAAATGAGTATGTCATCTAAATAACAGACTACCCCTTCAATACCTTACAAAATCTGGTTCAGCGACCTATCAAGGCAGGCTTGTCTCCTGCCACTAAGAGAGGTAAGCTCTCAAACTGATCCTTGTATTTCACCGGTACATCCGACAACTGAAGAACAATGAGGACTTGGGAAAAGATGGAATCCCCGCCGAAGCACTAAAGCATGGCGGAAAAGCACTATTGGCGCAAATCCATGAACACCTTTCTCTCATTTGGAAGGAGGAGAGCATGCCAGGGGATCTCAGAGACGCTGTAATTGTGACCATCTTCCAGAAAGGTGACAAGTCCGATTGCAATAATTACAGAGGAGTTTCCTTTCCCTTTTTGCCACAGGGAAAGTCATCGCAAGAATCCTCCTCACTCGCCTTCTCCCAGTGGCTGAAGAACTCGTCCCAGAGTCGCAATGTGGATTCTGCCCACTAAGGGGCACAATGGACATGATCTTCACCACGTGTCAAATTCTAGAGAAATGCAGGGAGCAACACCAATCTCTGTACATGGCCGCCTTTGACATCACAAAGGCCTTCGACACTGTCAATCGTGAGGGATTATGGAGTGTCCTCCTCAAATTTGGCTGCCCTCAAAAGTTTGTCATCATCCTCTGCTTGCTTCACGATTACATGCAATCCGTGATCCTGACCAACGGATCCACCATAGACCCAATACCTGTGCGGACCAGGGTCAAGCAAGGCTGTGTCATCGCACCAATGCTCTTCTCATCTTCCTTGCTGCAATGCTCAATAAGCTCCCCGCTGGAGTGGAGCTAATCTACAGAACAAATGGGAAATTGTTCAACTTCCGTCGCCTCCAGTCCAGATCCAAGGTCGTCCCTTCCTCTGTCATTGAATTACAGTATGCAGATGACGCTTGCATTTGCACACACTCTGGGGTTAAACTTCAAACCATCATCAACACCTTCACTGATGAGTACGAGAGTATGGGCCTTACATTAAACATTCATAAGACAAAGGTTCCCCGCCATACAATACTGTCCCCCGATTATCAAGATCCATGACGTGGCCTTGGACAACGTGGACCATTTCCCATACCTCGGGAGCCTACTGTCAACAAGGGCATACATAGATGACGAAGTCCAAAACCGCCTTCAGTGTGCCAGTGTAGCCTTCGGTCACCTGAGGAAAAGAGTGTTTGAAGACCAGACCTCAAACCCGGCACCAAGTTCATAGTCTACAGAGCAGTAGTGATACCCGCCCTCCTGTATGCTACAGAGACATGGACCATGTACAGCAGGCACCTCAAAGCACTGGAGAGGTGCCATCAATGCTGCCTCCGCAAGATCTTGCAGATCCATTGGCGCACCAACATCGGTGTTCTCGCTCAGGCCAACATCCCGAGCATCGAAGCATTGACTACGCTCGATCAGTTCCAGTGGACGGGCCACATTGTCTGCATGCCCAATGCTAGACTCCCAAAACAAGTGCTCTACTCAGAGCTCCGACACGGAAAGCGAGTCCCAGGTGGGCAGAGGAAACGCTTCAAGGACAACCACAAAGCCTCCTTGAAAAAGTGCAACGTCCCCACCGACACTTTGGAATCCCTGGCCCAAGACCGCTCAAAGTGGAGGAGAAGCATCCGGGAAGGCGCCGAACACCTCGAGTCTCTTTGCCGAGAGCAAGCGGAAGCCAAGCACAAACAGTGGAAGGAGTGCACGAGAACCCAAGCACCCCACCCACACGTCCCTTCAACTACCATATGCCCCACCTGTGACAGAGACTGGGTCCCACATTGGACTCGTGAGTCATCTGAGAACTCATATTAGTATGGAAGCGAGTCATCCTCAACTCCGAGGGACTGCCTAAGAATAAGATACGTCCTACTACAGGAATTTGCTCTCCTGGGTAGCCTCGCAGCTCTATCTTCAACTTCTGCAGTGGAAAATCACTCAACTTGTCGAGATATCGCGATTCCAGTACAATGCTGACAGATGCACCAATGTCGATTTCCATGGGTATCCTGGTTCCTGCAATGTCTACTTGGATGACGATACTTCGCGAATCGCTGTTAGATACCCTCGTGCTCCTGATGACATGTATCTCCAGAACCTCCTCGTCCCGTTGCTTTTCTTCAATGCTATGTAGTCTCTGGTGATTGCTACTTCTAGCATTGAACATCAGTTTACTCTTCAGTCGGCATGCCTTTGCAAGATGCCCAGTTTTCTTGCAGAAGAAACACTCTGCCTATACATATGGACAACTGTGAGCGATGTGTTGTCCCAGGTATTAATAACACGACTTCACTGTGCTGTTACCGTGGCCAGTTGCCGAAGTCTTGGGACCCAACTGCCTTTTACTTTTAACCTGCAGGCGATTCACCTCGGTTGTCTGACGACTGGAAATGGTGCGAAATTCTTGGGAGCATTGGTTGGCCATATCCATCGACATAGCAGTTTGATAAGCTAAATCAAAAGTCAAGTTAGGTGTTGTCAATAACTTTCTTCTGATTGCTTCATTTTTCATCCCACAAACAAAGTAGTTACGCAATGCTCGGTCCTGAAAGTTTCCGAAATGACAGTGAATGGAGAGTTTTTTAAAATCTACGATGTAGTCATTTATACTCTCATTATGTAATTGATTTGGTATTCCAAAATGATAACTTTCAGCAATTTCCAGGGGCTCAGGACTGTAGTGCTGAGAATCTCCATCAGTGGCGTGATGGGAACAAGCACATTTTTCAGGGTTTCATACATCTCGGTCTGCTTCAGTCAAGAAAATAGCTCATTTACTTTCTAACACCACCCTATTACAGTTTTCATCATCGGGGACTTCGACGATACTATTTGCGGTGAAAAACATTTCTAGCCACTCCACATATGCTCCGAAAGTGTCTCGGTCGCGATGGAACTCACCCAAGTGCCCTATTATTCCCATAGGCGTGGCCATCTGGACTCTGCAGTTCAGCCAAGTGTGCTTGTAATTTACCTTGGATTTTTAGCTGTGCTGCAAAACAAAAAAACTCTCAAGGTCTCTCTGTTGGCTGGCTGGATCATCCACCAACAGAAATTTCAGCTAGGGAATCTGATCATCCTATTCTCATTCGCCAATATGATATATTCTTTACGAAATCACACACACATACAAGATGGCTCTACAGGAACTTGTCAGATGACCTTGCCACATGATCCTTTTATTGTGTTTACATGAGTAGTTGCATTACCATAGTAGTCCACTAGGTGGAGCAGTAGTCCACTTGACGGAGCTTTATATTACAATAGAAGAGGTTTTAAATGGCTACTTTATCAGTTTTCAGTCCAGTAGACTATACTCAGTTACCATTAAGGGAATATACAGTTGATGCTAAAGTTGTAATTGTCCAAGTAGATGCAGATATATTTCCAGAAAAAATAAAGGGTTACAAAACAGATTGTGGTGCTGGTCCCGATTGTATTCACCCGATGCAATGGAGAAATGGGCTCACGTCTGGCAAATGATATTTAATGTCGATGAATGTAGTACCTGTATTATACATATGGGTAGCAATAATGCTAAGCATGTGTTTTGAATGAAAGTCTGTTGAGAGAGAAAGAAACCTATGGTGTTATAATCCAAGTTTGTAAAGGTTAATGACCAGTACCGTGAGGCTATACCAAAAGCAAATAAAGTATTATGATGTATTGCAAGGGCAGTCCAATATAAAATTAAAAATACTGCCGTGTCCTTATATAAGACATTGGTTCGGCCTTATTTAGAATGCTGTGTCTAATTTTGGGCACCTCACATGGTGGGCGACATAGAGGCCCTGGAAAAAGTTCAGTGGAGGGACTCTGCATTGATCCTGGTTAAAATCCCTTAGTTATTATAATAGACCTGGAGAGTTGCATTTTTTTTACTTTAGAAAAGTGTAGACTTCAATAAGATTTAATTGAGGAATTTAAAATAATGAAGGGACTAGATTGTGTCCAAGTGGAAAGACTATTTCAATTAGATAGGTTAAGGAGAATCGGGGCAGACATTTAAGTTACTTAAGTAAAGAACTAGTTCAGATGTTTGGAAGTTTTTCTTTTAGCAAAGAGTCATCAACCTTTGCAATAAGTTGGTAGTTCCTGCAATGAATGAATTCGCCGCAGCGTTCAGAGGGAGTTGAACGAGATCATGGCAATGGCTGATATTACTGCATGTAAAGATAGGTGGAATGGTGGGTAATGCGGTCACCTAGAGCTCTTTTGGATTGCCTTTGGAGTTGGAAAGGAATTTCCCAAAACGTTTTCAACTGAATTGGCCTTGAATTTTTTTTTTTCCACTACTCCTCAGAGACTACATGGCTTTTGGCATGTGGGGAGTATCACCAACAACAACTTTAACGTAGTAAAATGTCCCAATGTGCTTCATGGGAGCCTTATAAAACAAAATTTGATACAGAGCCACATGAGATAGTGAGGCAGATGACCAAAAGCTTGGTCATAGAGGTAGGTTTGAAGGAGTGTCTTAAAGGAGGTAGAGAGGCAACGAGGTTTAGGGAGGGAATCCCAGAGTTTAGGGCCTTGGTAGCTGAAGACACGGCCACCATTAGTGGAGCGAAAATGGGGATGCTCAAGTGGCCAGAATTAGAGGAACGTAGATATCTTGCAGGGTTGTGGGGCTGTAGGAAATTACAGAGATAGGCGGGGTGAGAGACCATGGAGGGATGTGAAAACAAGGACGAGAATTTTAAAATTGAGGCGTTAACCGGACGGAAGTCAGCGAGCACAGGGATGATGGGCAAACGCGACTTGATGCAAGTTATGACTCTGGCAGCCGAGTTTTAGATGACCTCAAGTTTACGTAAGGTAGAACGTGGAAGCAATATTCCCTTTTTGGGCGCATGCGCAGTCTTTGTATTGAAAAGCAGCAGTGCCAGTTCCCTGGAGCGCCATGTCACTTAAAGGGAACATTGCGTGGGAGGCCGGCCAGGAGTGCATTGGTATAGACAAGTCGAGAAGTAACAAAGGCATAATGTTCTGTGCAACTGGATGGACCAGTTTTTTTTTTTCCTGTCTGTCATTTATGTTTATATGTCCTTGCCACAACAAAAATAACATCTACAAAGAGAAACACTGATCAAAGTGTTTATAAAATAAAATAAACATCTATAATTAAAAATTGAAAGTGAAAAGTTAAATTCAAGGCTGTTTAGATCAATCAAACACCTTATGGCAAAGACATGCCAACAACAGGTACATCTACCGTGAAGGGATTAACTCGCCACAAGAATGTAGTTGTGGATTGGGTAATGTATGAAAGTCCTTAAACCAGATCAATATTCTCAGTTTTGGTTGCATCTGGCAAAGGTCCCAGGTAATTTTTTGAAACATCCTCAAGTAATCAATCTTTAACAACACTAGCCTCGAGATTCTTCCATTTACAAAAATACTCCTTTGGAATGGTTGCATGTTTAGAGGAAAGAGACTATCTAATTTTTAACAGTTAAATACCTACTTTCTTCCACAAGTGAGTAAGATTAATAACTGAGGAATTGTGAACGTTTTTCTCATAAGTTGATTTAAACTGAGTATTCCATTGTGCACTTGGTTTAGTCAACAGTTATGTATAATAATTCTATTTAATATGCAATCAATTCTTTATTGTTTTATTCATAGCTAGAAAAAACATAGGGATATGTTGAGAGGTTTTGGGGGGTAGAATTGAATTACCTTTTATTACTATTTAAGAGTACCACAAGATAAAAAAGCTCAACATTTATTTTTTTCTTTTCCTACTGCTCTTAATGTCAATTGTACTGGATCAACTCAAAAGTGGGAACTTTTTTTTTCTACGAAAGATACTCATTTGCAATGCATTGATGGCTTGTATTGTCTGCTCTGGGAACTAGTCCAAATAGCTCATTGAGAACCTGTCTGCAGTTTTTATCTCATACCAAGTTCAGTCCAAGATTGGGGCAAACACCTCAGTAAGATTACAATAATCATTTATTCCAGTCAATCTAAATGTATGGAGTTATTAAAATGTAAATGGTTGGTGCAGGTAAGCATTATTAATTCTACCACAAATGGAGCAGCTGAAGTTTGCTGAAATACGTATCACCTATTTGAAGCATGTACAGAGTATAATCCAGGGGCTGGTTTGCAATGACAGGTGTGCATTGATCCAAGTTCTATTTGGTTTGCCTTGATCAGTGTTGCTTCACTAACACAAGTGGCTGCATGTCTGGATTAGGAGATTATAGAACTGTAAACCAATGCGGTAGCAGTAGAGTGGAGGGGAAGAAAAATTTAAGAGGAGTACTCTGTCCTAATTTCCACATGGAACAATAATATATTACAGCCTTCTGGACTCAACATCGAGTTCAACAATTTCAGATCATAACCTCTGCCTCCATTTTTTCAGACAGCAGCTGTTGATTCTGCTATTCCCATTTACACTTCTTCTAGACCCATCTTTTGTTTCTTGCCTTGTCCCATTACCATCTCCTTTTGCCTTGTACAATTATGCCTTTTGTCATTTAATCTTTCCTACCTTTTACCCTATCACAGACCCTTTTGTTCTCCCATGCCCCCTTTCCCTGCCTGTACACGTGCTTAAAACCTTGTAATAGCTCTAAAATGTTACAGTTCTGACAAAAGGTCATTGACTTGAAACGTTAACTCTGTTTCTCTCTCCACAGGTGCTGAGTATTTTCAGCACTTCCTGTTTTTATTTTAACACAAATTTTGTTTGACTTGGAAAAATGTTTTAATTTTGTGACCTTCATGGAGATCCTGAAGTTGGGTCTCCTATCCTACTTTTATGACAATTCTTAGAAAAATAAATTCAATGTGGTCACCCACCCCAAAATATTGCAGTTGATATATGTAAGGGACTTATTTATAGCCAATCACAAGACTGCCTACTTTGATATAATTGTCAGATAGTGTCACTCAGAGTATCTTTGATTTCAAAGCAGTTGCCAATATAAAGCATTGCTATTTGGTCTTAATTCATACTTAATGGTCCTTATAAAGTGCATTTTAGTGATAGCTAACAGCCAAGGGTTGCATGTATGCAGCTACCTCAATGATTTAAGATCATAAGCAAGAGATGTAAGTAAATTCATTGATCCAGCACTCAAAGGAAGTGTGGGTCGGAGATAGAGCTATAACATTGCAGCATCTGATTCTCTGACCCATGCTTCCTTTGAGCACAGCTTCAGGCTGGGAGCATTGGATCAGTGAATTTACTCCTGCTTTTTAATGTGGCGCTTGAATGAAGAAGAGTTAGTCTATAATCTTCCAAAGATACCAGATTAATCAGAATCAATGGAGACAGATTTGAGACTGCACCAGGAAATTATCCACCCAGAGTACGGACTTCAAGATCTCAGAGGCCACCCTTCAAACCTCCAGACTTCATTCTTTAAGCAAAATTTCCACTGAAAACCTCATATCTGGAAGTGAATCTACTAGCACAATAATTTTGAAAACGCTGCAGCCGGTCTTCCCAAATAAGAACAACAACTTGCATTTATATAGTACCTTTAATGTAGTAACACTTCCCAAGGCACTTAGTATTCAATGAAGAATATTCAATGGTAGGATTATATGTGGCCAATGCTTTGCTTTTGGAATAAAGTGTGCAGTTAGGTGGACCAAAAGCATTTGTTTCCTTACTAGAATTGTCATTTGAGTTACAAGCATTCTGGTGAGTTTTATAGTTTTCTTAATTTGGACCGTCAATATCTGAGCAGTGGGGTACATCAGAAAAATGGAGATTCTGTTTAAAGATGTACGAGAAGTGAGCTAAATTTTTCAGAGGATACACAAACTCACTGGTTCCCCATAAAATTAAATGGGGGGGATGTGCACAGTATATCCATTCTCTTGAGTGGTTAGTACAAAGTAATGACTGTAGATATTTACAAAAAAAAAATCCTTTAGTACCCTATAATCCATCCCACACATACCAGTAAGGAATGTCTTGTGGTCAGTTGCTGACCTCATGTTAATGTCTATAGCAATCAGAAATAATTGGCAGGGTGTGGCATTCAGATGTTGTGCAGAATGTGGAAACTGTTTTGGAAGTTTGTCATAGGGACTGTTCCCCCTGGTCACCGATTAAAAGACAGCATGTTATGTGGAATGTAACTTCATTCAAAACTGACTCCTAATCTACTTATTTATTGATATCTAGTTGTAATGGAGCTTATTACAAGCACAGAGGGCGCTTTAGTACTCCCCATTATGTCTTTTGAGCTGTCGTTCCACAGATGTTGGTCATGATCTTCTTCCCTAAGGGAATTTCAAGTATTAAATTCACAGACCTCAAATACCAATTTATTTCAGAGTAAGTCACTGACTGGGCATGAATATGTAACTGTATGACTCCATACAGGGCAACTTGTTTATATTTTGATAAATATGCCATTATTTGCTACACAGAAAAGAAACTATCCTTGACAGTAATATACTATGCAGCAGATTGCAAGTGCATCATCATAGTGAACTTGAATACAGTATATACCAGTCAGGGAAAGGTAAGTCGGTAGATAGCTGCAGTGCACAATTGGTGGAATGTGGCATGTGTCCACAGTAGTAGACAATTGTTTTTGACCAACAGTATTTCTATTTTTCCTTCAGGTGATCTGTTTAGCACAATGGTGTATGTTATGCACCTCTGTCTTGAATTTTGGTGCTCCTTCTCTCTCTGCATTCTACCTTGCACTTTAAATTCTATTACTGATGTTAAAGTGGCGCTTAAAATGGAGTTGCATCAGGGAAGAGGGAGACTTGGAGACACATTGGGTGTGAGGAAAAGGAACTCAGACACGTACGGCAGACTAAATGATGCACTTAGCAGCATGGGAAATATATTGGTTGATGCTGATGAACTCTTATTTTGAAAGTATATAAGTTACTAATTATTTACAATTTGTATGTTGGTTTAAAATCACATCTGTCTGTCTCGGATATGTGGCTAGATTCTAGATCAAATATTCCTCTTCATCTGGACCTTTCCACAAATTAATCAGGTTGTGATGAATACCATATTGCACTGGAGTGTTCTAACCTCTTGAATTGGTTTTATCGAAATGTCAATTGTACAGATCTGTCATGTAAGGAGTACTGCATTATTATATGTAAATATATAAAAAAAATAACTACTAAATAAAACATCTAGCTACTTACGAGCATGTGTTACAAGGCTAAAAACCAACTGGCTAAATGCATTACACTCTGCTAGGGAAGTGTCAGATAGTGTAGGTGTATCTTTTGATTTGCTCATTTGTGTTACAGCCTTAAAGATGTAGCCATGTTTTATGTTGTACAATACTATTATGCCATGGTTCTGGTCTTCAGTGCCATGAGGCAACACCAGTGGCATATCAATTTTACACCCGCCTCTCCTCCAGGAATACTAATATTACATTAATCGAAAGTGCAAATGCAAGTCCCAGCCACATTCACCACAGTTCCAGTGTTCATGCAGTCAGCATTGCCTTTATACTGATGGCGTACACATTAGCCCCACTGATAATCTGATTGATCTTGACTCTCAACCATTCTCCCTCTACAGAAATAAAAATGTCCAATGAAGTAATACATATCTGATTTTACTTCTTACCCACGCCACTAAAAACAGCAGAGCATTTGTGATATAACTGTGTTTAATAAGCTGTTGTATGAGGAATCTGCTCAGCTCTCTTGTGTCTGCTCTCGCAAATTTTAGCAATATTAGAGTACACTTTTACTATGTTTTCTGTAATTTTAAATGTAATTCTGGAATCTAAGCTTAGGTTTTCCTCAAAAGTATCCTTAAGTATTAGCACAGAATGTTTTTTCCCCTCTGCATCCAATAGTAAAAGAAGAGGAGGTAGTACAATTTATTTTGCTTAGGAAAACTAGTTTTCACCAGTCTTGCTAGTGTCAGGCGTAAGATATAAAGTGGAAAACCGGAACACAGTAACAGAAAGGGCTAGATTTCAGCCAGCGAAAGACATTCCATCCCATGTGTTTCCCCAGAGGGAGCCTTGGTGTTTGGCTCAGCTATGTTGCGGTTGAGGCAGAAAAGGTAAGACTGGTTATTTCTATAAATAACAGATTTATTGCTGCACTAAATTGTTTAAATTGTCCTTTCCTTTTTGTCATATAACATTCTTGCACCTTTTCCTTTTTAGAGTAAGGTAATTATTTTAAGCAGAATTTGACTGACTGCATTGGTGACATTCCTTTACAAATTTTGTGAATTGAGATTATTTTTGTAGATTTTAAAATCTGTGTAATTTGTCATAACATTTACAAAAAAAGGTTTTTATTAGAAATACTCATTACATTGTTATAAACTAAAACCTATGCAGGCACAAAATGTGTTTTGTTTTTCCTCAGGTTTTTCTCATGCAGTTTATTCATCTCCATGTGAGTTTTGGCCCAAGGATTGCTTTACTGCTGCCATTAATGCTACTTTGAGACTGGGAGTAATTAAAGATGGGCAATCCAAGCAGTGCCAATTTTCCTTGCCGCTCAAGTGGACTGTTTTGGGTACATGTTGAGGCTAAATTGAGAGCTACAAAAGCCATGCAACTGAGGCAGGGGAGTTGAAATGATGAACTATTTCCCTACCAAACCAGAATTATGTTGGGCTTTTTATTTTTAGCATGGTTTCAAAAGTGTTAGAAATTCCAAATGTACATCTTTTTCATATAAGATATAAATTCTTAATTTAATTCTCTATTTCTCTAATTGTATTAATAGTCTGAAACATTGAAAGAAAATGTAAATTGTAAGTGTTATGTATGGAGAAAGAGTCAGACTGAATACTGTGAGCTAAAAGTAACGTGTGGCCTTAGTCTTTTATTGCAGGTCTCCAGAGTGCCTCTCCAACCTGTGAGGCCTCCTTAAATACCTGTGCTCCCAAGGGATTATGGGATCCCTTGGGACTCCAGGGGATGAGACCTTTGGTGGCCGTACAGAGTAAATACAAGTTTACATATATAACAGTAAGCATTTAAGTATTGCAAAACTACTTTTTCAGACTTTTCTGCACATTCGTATTCAATATTTTATTAATTAAATAGATGTTCTTTATTTTTGTAATTTAGTTTTGCATCTTCTGGAGTCATAAACCCCAGCTGCTATGTATAAGTACTTGCAATAAACTTATCAGGGTGCAAGGGAGAAAGACTGAAAGAAGGGTTAATTTTCAACATGTTTCAATTCTATATAATATCTTGTGTATATTTTTACAGGATTACCAATTTCTTTCAAAAAAACAATGTTTTTGTAATTTTTTTCATGGGAGTGATTAGAAATTAATTTGCATTCATTGATAAAGTGAGACTTTTCTTAATGAGATAGATGGAGTGATTTGTGCCAGAGCTGCAGTTCATCTTTGAAAGGTAGAAAGAGAAAGAACAGCTGAGATTAGTGCACCTCGTATTGGCTGATCGTGCAAGAGCATTGCTGTCAGCTGTGGAGAAAGTCACAGCCCAGAATACCCTACCTTTCCTCATGAGCTGAAAGGGAAATTGACAGGGGTGGAGTGGAATATAAATTGTTCAAATGTCTTTGCAGGGAGAGATGGGGTGTGTCTGCAAAGATGTGTGGATAATTTTTAAAAAATACAGTGTTCACTTAAGATATCTAACAGATTTAAAGAATTTGAAATAGTGATGCCATTTATTATTTAATTGTTCTGAATTTTAAAATGTACATGGAAGCATTTCTGTTTATAAATCATGCCACAGTGATGTGATATAGTAGGTTTTACAAACAACGTACTTACCTGCTGCTCACCTGTGTGCACACTCTTGCGGCTCCATATTAATTGCAACATTTGTGTTATTACCTCCCGTTCTTGCAATGAACTCCACAGAATGTTAGAGCTATCTAGTTCTCCGATAGTTTGAAAACAATCCACTATTTATTATTGCTACAGATTGGTTTCAGAATGCCTCCCAGCAGAGTTTCCTAACAATTTAGGAAGCATTGAGGTTCTGCAAACACTGCACAAAGGTGCACGGCTGCACTTCGGCTCTCCCATGACTCCCTCCAGATGCTTATGGAGGGAGTCACAGCACACAGGGAGGTTTTCTTTCCTTCCAATGGATGGAAGAGACCTCTCCAGGAGACCAACACATCCTGGTTACACATTGCACAGGAGGGCACAAGCAGGGATGTCGCCTGGAGAAGCTGGCTGCAGTGGCACAAACCTTTCAATTATCTCAGTAGATCACGAAATGTTACTGCAAAGCCACAATCAATCTCATCCTGCTGTGCCACTCATCACATCCCATCACTTTGCATTCCCTACCCTACTCCTGCACATCTTTACTCACATCAACTTACCTTGCACCTCCAGTCATACCTCTCTATCTACATTATCACTTCCCTATCTCACTAGCCATCCCTCACACTCACCAGTATTCCTTGTCCAAACATACCAACTAACAGCACACAAGGGTAGGCACTTGGGTTTCAGCCAATGTTAATGTGTTGTCACACATTGAAATCTTTCTTTTAAAATTGGACAGATTTGTGTGCACCTTTGGAAGTGGCTTTGTGAGTTGTAGTGAATAGTCAGACATAAGGGTACCCAGCACAATGGTGATGAGTGTGAAAAGAATGGCTTGGGCTTTATGGCGCTGGTGTGAGGTGGTACCAACCTGGCACATCATGTGGCAGCCAGGGTGCACAACGTAAAGTGAAGTAAATGTAACCATGGTGAGGCCATCTCTGGCTTCCCGGGCAGCAATGTGGTCGGGTGCTGATGGCCTGTGTCCTGTGCAGTATCAGGTGATTGCAGAGAAGGTTGGTGGTGTTGGTGATACTGGTGTGCCTGGTGATGTTGATGTTGGGGCAGATCGTGATGGGATTATCAGGACCAAGGTGAATCTTTTTCTAGGGCACCGATGCTGCTGGAATAGATGGCAGCTGAGGTTGAAGTGACAGAAGCGATCTGTCAATTATGAGAGAGTTGCTCCAAGGAGTTGACAGTGATTCGACAGTTCACTGCAAAGACTTCCAACCTGCATTCAGCTCAAAATTTGCTTCCAAATCCTGAAGGCTTCAGCTTCTGACATTGGAAAGTGAACAGCTGTGAAATGGTAGCTTTTATACCATTTCTGCAGCTGTCAACTTGCCAAAGCTATAGAAAGTCACTGAATCCAACTCCAGTTACCTGGGGAGTTCCAAGAGGGACGGGAAACCCGACAAAAAGATGGTAAAATTTTGAGTGCTTGATTTTAATCCTCACAAATACCACTAAACTACCTGTTAAGTACCTTAATGAACTGGCCCGCTGCCTGGCGTCAGGTTTGCGATCGGCACGCAGACCTGACAGCTGGAAACTCACATGGAGGCAGCTTTAGAGCGGGATCCCGACCTGCTGTCACAGGGCCATTTTGACAGCGGGCCCGCCTCCAAACCCGCACTCGCAGGGCTGGGAAGATTATATCCCCTGTTTGCATTGGCCTCAGAATTAGACATGTCTCCTTTTATGTGGTCATGCTGCCAACTGTGTATTCAACACAGTTGAAGAAAAGTAAGTACGCCCATATTACTTCCCATTAGAAAATTTGGAAAACATTTAGTTAAAGCACATGGGATTGGGGGTAGTGTGCTGACATGGATTGAGAACTGGTTGTCAGACAGGAAACAAAGAGTAGGAGTAAATGGGGACTTTTCAGAATGGCAGGCAGTGACTAGTGGGGTACTGCAAAGTTCTGTGGTGGGGCCCCAGCTGTTTACACTGTACATTAATGATTTAGACGAGGGGATTAAATGTAGTATCTCCAATTTTGAGGATGACACTAAGTTGGGTGGCAGTGTGAGCTGCGAGGAGGATGCTATGAGGCTGCAGAGCGACTTGGATAGGTTAGGTGAGTGGGCAAATGCATGGCAGATGAAGTATAATGTGGATAAATGTGAGGTTATCCACTTTGGTGGTAAAAACAGAGAGACAGACTATTATCTGAATGGTGACAGATTAGGAAAAGGGGAGGTGCAAAGAGACCTGGGTGTCATGGTACATCAGTCATTGAAGGTTGGCATGCAGGTACAGCAGGCGGTTAAGAAAGCAAATGGCATGTTGGCCTTCATAGCGAGGGGATTTGAGTACAGGGGCAGGGAGGTGTTGCTACAGTTGTACAGGGCCTTGGTGAGGCCACACCTGGAGTATTGTGTACAGTTTTCGTCTCCTAACTTGAGGAAGGACATTCTTGCTATTGAGGGAGTGCAGCGAAGGTTCACCAGACTGATTCCTGGGATGACGGGACTGACATATCAAGAAAGACTGGATCAACTGGGCTTGTATTCACTGGAGTTCAGAAGAATGAGAGGGGATCTCATAAAAACGTTTAAAATTCTGACGGGGTTAGACAGGTAAGATGCAGGAAGAATGTTCCCAATGTTGGGGAAGTCCAGAACCAGGGGACACAGTCTAAGGATAAGGGGTAAGCCATTTAGGACCGAGCTGAGGAGGAACTTCTTCACCCAGAGAATGGTGAACCTGTGGAATTCTCTACCACAGAAAGTTGTTGAGGCCAATTCACTAAATATATTCAAAAAGGAGTTAGATGAAGTCCTTACTACTAGGCGGATCAAGGGGTATGGTGAGAAAGCAGGAATGGGGTACTGAAGTTGCATGTTCAGCCATGAACTCATTGAATGGCGGTGCAGGCTAGAAGTGCCGAATGGCCTACTCCTGCACCTATTTTCTATGTTTCTATGTTTACAAATCATCACATTTGAGGTTTGAGGAGACTAATCACACCTACATGGGAGATGTTCTTAGAAATTTGGAGAATCATTTCAGTGGTCTGATGTTTTTCCTCTCATTTGTTCTCCAAGGATGGCTAGTAGTATAAGAAAGCACTTATGCCTTCTATATCTTATTCCCAGACTGACATGCAATGGGCTTTCTTTTAGCTTTTGTGTATCACTTTATGTTGCTCTGCTTCAAACATGACACAAATAGCTACTTTCCTTTCTGCGTTCTGACAGTCCTGACCCTGTGTGCAGTTGAGCTCTCGTGCCCAAAAGAGTTGAGGTGGCTCATAGGAGTGGTGATGGCTCACTATCTTATTCAACAATAGTGAAATTACCAGGAGCTTGATTGGATTTATCAGTACAAAGAGCTGTAATATTCAGATTGCTGCCATTAATATTATCTAGTTTGATCACTGATGCATGAACAGCAGTTCTTCATGTTTGACTTTGAAGGGCATCTTAACTGAGGACACGTGAATGTGATTTGAAACATGGGAGTGGGCAGGAGAGGGGAGTCTGCTTTCTCATGGACTAAGAATAGGAAAAAGACAAAAAATTGATACTGGTCAGTTTTGTTATACAGTAAATATATTTAAAGATGACTGTCAAATTATCCAGCAAGTTCATCACATTTTTATTACTCAATGTATTAGTTTAATAAAAACAAAAATGGTATTAGACATTGCAGACAACTTCATTTATTGTGACATATACCTGCTAAGATTGCTGATTATACTAAATAAAGGTGCCTTCCCAATTAAGTTTTGATTTGAAAATGCTGTAAGATTGTTTTTGAAATGTAAAAACAGCTAAAAAGAAGTTAACCCATAGGAATTAATTTCCTTTAGATGTTCATTTGATTTGATGGATGCATATTTGCATTTCCATTGCTGATCAATGCAGTATTGAAAAACTGCAAATTTTAGTAGCCTGTTGTTTGGCTATATACTATATAAGTACTTTACTGAGATATACTGTAACTGAAGGAAGGAAAATGAAAAGACAAATCCTTATCCTTTCCTATATGAAAATCCCTGAATATCTTTGCTTTGGTATAGCGACCAAGCTCATTATCATCTTCTATGATTGGTGCTCTATCCCTCTGGCTATATAGTCCATAATCAGAGCTTCTATACACTCATTTAGAATTTGGTATATTTTAACTTCTTATTACTATGTTCACATAAATTAATAAAAACTGAACAAAATTTAAGTCTACAAAATCTTCTATGTATCCCATTAGAGATCATTGCTAATCAGTTGTGATACTTTTAATTGAGCTCATCTTGCCCAATAGCACAAATAAATGATTGTACACATGCTGATTTATTCCCTCCCCATAGATCATATGGCATCAGGTAAAATTCATCCAAATACTGAGCAGGTTGGATCATCAGTCTCCAGCAACTTGTAAATACAGAGATCTAATGCTAGCTTTCTCTACTCACTATATAGTGACACACTAAATGATACAACATTTCCACATTTAATTATAGTACAAAGCTAATTTCATTAGTTGAAAGGGAAAACTTAGATAAAACCAAAATTACCTCAACCTATCTTATTTGGTTCATCCATTTATGCGAAGGTTCCTGGGATGGCAGGACTATCGTATGAGGAGAGATTAGGTCGATTCGGCCTGAATTCACTAGAGTTTAGAAGAATGAGAGGGGATCTCATTGAAACGTATAAAATTCTGACGGGGTTGGATCGACAGGATGCGGGGAGGATGTTTCCCCTGGCTGGGAAGTCTAGAACAAGGGGTCACAGTCTCAGGATACGGGGTAGGAAATTTAAGACCGAGATGAGGAGAAATTTTTTCACTCCGAGAGTGGTGAACCTGTGGAATTCTCTACCACAGAAGGCTGTGGAGGCCAAGTCACTGAATATATTTAAGAGGGAGATAGATAGATTTCTAGACACAAAAGAAATCAAGGAGTATGGGGGAAAAGCGGGAATATGGTGTTGAGATAGAGGATCAGCCATGATCATATTGAATGGCGGTGCAGACTCGAAGAGCCGAATGGCCTACTACTGCTCCTATTTTCTATATGTCAGTGAATGTATTTATTTGGATGTTATCCTCCCAAAAATCATTCTAATAGTTGAATTGCTAGACTTCAGAATTTAAGTCAAGGTGCAGTTTAAATCACTTTTTCCTTCAGTTTTTATTTTTTATTAAAAATAGATAAATATGATTCCTTGATGTTTACTGTCTCCAATATGCAGTTCAGCAATTCCATCAGTATTGATTGACTATGTTTAATATATATATATTACTAACAACAAGGATAAAAATCAATAATAAGCGATCCTGAACCATAAAGTGATTTAATTTTTTTTTTAAAATAAAGTTCGTCTTGTTTTCCTTCAAGAATGATCCTGCAATTTTGAACCATTTAGATTTAGTTAAGTTTTTATTGAATACACAATGAAGTAAAAGATACCCATTGGTATGTAAGTTTTGAGGCCCCTAATGGGGATAAAATTGTGTAGCACTTTTTCATTTGCAATGCATGCCATCCAGATTGTGAGAAAATAATACTAATGTGAAATAAAACTTCAATTTGGCCTGCCTTTTTAAATATAAATAGATACTTTAAGCATTATTGCATGTAGCATTTGTAAATGCTGTGTTTTGTTCTGTTTTATTTTCTAGTTCCCTGGCAGAGGTTCACTTCAGATTTGTCAGTTTTATTTTTTAAAAGGGCTCCTCTAATGGTTGCTTCAGTTGATAAATGTATTGTGATAAAAGGTTCTGATGCTAAGTCATAAAGACCAGAAGTGTCCGATGTTTGGTCCCTGGTCTGTGCTGTTAACAGAGAAACAATGGGAATTCCGCAATTGATCTCCGCTAGATGCGTGGGGGGGGGGGGGGGGCGGGGGGCGGAGAGAATCAGCCATGGTTCTGAGATGGATTGAAAGTTGATTAAACCAAAGAAAGCAAAGAATAGTTGTGAATGGAGCTGCATTGAAATGTCGTTGGATCACCAGCAGGGTTCCATAGGATCAGTGCTGGGGATATTGCTGTTTCGAGTGTATATAAATGATTTGAAGCAGAAAGAAAATTGTCTACAGTTGCAGTTGACACCAAATATGGAGAGGCTTCAAAATTAGTCAAGAAGCAAAACAAATACAAATTGATATGGATAGATGTGAAGGTGTGGTCTGATGAATAACAAATGGCATTTAATGTGGGCAAATGCAAGATGATAAGACTATTGAAGGAAAATAAACAGGAATATAAACTAAGTGGCTCAAAACTACAGGACACAGAAGAGGGATCTAGGAACATTGCTGAATAACTTACCATCAGTGCAGTACACAGCAGCAAGAAGAAAAGCCAGTGGGATCTTGAACTATATAACCAGAGGGATAAAGCACAAATCATAGGAGATGATAATGAGCTTGATTGCTATACTATAGCAAGGATATTCGGGCATTGAAGGCTGTGCAGAAAAGGACCAACAAAAACTGATGGTTTAAAGCATCTGAGCTATGAGGCGAAGCTGAAGACATAAGAATTAGGAGCAGGAATAGGCCATATGGCCCTTCGAGCCTTCCATTTAATAAGATTATGACTGATCTTCGACCTCAACTCCACTTTTCCCACAATCCCCATATCCCTTGATTCTCAGAGTCCAAAAATCTATCTATCTCAGCCTTGAATATACTGAGCAACTGAGTACCCAAAAGGGACAGAGAATTCCAAAGATTCACAACCCTCTGAGTGAAGAAATTCCTCCTCATATGAGTCTTAAATGGCTGACCCGGGGAAGTCCAGAACCAGGGGACACAGTTTAAGGATAAGGGGTAAGCCATTTGGGACCGAGATGAGGAGAAACTTCTTCACTCAGAGATTTGTTAACCTGTGAAATTCTCTACCGCAGAGAGTTGTTGATGCCAGTTCGTTGGATATATTCAAGAGGCAGTTAGATATGGCCCTTACGGCTAAAGGGATCAAGGGGTATGGAGGGAAAGCAGGAAAGGGGTACTGAGGTGATGATCAGCCATGATCTTATTGAATGGTGGTGTAGGCTCGAAGGGCCGAATGGCCTACTCTTGCACCTATTTCCTATGTTTCTATGACCCCTTATCCTTAGACTATACCCTTTAGTTCTAGACTCTCCAGCCAGGGGAAACAACCTCTCAGCATCTACCTTGTCAATCCCCCTCAGAATGTTATATGTTTCAATGAATTCACACCTCATTCTTCTAAACTCCAGAGAATATAGACCCAATCAACTCATTCTCTCCTCATAGCACAACCCTCTCACCCCAGGAATCAATTTAGTGAACCTTTGTTGCTCCGCCTCTAAGGCATGTATATTCTTTCTCAGCTAAGTAGACCAATACTGTGCACAGTACTCCAGGTGTGGTCTCACCAAAGCCCTGTACAATTGAAGTAAGCCTTCCTTACTCTTGTATGCCAACCCCCTTGCAATATACTATATTTGCCTTCCGAATTGCTTGCCCTCATCATCATAGGCGGTCCCTCGAAATGAGGATGACTTACTTCCACACCAAAAAAGGATAAGTTCACAGGTGTTCCAATGAAGGACCTAAAATTCCAGGTCCTGAACTACATCCTGAAGGGTGGAAGATACCTGTGCATGGATTTTTTTTAACATGGAGTAGCCGTTGCACATCAGCCACCACACGGGCTTGACAGAGCTAGGTCATGGTCCAATGGCAAGGATTACCCAAGGCGGCTGGAGACCTACTCTGCTGCACGGACCTAGCACGCACACATATCACAGTGTGGGCTGGCCTGTGCTGCCCCCAGGCCCCTTGCCCTGAACTCACGCCTCTCCTGGGCCCCGATCGCATCCCTCTACAGTCTCTCACCGCTCCTTCGCCCCGACAGCGTCTCTCCTGCTGTATTTGCCCAATCACCGACCTGGACCTTGATGACGTCACTCTTTGCTGCTGTCGCAGTTCTGCATGCTAACTCTCTGTGTTTCCTGTACGAGGACACCTCAACCTCACTGAATGCCAACATATAGTTTCTCACCATTTGAAAAATATTCTGTTTTTCTGTTCTTTCTACCAAAGTGAATAACCTCACATTTCCCCACATTATGCTCCATCGTCACCTTATTGCCCACTCACTTAACCTGTCTGTGTACCTTTGCAGGCTCTTTGTGTACTCCTCACAGCTTACTTTCCCACCTAGCTTTGTATCGTCAGAAAACTTGGATACATTGCACTCAGTCCCTTCATCTAATATAGATTGTAAATAGCTGAGGCCCAAGCACTGATTTTTGCGGCTCCCCATTCGTTACAGCCTGCCAACCGGAAAATGATCCGTTTATCGTTGCTCTCTGTTTTCTGTTCGTTAACCAATCCTCTCACCGTGCTAATATATTACCCCCAACCCCATGACCCCTTATCTCCTGTAGCAACCATTTATGTGGCACCTTATTGAATGCCTTTTGGAAATCCAAATATGTTACATCCACTGGTTCTGCTATATCTACCCTGGTAGTTATATTCTCAAAAATCTCGAATAAATTTGTTAAACATGATTTCCCTTTCATAAAACCATGTTGACTCTGCCTAATCATACTATCACTTTCTAAGTGCCCTGTTACCACATGGATTCCAGCATTTTCTTGACCATGGACTCATACTCTGGATAAAAGAAAGCTCAGGGGAGGTATTATTCAAGATTCTTAAAGCAATAGATAAATTGAATCCCAATAATTGGGCTAAGATTCCAGCCTCACCGGGTCCGTATGAAGTGCGGATGGACCCGGCGATGCCTCACAAAAGCTGGTTTTCGGGGTGCGATGCGCAGGTGCCGAAAACTGGCTTTTCCAATCTGTCAAGATTTCTCTTGACAGATCATCCGCATCCCCGGGAGAAGGACATTCGCGAAGGTGAGATTGGACTATTTGCCCAACTCGTGCCCAGCGAATGTCCTTCAAACTCTTACATCTGGTGAAAGCAGGCGCATAGCCTACATTTACCAGCGTAAACGCTTTAAAACATATAAAAATTACATTTAAAAACACATTTTTATGTTTTAAAACCCTGTCCATTAAGGTAAGTTTATTTTAAATCGTATTAAAACAAAAAAAATTCAAAAAATATTTTTTTCTCAAACAGTTAATTAACTTTCATTTCAATTAATTTTAAATATGTGAGGTGTTTTATTTATTATGTTGTGTTTCTTGTCTTAGGGGTTTATTCTCATTGATAATAATGGGAACTCGTAAAAACGGAGTTCCCATTATTATCAGTGAGAATACTGCAGAGTGATTGGTGGTCCAGGCTCACGTGACTCCAGCTTTTTCGTGCGTACGGGGAAGTCCTCTTCCCGTACGCTACACATCGAAAGAAGGCCTCCGACCAGAATCGAAGGCACCTCTGGGACGACTAGGTACTTTTGCCAAAAAATTTCATGTGGGAGGCATTCATCCGAAGGAAGCCTCCATCCGGAATTTTAGCCCCAATATGTTTGAGGTTGCCACAAACTGTCGAACTAGAGCAGTTGCACAGACAGTTTTGATTTAAATACTTTACATAGAGTGGGCGACTGAAAGGGATAGACTACCCAGTGAGAAAGTAAAGGCAGATAGTGTGAAAACCTACAGGGCAATTATAAAGAATTACGTAGAATTTCACAACCATTAGGCCCAACAGGTCTATTCTGTTGGTGCTCCACACAAAATTAAATGAATATTTGAAGGAGTAGGTAATTTACAGATACTAGAATTGGAACTGGCCAGCAGGTTTCCAGAGTCATCTCCTGTATTTTGCTCTCTTCCTACATCCCCAATCCTATCCAGTGAGGTCTGAGGGAGTTTGAAGAGCTAGGATCCAAATTAAAAAGCAGAGCCTCAAAAGTAATACTCTCTGGATTGTTACCTGAGCCACGGGCAAATTGGCACAGGAACAAACAGATTAAATGTTTACATGCGTGGCTCAAAGAGTGGTGTGGGAGGAAGAGGTTTCAGTTCATGGGGTACTGGCACCAGTACTGGTGAAAGAGGACGCTGTTCCATTGGGACTGGCTCCACTTAAGCTGGGCTGGGACCAGTGTCCTGGCGAACCGAATAACTAGGGCAGTAGACAGGGCTTTAAACTAATGAAGGGTGGGGGGCGGTGGGAGGATTCAAGAAAGAGTAAATTTAAAAGCAGCAAGAGAAATGTCAAGGCTCTAGAACAGAGTGGAGTTTTGGGTAAAAATACGCAGTGTGGGTCAGAAAGGGACAGAGAGAGTAACAAAGGTAATAAGGCATCAGTGACTAAGTTGACATCAAGGAAGAATAGAAATAAGTCAAAGCTAAAGACACCATACCTGAACGCGTTAAGCATTCGTAAGAAAATAGATTAATTAATAGCGCAGATAGAAATTAATAGGTTTGATCCAATAACCATTACAGAGACGTGGTTGAAAAGTGGCCAAGTTTGGGAACTAAATATTCCAGAACACTTAACTTTCAGAAGAGATAGACAAAAATGGAAGAGGAGGAGGGATAGCCCTGATAATATAGGATGGGATAAAGATAGTAGAGAGAAAGGATCTTAGCTCCGAAAATGAAGAAGTAGAATCAGTTTGGGTGGAGCTAAGCAACAGCAAGGGATAGAAAATATTAGGAGGAGTTGTTTATAGACCCCCAAACAGTAGTTGTAATGTAGGGCAGAATATAAATTAGGAAATTAGAAATGCAGGTAATAAGGGTATTTTCTTTTTATTTGTTCTGGGATGTGGGAGTCGCTGGCAAAATCAGCATTTATTGCCTATCCCTAAAGGAAAGAAAGAAAGAATTGCATTTATGTAGCGCCTTTCACGACCACCGGACATCTCAAAGCGCTTTACAGCCAGTGAAGTACTTTTGAAGTGTAGTCACTGTTGTAATGTGGGAAATGCGGCAGCCAACTTGCGCACAGCAAGCTCCCACAAACAGCAGTGTGATAATGACCAGATAATCTGTTTTTGTTATGTTGATTGAGGGATAAATATTGGCCAGAACACCGGGGATAACTCCCCTGCTCTTCTTCGAAATAGTGCCATGGGACCTTTTCCATCCACCTGAGAGAGCAGCTGCGGCTTCAGTTTAACATCTCATCCGAAAGATGGCACCTCCAACAGTGCAACACTGTACTGGAGTGTCAGCCTAGATTTATGTGCTCGAGTTGCCCTTTAGAAGGTGGTGGAGAGCCGCCTTCTTGAACCGCTGCAGTCCTTGTGGTGAAGGAACTCCCATAGTTCTATTAGGGAGGGAGTTCCAAGATTTTGACCCAGCAACGATGAAGGAGCGGCGATATATTTCCAAGTCAGGATGGTATGTAACTTGGAGGGGATCTTGCAGGTGATGGTGCACCCATACGCCTACTGCCCTAGGTGGTAGAGGTCGCGGGTTTGGGAGGTGCTGCCGAAGAAACCTTGGTGAGTTGCTGCAATGCATCTTGTAGATGGTACACACTGCAGCCAGATGCGCCAGTGTTGGAGGGAGTGATTGTTGAATGTGGTGGATGGGATGCCAATCAAGCGGGCTGCTTTGTCCTGGATAGTGTCGAGCTTCTTAAGTGTTAATGGAGCTGCACTCAGCTGGGCAAGTGGAGAGTATTCCATCACACTCCTGACTTGTGCCTTGTAGATGGCGGAAAGTCTTCGGGGAGTCAGGAGGTGAGACGCTCGATGCAGAGTGCCCAGCTTCTGATCCGCTTTTGTTGCCACATTATTTATGTGGCCCAGTTAAGTTTCTGGTCAATAGTGACCCCCAGGATGTTGTTGGTGGTGGATTCGGCAACGGTAATCCCGTTGAATATCAAGGGAGGGTGGTTAGACTCTCGCTTGTTGGAGATGGTCATTGCCTGGCTCTCATGAGGCACGAATGTTACTTGCCACTTATCAATCCTTGCCTGAATGTCGTCCAGGTCTTGCTCCATGCAGGCATGCACTGCTTCATTTTCTGAGGAGTTGCGAATGGAACTGAATACTGTACAATCATCAACGAACATTCCCACTTCTGACCTTATGATGGAGGGAAGGTCATTGATGAAGCAGCTGAAGATGGTTGTGCCTAAGACACTGCCCTGAGGAACTCCTGCAGCGATGTCTTGGGGCTATGATGATTGACCTTCGATAACCACAACCATCTTCATTTGTGCCAGAGGAGAGTTTTCCCCCTGATTCCCATTGACTTCAATTTTACTAGGGCTCCTTGATGCTGCACTCGGTCAAATGCTGCCATGATGTCAAGGGCAGTCACTCTCACCTCACCTCTGTCCATGTTTGGACCAAGGCTGTAATGAGGTCTGGAGCTGAGTGGTCCTAGTGGAATCCAAACTGAGCATCGGTGAGCAGGTTATTGGTGAGTAAGTGCCACTTGATTGCACTGTCAACGACACCTTCCATCACTTTGCTGATGATTGAGAGTAGACTGATCGGGTAGTAATTGGCCGGATTGGATTTGTCCTGCTTTTTGTGGACAGGACATACTTGGGCAATTTCATATAGTAATCATGGGGGACTTTAATCTACATATAGGTCCCAGCAGATTGGAAAACCGCAAATGTCACATCCCTATTTAAGAAAGGAGGGAGACAGAAAGCAAGAAACTATAGACCAGTTAACCTAATATCTATCATTGGGGAAATGCTGGAGTCCATTATTAAGGAAGTAGTAGCAGGACATTTAGAAAATCATAATACAGTCAAGCAAAGTCAGCATAGTTTTATGAAAGGGACATCATGCTTGACAAATTTCCTGAAGTTCTTTGAGGATGTAACAAGCAAGGTGCATAAAGGGGAACTGCTAGATGTCATGTATTTGGATTTCCAGAAGGCATTTAATAAGGTGTCACATTACTACACAAGTTAAGAGCCCACAGGTTGGAGGTAATATATCAGCTTGGATAGAGGATTGGCTAACTAGCAGAAAACAGAGAGTCGGGATAAGTGGGTCATTTTCAGGTTGGCAAACTGTAACTAGTGGGGTGCCACAGTGCTCAGTGCTGGGGCCTCAACTATTTACAATTTATATTAATGAGGAGACCGAGTGTAATGTAGCCAAACTTGTCGATGATACAAAGATAGGTGGAAATGCAAGTTGTGAGGAGGACACAAAAGATTCTGCAAAGGGATATTACTTGACTAAGTGAGTGGGCAAAAATTTGGCAGATGGATTATAATGTGGGAAAATGTGTGAGGTTATCCACTTTGGTAGGAAAAATAAAAAAGCAAATTATTATTTAAATGGGGAGAGATTACAAAATGCTGTGGTACAGAGGGATGTGGGGGTTCTTGTACATGAAACACAAAACATTAGCATGTAGGTACAGCAAGTAATTAGGAAGGCAAATGGAATGTTGGCCTTTATTGCAAGGGGGTTGGAGTATAAAAGTAGGGAAGTCCTACTACAACTGTACAGGAGTACTGCGTACAGTTTTGGTCTCATTTAAGGAGCGATATACTTGCATTGGAGGCAGTTCAGAGAAGGCTAAAGAGGTTGTTTCCTGAGATGAAGGGATTGTCTTATGAAGAAAGGTTGAGCAGGTTGGGCCTATACTCATTGGAGTTTAGAAGAATGAGAGGTGATCGTATTGAAACATATAAGATTCTGAGGGGGTTTGACAGGGTAGATGCAGAAAGAATGTTTCCCCTTGTGGAGGAATCTAGAACTAGGGGGCATAGTTTCAGAATAAGGGGTAGCCCATTTAAAACGGAAATGAGGAGGAATTTCTTCTCTGAGGGTCATGCATCTTTGGAATTCTCTACCCTATCGAGCTGTGGAGGCTGTGTCATTGAATATATTTAAGGTGGAGATAGACAGATTTTTGAACGGTAAGGGAATAAGGGCTTATGGGGAGCGGGCAGGGAAGTGGAGTTGAGGCCAGGATCAGATTACCCATGATTTTCTTGAATGGCAGAGCAGGCTCAAGGGGCCAAATGGTCTACTCCTGCTCCCTCCCTAAACCACTCCGCCTCTCTACCTCTCTTTCCTCCTTTATGATGCTCCTTAAAACTTACCTCTTTAAACAAGCTTTTGGTCATCTGCCTTAATTTGTTCTTTTGTGGCTCGGTGTCAAATTTATTTGTTTAGTCGCGTAACACTGTTGTGAAGCGCCTTGGGATGTTTTACTATGTTAAAGGCGCTATATAAATAAAAGTTATTATTATTTCTTATATTCTTATATATACATTGGGCATACCAAATTTGCAGTAATAGTGTAGAGGACGACTTCATGGAGTGTGTACAAGATAGTTTTCTAAATTCATATGTTGAGGAACCAACTTGGGAACAGGCTATTTTAGATCTTATATGTGCAATGAGAATGAGTTAGTTAATAAGCTTGCAGTAAAGTGGCCTTTGGTAAGAGTGACCATAATATGATAGAATTTTATATTGAGTACTAAAATGATTTAGTTGAATCCGAAACTAGGGTCTTAAATCTAAACAAAGCAAACTACGTAGGTATGAGGAGCGAGTTGGCTAAGATAGATTGGGAAACTACATTAAAGGGTATGATGGTAGACAAGCACTGGATAGCATTTAAAGAATTAATACATAATTTACAATAAATATATATTCCTTTAAAACACAAGAACCCCCACAGGAAAAGTGGTCTAACTGTGGCTAACAAGAGAAGTTAAAAATAGTATTAGATCAAAGAGACTTAAAATGTTGCCAAAAAGAGCAGTAAGCCTGAAGATTGGGAGGATTTTAGAATTCAACAAAGGGGGACCAAGAAATTGATTAAGAAAGGGAAAATAGAATATGAGAGTAAACTAGTGAGAGACATAAAAACAGACTGTAAAAGCATCTATGGGTATGTAAAAAGGGAAAGATTAGCGGAAGTAAATGTGGGTCCCTTAAGGCTGAGACAGGAGTTGTTATAATGGGGAATAAGGAAATGGCAGAGAAATTAAAAGAATACTTTGTGTCCGTCTTCACAGAAGAAGACACAAAAAGCTTGATGGAAATAGTAGAGAACTAAGGGTCCAGTGAGAATGAGGAACTGAAAGAAATTAGAGTTAGTTTAAAAAATGGTACTGGAGATATTAATGGGACTGAAAGCCGATAAATCCTCTGGACGTGATGGCCTATATATTAGGGTTTTGAAAGAGATGGCTTTCGAAATAGTAGATGCATTGGTTGTCATTTTCCAAAATTCCATAGATTCTAGAATGGTTCTCGCAGATTGGAAGGTAACAAATGTAACCCCACTATTTAAGAAAGGAGGGAGAGAGAAAACAGGAAACTACAGTGAGCCTGACATCAGTAGTAGGGAAAATGCTAGAATTTATTATTAAGGAAATGGTAACAGGGCAGTTAGAAAATAATAATAGGAGTCATCACGGATTTATGAAAGGGAAATTATGTTTGACAAATCTACTAGAGTTTTTTGAGATTGTAACTAGCAAAATAGATAAGGGGGAACCAGTGGATGGTGGTGTATTTGGATTTTCAGAAGGCATTCGATAAGGTGCCACACAAGAGGTTATTCAACAAAATTAGGGCTCATGCGATTGGGGGTAATATACTAGTTAACGGACAGAAAACAGAGAGAAGGAATAAATGGGTCATTTTCGGGTTGGCAGGTTGTAACTATTGGGGTACCGCAAGGATCGGTGCTTGGGCCTCAGCTATTCACAATATATATCAATCATTTGGCTGAGGGGACCAAATGTAATATATCCAAGTTTGCTGATGATAGGTGGGAATGTAAGTTGTGAGGAGGATCGAAAGAGGCTTCAAGGGGATATAGAAAGGCTAAGTGAGTTGGCAAGAACATGGCAAATGGAATATAATGTGGAGAAATGTGAAGTTTGGTGGGAAAAATAGAAAAGCAGAGTATTTTTTAAATGGTGAGAGATTAGGAAATGTTGATGTTCAGAGGAACCTGGGTGTCCTTGTACACTAATCACAGAAAGTTAACATGCAGTTACAGTAAGCAATTAAGAAAGCATGGTATGTTGGCCTTTATTAGAAGATGATTTAAGTACAAGAGTAAAGACGTCTTACTGCAATTATATAGGGCCCTGGTGAGACCACACCTGGAGTATTGTGTACTGTTTTGGTCTCCTTGCCTAACGAAGGATATACACCATAGAGGGAGTGCAACGAAGGTTCACCAGACTGATTCCTGAGATAGGGGGATTGTCCTATGAGGAGAGATTGAGTAGACTAGTTCTATATTTTCTCGAGTTTAGAAGAATGAGAGGTGATCTCATTGAAGCATACAGAATTCTTACAGAGCTTGACAGGGTAGATGCAGGGGGTATGTATCCTCTGGCTGGGGAGTCTAGAACCAGGGGTTACAGGCTCAGAATAAGCGGTTGGCCATTTAGGACTGAGATAAGGAGAAGTTTCTTCGTTCCGAGGATTGTGAATCTTTGGACTTCTCTACCCCCAGAAGGCTATGGAAGCTCAGTCGTTCAAAATATTCAAGACAAAGATCGATAGTATTGTGTTCCTAACACAGATGAGGCTGCACACAGGGAGGTTAATGTAACAGTGACCTCAGTCTTTAATAAGACACTCCGGAGTGAGGAACAGGCCTTAGGGAGCCGGCTTATATACAGTGCTCCCAATGAGTAGCTCAGCCGGGGGCACCCCTGTGAGCGAGTGGGGTCTCGTGCGGCAGCTGAGCAGTACTCGGGACAGTGGATGAGCTCCCTGGTGGTGGAACATGGGAGTGCATGCTTTACAGATGCACAACATCACTCCTCTCTCTTTCCCCCCCCCCCCCCCCCCCCCCAAAGTCAAAGTGAAAACTATTTACAAGGTGGGGTGGTTGGGAGCCTTTCTTTCGCTGATGGACCACCTTGGTACAAATGTCTGTTCTGGTGTGTTGGCTATACCCTCGCTAGGCTGGTGTGTTGTTGGCCCTGCAGGGCTGCTTGGTGAGCCTCTCCTTGCTGGGCTGTTGGGCATGATGGGTTCGATTTCCTGGTCCGGCATGGTGTCGTTGATCCTTTGGGTGTGTGTTGTGGGCTCGAAAAAGGTGGTGTCTGCTGTGGATTGTTCAGGGCAGTCTGTGAACCGCAGCCTCGTTTGGTCCAGGTACTTTCTGCAAATTGTCTAGTTTGTCTACAAACACACCATTCCCTTCTTTAGTTATCACCATACCCGCGATCCACTTGGAACCATAGTTTAGCACATACACAGGGTCATTCAGATCAATTTCCCGTGACACAGTGGCGCGACCATCGTTTACATTTTGTTGCTGCTGCCTGCTCTCTACCTGATCATGCAGGTTGGGGTGAACCAGCGAGAGTCTGGTTTTAAGTGTCCTTTTCATGAGTAGCTCAGCCGGGGGCACCCCTGTGAACAAGTGGGGTCTCGTGCGGTAGCTGAGCAGTACTCGGGACAGGCGGGTTTGGCGTGAGCCTTCTGTGACTCGTTTAAGGCTCTGTTTGATGGTTTGTACTTCCCGCTCTGCCTGCTCATTGGAGGCTGGTTTAAACGGGGCCGAGGTGACATGTTTGATCCCATTGTGGATCATGAATTCTTTAAACTCGGCACTGGTGAAACATGGCCCGTTGTCACTGACCAGTATGTCAGGCAGGCCGTGGGTGGCAAACATGGCCCTCAGGCTTTCAATAGTGGCAGTGGCGGTGCTTCCCGACATTATTTCACATTCAATCCATTTTGAAAAAGCATCCACCACCACCAGGAACATTTTACCGAGAAACGGGCGCGCATAGTCGATATGGATCCTTGACCATGGTCTGGAGGGCCAGGACCACAAACTTAGTGGTGCCTCTCTGGGCACGTTGCTCAACTGAGCACATACGCTGCATTGCCGTACGCAGGACTCTTAAGTCAGAGTCGTTACCAGGCCACCACATGTAGGATCTGGCAATCATTTTCATCATTACTATACCCGGGTGTGTGCTTTGGAGATCCGAGATGAATGTCTCCCTGCCCTTTTTTTGGTAGCACTACGCGGTTACCCCACAACAGGCAGTCTGCCTGACTGGACAGCTCGTCCTTTCGCCGCTGGAACGGCTTGATTGGCTCTTGCATTTCAACGGGGATGCTGGCCCAGCTCCCATGCAGTACACAGTTTTTTACTAGGGACAGCAGAGGATCTTGGCTGGTCCAAGTCCTAATCTGGCGAGCCGTGACAGGTGATTTATCATTTTCAAATACTTCCATGACCATCAACAAGTTTGCGGGCTGCGCCACCATCAACAAGTTTGCAGGCTGCGCCATTTCCACCCCCGTGGTGGGCAATGGTAGCCGACTGAGAGCATCCGCACAGTTCTCGGTGCCTGGCCTGTGGCAGATGGTATAGTTATACGCTGATAGCGCGATTGCTCACCTTTGTATGCGGCTGAGGCATTAGTATTTATCCCCTTGTTTTAAGCGAACAGGGATGTGAGGGTCTTGTGATCGGTTTCCAGTTCAAATTTGAGGCCAAACAGGTACTGATGCATTTTCTTTACCCCGAACACACACACTAATGCCTCTTTCTCAATCATGCTGTAGGCCCTCTCGGCCTTAGACAAGCTCCTGGAGGCATAGGCGACAGGTTGCAACTTCCCCGCAACGTTAGCTTGTTGTAATACACACCCGACTCTGTACGACCACGCGTCACATGCTAGCACAAGTCTTTTACACGGGTTATACAATACAAGCAGCTTGTTGGAGCATAAAATGTTTCTGGCTTTCTCAAAAGCAATTACTTGGTTTTTTCCCTACACCCAGTTCTCACCTTTGCGCAATAACACATATAGGGGCTCTAAAAGGGTGCTTAACCCCAGTAGGAAGTTACCAAAATAGTTGAGGAGTCCCAGGAACAGCCGCAGCTCCGTGACGTTCTGTGGCCTGGGCGCATTCCTGATAGCCTCTGTCTTGGTGTCTGTGGGCCGAATGCCGTCTGCCGCGATCTTTCTCCCCAAAAACTCCACTTCTTTTGCCATGAAGACGCATTTCGACCTCTTCAGCCGCAGTCCTACGCGATCCAGTCGCTGAAGGACCTCCTCCAGGCTTTGTAGGTGCTCAGCGGTATCCCGACCCATGACCAATATGTCGTCCTGAAAGACGTGTGGTTCCGACTTGAGTAGGCTCTCCATGTTTCTCTGGAAGATCACTGCAGCCGACCGAATTCCAAACGGGCATCTGTTGTAGATGAACAGTCCCTTGTGCGTGTTGATGCAGGTGAGGCCCTTTGAAGACTCCTCCAGCTCCCGCGTCATGTAGGCCGAAGTCAGGTCGAGTCTGGTGAACGTCTTGCCTCCTGCCAGCGTTGCAAATAGGTCGTCTGCCTTAGGTAGCGGGTATTGGTATTGTAGCGAGAAACGATTAATAGTAACTTTATAATCGCCGCAAATCCTGACCATGCCATCACTTTTGAGTACTGGCCCACTCGCTGAATTCCACTGGGGAGATGATGCCCTCATGTTGCAGCTTGTCCAGCTCGATTTCCACTCTCCCTCATCATTTGAGGTACCGCTCGCGCCTTATGGTGAATGGGTCGTACCGCTGGGACCAAGTGGATCCGCACCTTTGCCCCAGAAAAGTTTCCAATGCCTGGCTCAAAAAGGGAAGGAAATTTGTTAAGAGCCTGGGTACATGAGGCCTCATCGACATGTGATTACGCTCGGATGTCATCCCAGTTCTAGCGGATTTTGCCCAGCCAGCTCCTTCCAAGCAGTGTGGGGCCATTGCCCGGGACAATCCAGAGTGGCAGTTCGTGCACCGTGCCCTCGTAGGTGACCTTGACCACGGCGCTGCCCAGGACAGTGATAAGCTCTTTGGTGTACGTTCTCAGTTTCGTGTGGATGGGGCTCAGGGCTGGTATGAATGCCTTGTTGCACCACAGTCTCTCAAACATCTTTTTACTCGTGATGGATTGGCTAGCGCCAGTGTCCAGTTCCATGGCTACGGGTAAGCCATTCAATTTTACGTTTAGCATTATAGGTGGACTTTTCGTCGAAAATGTGTGCACCCCGTGTACTTCAGCATCTGCCTCCTCTCAGGCTCGAAATTGCTTTGATCCACCATGGACCGATCTTCCTCTGCCACGTGTTGGTTAGCAGGTTTTGCAGAGCTTGCAGTTCGTTTGCAAGCTCGATGGAGGTGCCCCACTGTTCCACAGCTCTTGCAAACATACCCTTTGAAGCGGCATGAATAGGCTGAATGGGAGCCTCCACAGCGCCAACAAGGTGTGAATTGCCTTGCATTCATCCTTTGTTGGGGACTCTGAGTCATCTGGGTCACCTGAGGCCTGCTGGCAGTTGCAGACTCGTGGGTTCTGCCCTGTACATCTCTGCTCGCAAACACAGTTCCAGTTAATTTATGAATATTGCTAGCACTTGTGTGCTGAGAGATTTGTTTCGTGTTAACACTGGTGGACATAATCCCATCGTCACCAGTTCTTGTGTTCCTACCACAGATGAGGCTGCACACAGGGAGGTTAACGTAACAGTGACCTCAGTAATAAGACACTCCAGAGTGTGGAACAGGCCTTCGGGGCCGGCTTATATCCAGTGCTCCCAAGGGATGCTGGGATCCCTTGGGACTTCAGGGGATGAGCTCCCTGGTGGCGGAACATGGAAGTGCATGCTTTACATATACACAACAGATAGATTTTTGGATATTAAGGGAATCAATGGATATGGGGGTAGTGCAGGCAAGTGGAGTTGAGGTAGAAGATCAGCCATGATCCCATTGAATGGCTGAGCAGGCTTGAGGGGCCAAATGGCCTGCTCCTATTTCTTATGTTCTTGTGTACCTCTTTGACCAAGCTTTTGGTCATCTGTCCTAATATCTACTTCTGTGGCTGGGTGTCAAATTTCATTTGATAACACTCCTATTAAGCACCTTTGTACATTTTACTACATTAAAGGCGCTATATAAATACAAGTTGTTTTTGTTACTTCTTCAACAGAATGTTTTGTGTTCTCATGTGTTAAATCTGTCACAGTGTAATCTTTTAATTTTTTTTAATGGTTAAAATCATTGCATCACCTCACACTTTTGGTAAATTGCTTTGCAAGAATATTTAGTAGATGAGAATAACCATATCATAATTTGCTTGTTATTGATATAACTTGCACTACTGCTCAGTTCTGATCATTTCTAAAATGTGCTCAAAAGTGTATCTTTGTCCTATGTGGCATTGTCTTTGTGTAACAATATCAGACACATTTATTTAACAATGTTTGTGTGGAATAATGAAAGGGAGCCCTCCAATATATTACTGCCTTCTGCAAATATATCTTGCAGTTGTGACATAGAATTGTAACCTATATTCGACTCAAGACGCTGTCTGACCAGTAGTCAAGAGATAATGGCCATATTTTTAAGAAATGTATTTTCCGAATACTGTACCCTGTCTTCATTTGTCATAAACCTGCTGTGCAAGCTGTGATGTATAGCACTGTCATTACAGATGCATTGTTAGAGGGTTTCCACAAGGTTCTTCTTGCACTGCAATTAATTTATTGCAGTAAACAATATGTATTGCTCTCACTGCAGCAAAGTGGATTTTTTTTAATGAGGTGGATGTTATTACTGCAATAAATCAGTGCAAACTTGTAATGTATAATTCAATGTGTGTATTCCCACTGTTACTTCACTGAATAAGCCGACAGTGCATCAATGTCAGCCCAAAGCTCAAAAATGCGCCAGACTATTCTCCCACTTGGTATCTAAATATGTTTCTTTAATTTGCTTGTAAATAAACACAATTTAAGATACAATGAGAATGCTGTGCCACATGCTTAATTTTTAAATTACATTTTCCCTGTGCAGTAGTAAAAAAATAGTTTTAGTTCCCATAAAGCATGTTGTCGCCACAGATTTGTGCACACTTGCATTTTAAAAACAAACTAAAATCAATCCAAATTGGTTTTAGCCGTATGTTCCTAAGGAATAAACTAATTCAAATTGATCCGCTTGAAATTCAGTTGCATTTTCCAAATCAATTGAATTGATGTGCACTTATCATTATACTTAATCAGATTGTACAAAATTTGTGTATATTCATAAAAACCTGCCTGAAATGATTTCAATTAATGTGATCTTTCAGTTGTGTTCGGGTAGATTCAGGCGCAAACAAATATATTTTTAGGACTAAATTGCCAATCTTGGAGCAAACTGTCATTTTGTCGATGATCCGTTCTGTGCTGTTTTCGGGATACTTGTCTCGTACATCTGAGAAAGTTGGTGTTGCATTCTGTTGGACGGTAGCGATTCTTAGTTGCCGATCATATGCGTGGCTGGAGTTGTCAGTTTTTAGCTGCCTGGTAACCTAGGAAAATGTGTCTTTCCAATAAACCAAGGAAGTTGTTTACTGAGTAGAAAGAAACTCTGTAGCCAGTTGTGCTGCTGTATTGAGGTCGGACAGCTTAGCTGCCTCCAGAAGTACAAGCTAGAGTTCTTGTTAAAATTAAATTGGACATTTTAAATGTTTTTTTAAATTGTGATTTAACATTCAATCCTGATACATTTATCGATTCTGTTCTGAACATGCTATGACTAACAGGAATCTATCTGAGTTGTACATATTTCAAACCATTTGTCCCATTTGTATACCCACTGCCAGCACTGACTGATGAGAGCCTCATTGATGGTCAGGTCTGCAGTTCTGGTGTTAGCCTGCTGGCTGAAGGATCACAGCACGACTATATAAAATATACAGTGAACTAGTGCAAATAGGAATGAAAATGTGGTATAAAAATATGTAATTGTTGGTGCAAACTAAATCACATCGGGAGAACATTTCTGCTAGTGCAATTCCCAGCAAAATCATAAATGCATTCTTTATACATGCATTAATGATTTTGCTATAAATAGTGAATAATGAAGTTTTACCCCCAATAAGGCTTACTAAGAGCTCAGGGGTAATGTAACTGAGACAAAGACTGGGAGAAGAAAAAAGCCATGGACAGTTGGAACTTAAATGAGGGAATGTGCAAGCCCGTAGCTGGCTGTCAGAGACCATGAAAGCCTGTAAATGAAAATATAATCATCACTTATGCGACTTACATTTTGATGGTGCACTGGAGGAGAGATGAGAGAAAATGCAACAGACCATAGCAGATGTGTTCTTACGTGCAGCTCAGGAGAGGCATATGGGGCCAACCCTCACGAGACCCACAAAAATTGTGAGATTGAGAGGAATTTGCAATTTAACAAGTCAAACAATTTTCAGGTAAAAACGCAGTAATTACTTTAAAATCTGGATATTTGTCAAAGAGAAAATACAGGTTAAAATTGTTATTCCTAAAGCTGTTTCCATTGTCGTCATACTTTGAGCCAAAAATAGCATCAGCTACATTTTGAAAAAGATTTTCCACCTTTTTTGATTATTTTATACAATTCTATTTTTATGCAGTGCCATCAATTGGCCTTCATGTTGTTACTCCACAGATTTAAAAAAATGTATCCACTGGTCTTTACTCTGTTTCTCGACTTCTCAAAGGATTGATTCTTGCCTGCACATGCAGTTCTCCAGTGCCTCACCTAAATGGTTGTTCTTCATTCATGAGCCTAGACAGTGACTGCCAGCAGGCACTGAATCATGGGAAGCATCACAACTGAATCTGAAACAATGCAAGTGTGGGCACATTCCAGTATGGACAGCCTTTCCTCTCACTGGCTCAGGGTGTTAAAGCCAGTTGTAGCATTCTGCTATTTCCCTGGCTAAGGTCAACTGATTCAGCACAGATCAAACCTTGGGCTTTGCATGGGCTGTACCACACAGCCTTTGGGCCACTGTGTTTTTGGGGAACCATAAGTGAATTCCAAATGGGAATTTGAATTACTTTGCAAAACCCTGAGTCCAACCATTAGCTAACAGAACCTTAAACACTTCAAAAAGCTGTAGTGCAGGCATTTTCTAAGATGGGTGTTGCTTATTACAAAATAAGTTGAAAGTGTCTTTTTCAATAAAGTGAGAAAATAGCAGTGTGTGTCAAAATATCAGTTAGCCTTTAAGTTTTTGCAGAAGCTGTATGTTAAGGAAGTGTTGTTACTGGAGTGATTTTGTAATCTGCACATTTTGCCTCAGAAACATAGACCTGATTTATCATAGTCAACTGTAACCTGCATTGCAGGCAGCATATTTTTAAAGAGTACATTTTTATTCATATTTTTGTAGTTATGGTAAACAATATTTTGCAAAGTAAATGATCTATTTGTATTGACCTTAAAAAAAAAAAAAAAAATTGTGGTGACATTTCCGAGGAGTGAATTCGATGTCAGTAGAGTAAACCTTAATGCGATTAATTTAAAATTCACTGATCCTGTAAATATGCTGCATAACCTCTGCATAACCAATTTTGAAATAACCCAGACATAGACATGGTCAAACAGTGAAGCTTATGATTTAAAGATCATAGTGCACATCAATCTGGAAATGTTCGACGGGTTACAAAAAATTCAGTTAGTCATGGTATTTCACAAAGTAATGTAGTTATTCCCTTAGGGTAGAATTATCAGGAATAAATAAGAGGATTTACAGTACAGAAAATAAACTGAGTAGTCCAGGGTTGCATGATTCAGGCACCACATGAGATCCTTAGTGGCGTTTGCTACATCAAATGTGGATTATTTTCTATAAATCACTATCACACCAGTGTTTTGTGTATAGTTAAGATATTGGTGTGTTTTTTTTCCGCAAGAATATTGCTTTTTGTTGTAATATAAAGGTTTTTGTGGTGTCCTATTTTACATGGAATTGGGATGATTGCCAAGTTGATACGATTGATTGTCATTGGAACTTGTACATCTATAATTAAGCAGATACATGGTCACATCAGGATGATCTATAAATTACAACTAGAATGGAAAGCAGCATAGAAGTGGGGCAGACAAGAAAATGGAGAATCACAGTGCAGGGAGGAAAAAAGTTTCAGCAGGCGAAAACCAGGGCACATAAAATGAAGGAACAGCTGGGATGCAAATGGATATCTTTCAGCTGGGAAACTAGCAAGGGGATTGAGCTGCATATTAGCGTTGCAAAACAGTTCCAGGAGAAAGACATAGGACTTGTTAACCATTGCTGTAAATTCCATATTGACATATGAAGGGTAAATAAGCCTTATTTTGTTGACTTCTCCATGTAACTTGTATATGTTTTGTCTTGTGCTGAGTTAGATGATCTCGTCCAGGGCAACAGCATGGAGTGCTACAATTGGTCTCCATAAACTTGAACTAGGAAGGAAGAATCAGCCAGGGTTCCTGCTACTGATCACTATCCAATGATCCCTGCTGAGAGTATGCAAGCTTTGGCTGAAGACAGAGTTGGGCTCAGCTCTGATTCTTGGTCAAATAATCTGCTGACATCTATGTCTAAGGTCATGCATGAAGCACCGTCCCTTGGACAAGGTACTGGAGATTGAGTACTGCTGCAACTGTACCTCAGGATAGGTTACCATCTTCAAGAAAGTAGGGAAGAAAACTTGGAGGGGAATAAAGAGAATATTTCTTATGAAGTAATTTCTATATTCACTTTGTAATTTGAATAATACTGTCAGCAGTAAGTTAGCAGAATTTAAGTGCAGTTTCTGCAAAAGTATGCCTTTGAAAGGGGCTCAGTTGTTTTGCCCAGGAAAATTTAAGTGAGCAGTCCTACATTAGTGTTTGTGAACACAATATATTTTGCTGCTAAAGTGCAGGTATGCTTTTTAAGGTTATGAAATCTGATTGGTAAGTGAACACTAGCTCAGTTCATTCAAAAGTTAATTGCTAATCTGATTAAAGATCAGAACCCTGAGTTAAGATCCTACAGATATTGTGGTTCCTGGATTCTGCTGTTAACAGAGAGCTTCTCTGTGCACTAAAAATGGCTGCCTTTTGCTTCGTTCTAAATTTTTTGCACAATAATTTGAAGAAGACATTGTGATGGAAGGGCACTACACGTATGTATAAATTATTTATATTTTAGTAGATTTCCCATTCACTATAAAAGTGATTTTTTTTTAATGACAGTGGTATTATGGCCTGTAATGCACAATATATTATTTTGCTGCTAAGGTGGAAGTGTGTTTAAGGCTAGAAGGCCTCATTGCCTAGAAATAAACATAGCATGAGTTCATTCAGAGTTTAATTGTTTGGTGAGCAAAGTTTGCAGATTTCCATGTTGCAGCTCAGAAACGGCCAACATTTTAAGAGTGCTTTGCATCTGTAACAAACTGTGACACTCAATGTAATGACTATCCACTGATATACTGCTCTTGTATATTTTTTTTGTAACAATATATTGGCCCGGATTTTGCGCTCAGCAGCAAAGGGACGGCGCTTGCCGCTGACCTTGACGAAATCTGCCCACAAAGATTTAGCGGGCTCTGTGGCGTCGGTTTCTCTTATTACGATGTCAATTTCATTCTGGCGTCATCTATAGGGGATCTTTGGCATTCAGGAACAATGAAATCGCCAAGCAGGCTGAGCAGCCAATCAGATTGAAGAATTCTCTTGGCTGGCCAACCAGGAAGTGAAAAAAAACTGATTATAATGCACTTTTTAATCAAAATAAAGATTGGGACATGCACATATGATGAAGGTAGAAACTGAAATATAAACAAACAAAACATTTTTTTTAAATTATTTTAAAATTCCATGGAATATTTTTTTAGCATGGAGGGAATGAGACTCCACACTTCTAAAATTAATTTTTCAGGGCCAGAGAGGTTGCTCAGCAGTAATTATTACTTAGTGCTCTGTTAAAAGCTTAGTTACAGCTCACTCAACAAGGCTTAACATTTTCAATGGTTTTTACAGCGAGAATAGTTGCCGGTAAATTGAAGTTCACGCCAAATCACTGATTCTGTGCTGATTGCATCTGCGAAGATGGCAACAGTGCACCCTATGTATCACTGGCAGCAACTTCAAAATTTTCGCATTTAACTGTGCCAGAAGTTGCTGTCAGTTTTATTCAGTAATGATAGTGATCACTCACAGTTTCGCTGTCATTACAACCACAAATTACGGCCCATTAAGTTTTTAAGAAAAAGCCTCCACCCAAGAGATTCCAGACCTCCATATTTATTCATAAATTTCCCCCCTCCCTTGCTATGTGGGCAAGAGTCTCCAGCTGTTGTTTGCTTTTTTTTATACTATGAAGCTCCTTGGAATGGTTTGAAAAAGGAGGCATTGGGACCAAGACCATGGAGAGAGTGGGCCTATACTCTTTCCCCAGCCTTCCAACTTTCTATAAGAAAATTATGGAGCATCAAAATTTATAGGCCATTACATTGGAGATGGATTAGGAGATGTCGTCTGGGATGGTGTTGGAAGTAATCTCCTTGTTTGAATTTGACTGAAATATTTCTGTGTTGACCAAACTCTCTGAAGGGAGTTTCATGATTACGGTGATTCCTCAAAGTAAGCCTGTTGGAACTTTGAGTGTGTCTCCTGGTCTCTGTTGGAAGAAAAGTAAGAGAGAGATAGGAAAGGAAAGAAACTGAGTGAGAAGCATACAGATTGGTTTGCCCTGAGGCACTTGGCGCTAGTATTGGCTGCACTCCGATAAACCAGGTCTCTAGCAGGCCGTTCTTAAAGGAAGTGCCTGATGTGCCACAACTAACTAGGTAAGTTTTTACAATATACTTATTTGAATGTGCAGCTGGGAGGAGCAGGTGTGATCTTCATGACCCTATATTTAAATATCGTGGGCACGGCTCTTACCCACCCCCACCTTCCCCGATTGCCACCCCTCCCCTACCTCCCGATCTGATTGCTCCCCCTTCCCGGTTGCCCCCCTTTCTCACCTTACCTGAAGCCCGCTGCGATGCCAGCAATAACCTGATCTTTGGTCGCACATCACCGGCGATCTTCCTATAGCTGTCCGCAACACACTGGCTCAATGAAAATCAGGTCTAAGGTCCAATATCAGGGGCACCTCACTGCACACCATTCAGCACCCTCCATGAATTTCAAGGCAAAAACAAACAGAGAGGCAATTTCTTAAGATTTGTCCATGAGCAATGCCATAGCTGATTGGCTAACGTTTTAGAAAATTTAGTTGTTGGTCGAATCCTATATATCCAGTAGACCAGCAGCTGTACCATGTAATATTGTAAGTAGGGATAATAAAAAAAATACTGCTATAAATTTGAAATTAAAAAATGTTGGAGATAAGCACATCGTCCAACTGCCTCTAGAATGATTCAAGAGTTTTTGCCCCAATTATCCTACGCAGAAGACCATTCCAGGTACTAGTTACTCTCTGTGTAAAGAAGTACTTCCTGACATTAGTCCTGAATTTACCTTTTACTAATTTATTTAGTGTCCCTTTTCAGTGGTCATGGTTTAAATGCTCCAGATTAACCTTTTTTATTCTACTTAATATCTTGTATTCACCACCTTTTAAGACAAATCCATTTGATATTTTCTAACCTTTCCCATAAGGTAGTCATTTGAAACTAGGGATCAAACTCCTGGCCCTTCTTGACTATTTCCAGGGATTAAATGTTTCACTTGTGTCTCAGTGATCAGACCAGAATACAGTACTCCGGTATGATCTGGCAGAGCACCATACAGCTTCATTTTGATTATTACTTTACTCATTTGGCAATACAGTTCAGTATTTTATTTGCAGATCCATAATCATCAGTAAACAGAAAAGATAGTTTAATGTTTTGGGTGCACAATCTTCATCAGAATATCACAACTGGAAGAATTAATACTTATGTAAAGATACTGTAGGATAACAGGGGCTCTTTGATTTTATTAAAGTGCACGTTATTTCAAAACAACATTATTTCCATTGGCAAAAAGACATGCTAAGTGCCGGTGACTGTTTTTGAAATAGTTACTATTACAAAAAATTTAGGTGTCATCAGTTATCTAATTACACAATTTTGAAAATGTTTATGTTTGGGAGGTTGCATCCGAAGTTTTGTACTAATGGGCGATCTTTACTTGGAACAGTGGACTTGTTGCAAGCAATAGGTTTGCTCTTGTGCATTGAAGTGAGCTGCTTGCTGAAAAGTGCTCTGTGCTTATGCAAATACTTGCACAGATGATGAAAGTTGAAGTAAGTAGTAAAGTTGAATAATTTATATACAGTATATGTTTATTTTATGATGAGGCAAGCAGTAAATGGAAATGTTTTTGAAAAGATTTTTGAGAAGCCTGCTAAGATTTGTTTTACCAGTGAAATTGCCATTTGTATGTTTCATACTGTAATGTTAGAATAATCTTTTGAATATAACGAGAGCTATGTTATTCTGTATCCTAGGTGCATGTTATTAGCGAGTAAATGTTACAATTTTACTGAGATGATCCTCAGAATAATGTTTTCATTTACTGGGAAATGAACCTAGGTGCGTGTTATATGTAAACATTTCTCACAGACCGCAGGTTTCCTTATATCCAAAAACATTTGCAAATTATACATTTAGTTTTGTCGATAGTTTTCAATGCGGTTAATAGATAACCTTTGTTCAAGACATGCATCTACATTGGGTTAATAAAAACCTAAGCAGCATGATAACCTTTTGGCATAATATTAAAAATTTTTCTCTTGAAGCTAATTACTTTGATCTTTCCCTTTAGCCTATTGGAGCCCTTAACCCAAAAAGAGCAGCCTTCTTTTCGGAGCGCCATGAAAGCTGGGAAGATGACCAGGTTCCTGCTTTCCACTATGGGACTCATTATTCGACCAGTAGCTTCACTCTTGCGTGGTTGTTAAGAATTGTAAGTACAACTGTAAAATTTAAAGCTGCTTCATCCAGTCAGCACATTAATGTGTCTCTTCCATTGAAAAAGCACTAGCAACAGTCCGTTGATTAAAGCTGGATAAAACAGCACAAAGCAGACATAAATCCTTCACATAAACTGGAGTACTTAGGCTAATTCCAGGTAATTACTTGTACTTGATTTTTTTTTTCAAATCAGAATATATTTTAAGATCATTTAAAATTAATTTCATAGTTTCATTTTAGCATATATTGGGCATAATTAGGTGATAATTTGAAAACGCTGTACATAAAGTATACCCGTAAAATAATTTACAGTTAATAAAGCTCTTTATGATGTGAAGCCTCATGTAGAAAGAAAGATGTGGAAAAACAGCTTTCTTCAGTAGTACTCAGTTACTGTTGCACCAGTGCATATTTTTATACACTGTTACACAGTTGAGCATTGACATTGCAAATAAACTTCCAATAATGGTACTAAGAACTTAACCCCTCAATTTCATTCTTAAAGCAATGACACATTAACATATATATAGCAGAAAATACTGGAAATGCAGAACAGGTCAGGCAGCATCCATAAAGAGGAAAGACAGGTTAATGGCATTTTGAGTGTATGGGCCCAAGTTTCCACATGATTCGCGCCTGATTTTTAGGAGCAACTGGTGGAGAACGGACTATTTTAGAAATCGCAATTCTCTACATTTTTTTTCTGCAGTTCTAGTCAGGTAGAACAGTTCTAGTTTAGAACAGAATTTTTTCTTCAAAAGGGGGCGTGTCCGGCCACTGACACCTGATTTGAAAGTTTCCACAGTGAAAACGTACTCCAAACTAAAGTAGAATGACGCCAGTGAAGATTTTTGTAGAACTGAAAAAACCTGTTCTACACATTAAAAAATCAGGCGCAGGTTACAAATTAGGCGTCCAGAACGAGGTGGGGGGGGGGGGGAGGAAGGGAAGTCATTAAATTCGACAATAAATCCTTATTTATACTTCTACAAATATTATACAAATAAATCCAACCTGAATAAACATTTATAAGCCAAGAAAAGATTAAATAAACCATCTTCCTACCTGTGTGAAAGTGCTTCAGCCAGGGAGAATTCTGCAGCTGTTCGTGCCGCTGAGCGAGAGAGGGAGGGAGGGAGAGAGAGAGGGAGGGAGAGAGAGCGGGGAGCGGGTGTCGGGTCGGGGGGGAGCGGGTCTCGGGTCGGGGCGGGGGTGGGGGGAGCGGGTCTCGGGGGTCGGGTCGGAGCGGGTCTCGGGGGGGGGGGGGGGGGGGGGTGTCGGGTCTCGGTCGGGGGGGGGGGGGGGGGAGCAGGAGCTGGCCGTGGGAGGAGCCTCATTCATGCAGCCCCAGTGAGGCCATTTAGCCAGGGCTAGGGGCTGCGTGCTTCAGGCCCCTCCCACACAGTTCGGTGCCTGGAGCTACTGCACTTGCGTGCTCACTGTAGCGCGCATGTGCAGAGGTCCCGGCACTGTTTTCAGCGCAGGGACCTGGCTCCGCCCCCCCCCACAGCTCGTGCTGGCTGCGCTGAGTGCCACAGGGCCTGTAAGTCGGTGGAGAATACCGAGGATTTTTTTAGGCGCGAAAAACGGGCGCCCAGCTCGGAGGGGCGCCCGTTTTTTTTCTTGTGGAAACTTGGGCCCTATAACCCTGCATTCGAACTCTTCAGATCTTCAGCATTTTCTGTTTCTATTTCAGATTTCCAGTAATTGCAGCTTTTTCTTTGTATTTTACATTGATTATATAGCTCTTGATTATTTTAAGTAACTGCCCGCTGTTCCTTATTTCACTTTTTGCTTTGAGTACTAATATTCTTTCAACAGTTCAAAAGTCAAATATTATAACATAGATTAATGATTAGAATTTCAGAACATTTCATACAACTACAATTCTCTCTTCCTCCATATGGACCCTGGCTACACTTTTGTACCTCACCCAAGTGTCTATTCGTCTATTCACCTAAACACACAGTGTCAACAATATGTAGACTAATTTCAGATAATTATTTTGGAATGCATTACAGCTGAGCCTGATTCTGGCCTCACCCAATGTCCATAAGAACATAGCGATCAGGAGTGGGAATGCGAGCTGATATTCTCCCCTTCCCCCGTCTCCCCATAGGAATATGAGATAAAGAACCACTGTCAGTACATGTGAGAAAGAGGGAAGGGAGAAAAGACAGAATGAGAAAGGAAAAAAAGAAGGGATAAGACATGGTGGGGTGGGGGAGGTGGCGGGGGGAGGAGGAAAGAAGAGATGGGTAGACAGGGGGAATAGAGAATGAGAGAAGAGGATGGAAAATTAGCCAGAAGTAGAAAGAGAGATTTGAGAGACAGTGAGGGAGGAATGAGAAGGCTAGGAAAAGGAGGGAATAGAAGACATGAAAAAAAATTAGAGGAGTCAAAGAAGGAGAAATGAGAGCGAAGGATAGACTGAGACAGTTGGATAGATAGGGATTGAGAATGCATGATTATGAGGAAGGGAATAACAGATGGGGAAAGAAGAAATGAGAAATGGAACATAGAAAATGCTGAACTAAATTTTTTTTCTTCCATGCTTCATGATTTTTTTAGAATTGCATAATTTTTTATATGCAAGTTGTTTATTTGTATTGCACAGCAAATGGTGTTTAGTGTATAAGTAGACAGATATTTACCATTTTAAATTATGCATGTTTTTCTCATTTACCCTGTTTTAATTCCCATTGCTGGCTTCTGTAATCCGTACTTCCTGCAACGGCTGCTAAGCTCTTTTTAAATTGCAAAAAACTGGACATTGTTTATTCAATAAATCAGGCCAATTAAAAATAGCCCAAGTAAGTTCATCCACAAATTTGTCTTGGTGTAGAAGTGATCACGGAGACATGTAGCAGAGAAGCTCTGACAAGTTTCCATAATCTGATTTCCTACTTGTGCCAAAGCTCAATGTCTATCAGATATTGTATTTTCCATAACTGACTAATTATGGTTGTTTAGTATACTTTAACTACTGGGTGGTAATTTTTTCTCAATGTTACTTTAATCTTTTCCTATGCAGGAACCATTTACTACCTTCTTTCTAAACCTACAAGGAGGAAAATTTGATCATGCGGACAGAACATTTTCTGCAGTGTCCAGAGCCTGGCGCAACTGCCAGCGCGATACCTCTGATGTAAAGGTATATAAGAATCTTGTTCTAGATTGTACTGAAATTCTGCTATGGTAGTCTTAAACATTGTGGCCAGTTGTTTCTAAAAGTACAACATTCATAAACGTAGACTGATGTATCTTATGAAGTGAAGAACTTCTAAAGTAACTGTATTTAAGTTAGAGCAGATGTTTTCACTTGTGAAGGTTTTTGGTCATAGTTGATAAGGTATACACCTAGTGTATATACCAGTGTTGGTTATGATCTGGTGCACCTCTGCAGCAGATCTTTCACGGTTCCATACCTACCTACTTCTATCTTAGCCAGACACCACCTATAATTGCTGGTCCTTCGATGCCCCATAGTCACATCTAGAAAACTCTAAGATTTAATTCTCTTATTCATCATATACATGTTGCCTCTCACCATCGTTTCAGATTCTGCATGTTTGCTGGTGACACTTAACTCCACAATTATTGCTATGGTGTCTGATATACTATAATAGATGAGCCAGAACTTCCACCAGCAAAGCATAAGGAAGTAATCTGTTCAGTTCTCACTTAAAATTCTACAGCTTGATTCCTGAGTCCATCCGAAGCCCCGCCTCCGCCCCCGCCCCCCTCCACCCGACTGTACTGAATCCAGCAGTGCACAATCTTATTGTCCTGCTGGATACTAAGCTAAACTTTGAGTTCCACATCTAGTACATCACCAAGGCTGGATAATTTAATCTTCAAAATATCACCCTCCTCCAAACTTACTCTCATCTTCGTCATGACCGAAACACTCATCCATGCTTTCATCACGGCCAGGCTCAACCTCTTAAGTGTTTTCCTCTCTACACAAAGATTAACTCATCCAGCCCTCCGCCACTTGCATCTTGTCATCTGCTCAATCCTGCTTACACATTACTCTTGTTTTCACTAACTTCCACTGGCTCCCTATCATTGATTTTGAAATCCTTGGCCTTGCTTAAAAATGTCTTCATTGCCTAATTCCAACTTTAAGAACATAAGAAATAGGAACACGAGTAGGTCATAGGGCCCCTCGAGCCTGCTCCGCCATTCAATAAGATCACGGCTGATCTAATCATGGACTCAGCTCCACTTCCCCGCCCAATCCCCATAATCCCTTATTCCCTTATCGTTCAAGAAACTGTCTATTTCTGTCTTAAATTTATTCAATGTCCCAGCTATCACAGCTCTCTGAGGCAGCGAATTCCACAGATTACTTTGAGAGAAGAAATTTCTCCTCATCTCTGTTTTAAATGGGTGTCTCCTTATTCTAAGATTATGCCCTCTAGTTCTAGTCTCCCCCATCAGTGGAAACATCCTTTCTGCATCCACCTAGTCAAGCCCCCTTATAATCTTATACGTTTCGATAAGATCACCTCTCATTCTTCTGCATTCCAATGAGTAGAGGCCCAACCTACTCAACCTTTCCTCATAAGTCAACTCCCTCATCCCCGGAATCAACCTCGTGAACCTTCTCTGAACTGCCTCCAAAGCAAGTATATCCTTTCGTAAATATGGAAACCAAAACTGCACGCAGTATTCCAGGTGTGGCCTCACCAATACCTTCTATAGCTGTAGCAAGACTTCCCTGTTTTTATACTCCATCCCCTTTGCAATAAAGGCCAAGATACCATTGGCCTTCCTGATCACTTGCTGTACGAGCACACTATCCTTTTGCGTTTCATGCACAAGTTCCCCCAGGTCCTGCTGTACTTTCTTTTGCAACTTTCTCCAGCCCTCGACTTCTACATCCCTTCAGCTCACACCCTCCACTTTTGAGTCTGAAATCCTGATCATTTTTCCCCCATGCACTTTTCACTGTACCCAACAGAGGCCTCAGACCTCATTGCCCTATGCTCTGAAATTCTCTTCCTAGAATCATAGAAATTTACAGTCCAAAAGGAGGCCATTCGGCCCATCGTGTTTATGCCGGGGTCGAAAAAAAGCTATCCAGCCTAATCCCACTTTCCAGCTCTTGCTCCGTGTAGCCCTGCAGGTTGCAGCATTTCAAGTGCACATCCAAGTACTTTTTAAATGTGGTGAGGATTTCTACCTCTACCACCCTTTCAGGCAGTGAGTTCCAGACCCCATCGACCGCCAAGTGAAAACATTGCTCCTCAACTCTCCTTTAATCCTTCTACAATTACTTTAAGTCTATGCCCCCTGGTTATTGACCTCTCTGCTAAGGAAAATAGGTGCTTCCTATCCACTCTATCTAGATTCCTCAATTTTATACACCTCAATTAAGTCACCCCTCAGTCTCCGCTGTTCCAAAGAAAACAACCCCAGCCCATCCAATCTTTCCTCAGAGCTAAAATTCTCCAGTCTTGGCAACATCCTTATAAATCCCCTGCTCCTTTACATTTCTCAGTATCCCACCATGTATTGTGTATTCACTTGTCTTTTTAGCCCTCCCCAAATGCATTACCTCACATTTCTCTGGATTGAATTCTATTTGCCACTTTTCTGCCCATCTGACCAGTCTATCGATATCTTCCTGCAGTCTACAGCTATCCTCTTCATTATCAACCTCACTGCCAATTTTTGTATCATCTGCAAACTTCTTAATCATGGCCCCTGCATTGAAGTCTAAATTATTGATATATACCACAAAAAGCAGGGGAGCTAGTACTGAGCCCTGCAGAACCCCACTGTAAATAGCCTTCCAGTCACAAAAACACCCATCAACCATTATCCTTTGCTTCCTGCCAGGGAACCAATTTTGGATCCAACTTGCCACTTTCCCTTGAATCTCATGGGCTTTAAATTTTTTGACCAACCTGCCATATGGGACCTTGTCAAAGGCCTTACTAAAATCCATGTAGACTCCATCAAATGCACTACTCGTTACTTAAAATCATGGAGCCCGAAATTGGTGGCCTTGCCACCCACTGCCGTTGGCTACCGCCGAGTTTTTTTCGGCGGACTCCCCTCGGTGACAAATTCCTCCAGGTCTGCAGCCGGCGGGAGGGGAGTACCGCCAGGAACCGCCCGCTGGTAACCAAGTCACGCAAGTGTCCTCCCGCCCGCCAAGCTGGCAGATTCCAAGCGGGAGTCGGCGGCAGCAGGGGAAAAGACCGCTGCGTGGAGGCAGGTCTAACCCTGACGATAAGTAAGAAGACATGTAAAAAATGGTTAGTGAACATCTTTTAATTTTTTTTTCCAGTGATTTATCTGTATGGGGTCCCCTGAAGGTATTCCACTGGTTGTTTTTTTCAAGATTTTTATTTTTAGGTGTGTCACCCCCCCCACAACCCCCTCCCTTGGCGGCACTTTGGCAAGGATTGCATTTGCCGCTGCGATTAGGGGCTCCCGCCCACTGCCGCCCAGATTGACCTGTTATTTTCCCTAAAATCTGCTGCAGGACCTCTTCCATCTTTCTGCTTATGTCATTGGTACTGATATGGACCATGACTTCTAGCTGTTCACCCTTCCCCCCTGAGAATGTCCTGCAGCCGCTCAGTGACATCCTTGAGCCTGGCACCAGGGAGGCAACATACCATCCTGGCAACACATCTTCGGCCACAGAAAAGCCTGTCCATTCCCCTAACTATTAAATCCCCTATCACTGTTGCTTTATTGACCTTCCTCCTCCCCACGCCCCCGAAAGCTGAGCCATGGTGCTGTGGTCTTTGCTTTGGCTGTACTCCTTAGAGGAGCCGTTGCCATCACCAGTAGATTAGAAAGTGAGATGCACTGGGGGTGGGGGGGAGTGTTCCTTCACTACCAGCCTGGTCCTCTTTGTCTTTCTGGTGGTCACTCATTCCCTATCTGCCTGCAAACTCTTAAACTGCGGGGTGACTAAAACCTGGAGCTTGAGCTCCTCCAGCTGATGACACTTCCTGCACATGTGGTTGTCTAGGACATGAGAAGCATCCTGAACTTCCCACGTGGCACAGGATATACATTCAATGGGACTGAGGTGCCTTGCCATGCCTCTGTTTATTAGAGTACCCCCTGAGATGGCTGCGCTCCTCTAATTCTGCCCTCTTGAGCATTGCTGATTATAATCGCTCAACCATTGGTAGCCGTGCCTTCTATTGCCTAGGCCCTAAGCTCTGGAATTCCCCCTCTACCTCACTTTCCTCCTTTAAGATGCTCTTCAAATTAAATTTTCCTGCTCTTTTTGCTAAGCATTTTCTTTTAAATTTCCATTTAAAAGGCCATTCAGCCTGATTTTCTTTTAAATACTATTGATGATGTTCCAGTGACTGAAAAGTACATATATATATATATATATATGGTTATAAAATGGGAATTACCATTAACCAGCTGAGGAGAAGGCTTCATATTTAAGACATAAATTGCATTTAACCACCTTAATTTCTCCCTATTTAGCTCGATGTTAAATTTTTTGTCGTATAATACTCCTGTGAAGCATCTTGGCATGTTTTACTACATTAAAGGCACCATATAAATATAAGTTGTTGTTATCCAGTAGGTCTCAGGCCCCTGGACTAAAAAATCAAAACTCTCCATCTAACGAAATGTGCACTTTCTCGGATATGTTGCATTTCAAAGGCCATTCAGCCTGATCTTTTAAATACCATTGATGATGTTCCAGTGACTGGAAAGTGGTTATAAAATGGGAAGTACCACTAACCAGCTGAGAAGTTTTAATATTTAATAAATAAATTGCATTTAAATGAGGTTTAGGGTACAATCAACTCCACAAAGGTTTAGGTACAATTACTGGCAGTTGAAACTTTATTGTGCAGTATGGTGAATGTGAAATATATGGGTTTCAAATCTCAGTTCACTACATGTGCAATTCTGATCTTGGGCATGTGATCAAGAGGAAAAGGAAGGTACTGCCCCCATCTCCCAGCATCCAGACACAAAAGATTGAGATCAGAGGCTTCCCGCGGGCAGATGCCTCCGACCGAAAAAATGTTAACAAAAGTACCTGGTGGTCCTGGAGGAATGCACACTTCTGGTCTGAGGCCTAGATGCGCAGCCCAGCGCAGAGGCCCGTGCATCCCAAGAACATAAGCGCAACCTGGGATCATGTGGGCCTGGACCACCAATCACAATGTAATATTCTCATTGATGATAATGGTGAGTTCTGTTTGTATGAGCTCCTATTACTAGCAATGAGAATATCCCCCAAAACAGAAACACAACACAATAAATAAAAAAAACACCTCACATATTTAAAATTAATGGAAATTGAATTAAATTGAATGTTTTAGGAAAAAATTCATTTAAAAAAAAAAGTTTATAAAATATTTTAACAGGGTTAAAAATAAAATTACCTTAATGGACTGAGTTTTTAATATAAAAATTAGTGAGAACATTTAATTTTTCTATCTTTTAAAACTCTTGCGCTGCTTTTATCAGGCATAAGAGTTTTAAGGACATTTGCTGGGCAAGAGTTGGGCAAATAGCCTAAATCTTTGTCCGCGAAGGCCCTTCTCTCGGGGATGTGTTGGAACTGTCAAAATAAATTTGACAGTTCGCAAGTGCCGGACTTTGGCGCATGTGCTTTGCGCGCCTTAACCTGGAACTTGTGGGGCCTCTTCAGGCGGGTGCGCACATCATACCCACCTGGGCAGCCCGCAATTTCAGGGCCAGTGTTTTTTGTGGAACCTGGTAGGCTGTCCTCTTGGAAATAGATTGAATGGAATTATAAAGAAAATGCTTAACAAAAAGAGCAGGAAAATGTTCTTATTTACTAATTGATTTCAAATCTGTGTTGTGTAAAAGTGCTTTGTCTAGTGAGGATGAACTGATAAATGGAACATTTTAATCTTCTCCAGGGTATTCAAATCAACTATATATTTCAACTCAAATATATTTTTCTATTCAACAAAATAGCAGTCCAAAACCACGATTAAAAACACAAGCTTTTAATGTCAACAACCTGTAGATTTCATTGTTCTTGTGTTTTCATGCACTTACCTTTAGTGTAAGTTTTAATCACAGAATTAAATTGCATATGGATACAGCACAACAATGGGTCGGTTTCTCTGACTACCCAATGAATTTTCATGTGTGCAGAATATCCAGTTTATGTAAGGGTAATGGACACCAGGATGAATCTTCTGTGATCTTTTTCATTTCAAAAGACCTTCCTGCACAGTGGACTGATTGATTATTTTGATTTGTTGTTCAAATATCAGTTAGCTGGCTTTGCCTGGAGGCTAGTGGTAATCAACATTGCAGAGAATCACATGAATTGGCTGCGGAGAGAGTTCATGCCAGTAGGTATCACACTTTAATGAAGAAAGCTGAAGCATATGTGTGGTCACAACCAATTCATGTCTTCATACCATGAAAGCCTTGGGGTTCATGATCAAAGCAAAGGCCTAATCCTTACATTGCTGTACTGGGATATAACCTTTGTTTGAACCTATCTGAATTTTCTAATGGTCATGTCTTTTAACAAATTCAAATTAATTGTTTTTTTTTGTATTGCTTGTTTTCAATGAAAGCTATCTTAACTTGCAATATTTCCCTAAATATCAATTATATAAATTTACCAGAGTCCCATTGTTACCTGAATTTTTTTAAATCATAAAATAATTGCATTAATTTTTTAAATATCTGAAACACATGGTATTTTTTCCAGGATCAGGTATTTTATCGAAATATAAAGCATATTCAGGTTTTTAAGGCTTTTAGTACTGACTATAATGCATATTCCAGAACCCTTTAAGAAAATGTTCCTGTTCCTTCTATTAAATCTCAGTGGGAGTTCTACAAAGGCATTTGTGTGAAGATTTGTGGAAAATAAGAGCAAAGTTCTTGGAGCCCTACCGACTGCAGTACCCCCCGCTCTTCCCCCCCTCCCCCGCCCAAAAAAAACCAAAAGTGAAGACTTCCAATAGAGAGGAAATGAACAGAATTACAGATCGTTAAAAAAACTCTATTGTTAGGAAAATAATCTCAGGCCACTGATTCGGGCATAAAAATGTATCCAGTTAATCACATCAGGGGTACCAATTTTACAGAGTACCTGTATTTAAATGTATATATTATCAATAGAAATGCAGATCAATATATCTGTTATATAGTGGTATCAGGTATAACAGTTGCATCAATCAAGATTGTCTCTTCCTTCTCTCTTCACCCAAAGCAAGGTAACAGAAGCGAGTAAGTCAGTTTTGTTCACACAAAGTATTCAAATTTGAATTGAAGTGAGCATGAAGTCACAGAGCAACGACTGCATTTATATAGCACCTTTAACGTAGTAAAATGTCCCAAGGCATTTCACAGGAGCGTTATCAAACAAAATTTGACACCAAGCCACATGAGATATTAGGACAGGTGTTCAAAAGCTTGTCAGGGGCGTTTTAAGGGGCATCTTAAAGGAGGAGAGAGAGATAGGGAGGGAATTCCAGAGCTTATAGGCAGTTGAAGGCATGGAGGCAATGGTAGAGCAATTAAAATCTGGGATGTGCAAGAGGCCAGAATTGGAGAAACGCAGAGATCTTGGAGGATTGTCGGGCTGAAGGAGGTGACATAAATAGGGATGTGTGAGGTCATAGAGGGATTTGAAATCAAGGATGAGAATTTTTAAATCGAGTCATTGATCGAACATGAGCCAATGTAAGTCAGCGAGTATGGGAGTGATGGGCGAATGGGACTTAGTACCAGTTAGGGTACAGGCAGTAGAGCCACGTAACAAATCAGAGGCAGTAGAGGGGTGGAGAGAGACGGTGGTTAGGTTGAGCTGGATGTCGTCAGCATACATGTGGAACCTGTTGTCGTATTTTTGGATGATGTCGTCGAGGGGGAGCATGTAGATGAAAAATAGGAAGGTAGATTCTTGCCCCCCCTCCAAAGGTAATGCAGGAGCAGGAAGTGAGTGTATTGAAGGTGATTCTCTGGCTAGACTGGATAAATAAGAATGGAAGCTGGTGAGGGCAGTCCCACCCACTTGGATGATGGAGACGCATTGGAGGAGGATGGTGTGGTCAACCATGTCAAAAGGTCGGGAAGAATGAGGAAGGATAGTTTTTCACGGTCACGGTCACAGTCACATAGGATGTCATTTGTGACGTTGATCAAGGCCGATTCAGTGCTGTGGCAGGGGTGGAAACATGATTGGAGGTGTTCAAGGATGTGCACAGATTTAGGAGATAACAACAGATTCTCGGACTTTGGAGAGGCTGGAGATGGGGTGGTAATTTGCAAGGACAAAAGGGTTAAGTGTAGGTTTTTTGAGGGGAGGTGGTGATGATGGCCAACTTGAAGGGGAGGGGATTAGTAGCCGATGGGAGGGAACCATTAATAATATCAGCAGTTTGGTGAGTGTAGAGTCGAGGGAGCAGGAGGTGGGTCTCGTGGACAAGAAAGCTCGGAGAGGGCATGAGGGGGGGACTAGGACAGAAACTAGATAAAACAAGTTCATGGATAGGGCGGGGGGGACCTGTACAGGAAGTTTGACTTGGTGGGCTATAGGAAGGGAGGGAGGCAGCTGATGGATGGTCTCAATCTTAGTGATAAGAAGTCCATGAATTCCTCGCACTTATTGTTGGAGGTGTGGGTAGAAGGGGCAGGGAAGAGGTGTTTAAGAAGATGGTTTGTAGTGGTGAAGAGAAGCTGAGGGTAATCTTTTCATTCCAGGATGATCCTGACCTGCGTAATGATGTTGTCAAATTCTATGATATCTGCTTTGAGCAACTTTGCAGTTGTAGTTGTTTAGAATTTTTATTCACTATTCTTACCACTTCGATCAAATGAAAAAAATCTGTTTTTTGAATTGAGTGTAATATCTCCAAGTTTGCAGATGATACTAAGCTGGGTGGCGGTGTGAGCTGTGAGGAGGATGCTAAGATGCTGCAGGGTGACTTGGACAGGTTAGGTGAGTGGGCAAATGCATGGCAAATGCAGTATAATGTGGATAAATGTGAGGTTATCCACTTTGGTAGCAAAAATATGAAGGCAGAATATTATCTGAATGGTGGCAGATTAGGAAAAGGGGAGGTGCAACGAGACCTGGGTGTCATGGTACATCAGTCATTGAAAGTTGGCATGCAGGTACAGCAGGCAGTGAAGAAGGCAAATGGCATGTTGACCTTCATAGCTAGGGGATTTGAGTATAGGAGCAGGGAGGTCTTAATGCAGTTGTACAGGGCCTTGGTGAGGCCTCACCTGGAATATTGTGTTCAGTTTTGGTCTCCTACTCTGAGGAAGGACGTTCTTGCTATTGACGAAGTGCAGCAAAGGTTCACCAGACTGATTCCAGGGATGGCAGGACTGACATATGAGGAGAGACTGGATCGACTGGGCCTGTATTCGCTGGAGTTTAGAAGAATGAGAGGGTATCTCATAGAAACATATAAAATTCTGACAGGACTGGACAGGTTAGATGCAGGAAGAATGTTCCCGATGTTGGGGAAGTCCAGAACCAGGGGTCACAGTCCAAGGATAAGAGGTAAGCCATTTAGGACCGAGATGAGGAGAAACTTCTTCACTCAGAGAGTTGTTAACCTGTGGAATTCTCGACCACAGAGAGTTGTTGATGCCAGTTCGTTAGATATATTCAAGAGGGAGTTAGATATGGCCCTGACTGCTAAAGGGATCAAGGGGTATGGAGAGAAAGCAGGAAAGGGGTACTGAGGTGAATGATCAGCCATGATCTTATTGAATGGTGGTGCAGGCTCGAAGGGCCGAATGGCCTACTCCTGCACCTATTTTCTATGTTTACAACACTGCAAAGTTAACTTTAAGAAAAAATCCAAAACAATAAAAATTGCTTTTCTTTCTCTTGCTTCTCTCTTCCACTCCCCTTCCAGCTGTAACGAATGCAGTTGCCACCTGGCCATTTTTTTTCATGGCTGTTGCCAGTTTATTGTTTTAGCCAGCATAATAGCGCCTGTTTTCTAATGTTGCAATGCAGTTTTTATATTAAAGAAAATTGATTTACACATGCATTGTTTTGGGAATAATGTCACAGGTGCTTTAAAAATTCATCGACTGTCAGCCGTACTGCCAGTTATTTAGCACGTACAGATAGGCAGTGCCAGATGCTAGAGAAATGTGCGTCATAGTGGAAGGGCATATACACTGAGGCTGGCATATTTTCCATTTTGGGAGAAAAAGTGCACAATTTTCTGGCCCTCCCTTTCGAGCTGTTTCTTCACATTGCCTGAAGGTAGCATACTTCATGGCTTTAGTAGATTTATTATTGTTTGGTTTACAATAAAAAGCAGATCTGCAGACATACTGAAATTTAAAAATATCATGACCACTGCATGTAGCAATAAAAAGCTAGCATGTTGATTGATACAATGATGCTGCAACTAGTTATTTGAACATCTTCCTTTGCTCAAGTTACTTCCCTTTTTAAATTGAATGCATCCAAAACAATGAATACTTTGTTAGACATAATGTCAGTATCTTCGTTTAAACTTTGGCTTGTTCAAGGAAGAGCAAAGACAAGGGAGGTCAGAGGTAGCGCAGTAACATTAATCTATAGAGTCTTAAACCACCTTCATGCTGACTGACTTTGCTTTCGTGTGCCCAAGAGTTATTGCTGGTCTCTGACCTGATGATTAATCTTCCAGGTTCTGGTCTTGATTTTTTTTTCTTCAGCTGCTCTTAACTGAACATGAAATTCTAATACAATATGCCACATCGAGTGATTGGGTAGTGTAGTTTATAAATCCATGAAAAGATCTTGTTCATGTAAAGACTTACCAGTTATCTTTAACATCTCATACGGTCAGGTACTGCTGCCCCTTTAAAATATTGTTTATTTCACTTCAAAGATGTCAGTTGCAGATCTAACTGCACTTACCACCTCTTACCTTGGATGACTTCCCTATAGTTGCTGTTCTTTCTTGGCCACATGATGCCTTTTGACCTCAAATAGAATTCCATTTTCTCCATTGCTCCAATGAAGTTCCCTCCAAAAAGCTTGGGCCTAAACATTTGTTGATGCCACGCCTATTTTACAGGCATAAAATGGATGCCAAAGCAGCCAGTATGGTGGGCAATGTGCGAATGCGTATTCCATATTGGTAAAGGCTTCAGTGTAGGTATCCAGGACCCACACCGGAAACAGGTGTTAGGCCCTTTGCATATGCAAATACGAGGACCCCCTTACCAAAAACTGGCTGCCCTGAACGCAGCCGGTGCTGTGTTTATATGTGGCCTGACCACCGCTTCTTAAAGGGATCGCTGGAGGCCACCACTAAATAGGTTTTTTAAAAAAATACTGAGTTGAATTACTCCTCCTAGCGCCACAGCAGTCCCGAAGACCACTTGTTCTCTCCCCAATCCCCACAAGGACTGACCTGAGGGCCACTAGCAGGGAGGCAGCTGACCCAACATCATCATCAAAGAACCAAGGAGCTGCCTCTGAACCCCCAATTGGCGTTTGTAGCTTGCCGGCAATATGCTGATGAGGCCCAATTTTGGATGTGCTTTGGACCTCTGGTTTCTGGCGCACATGGTCTACCAGAACACACAGCAAGAAGATATTCCGCGTTCAGTAAGTTAGTCCTGTTACTAGACTTGACAGAAGTTCCAATTATAACTCTCAAGGTATCACATCAAAAAGAACCAAGTTTCACGTCGTCCTTTTGTCTCTTTAAGTACCTTAAGCCCAAATTTCCCCAGGAGTTGCTCTGTTTTTTTTTTTGGAGCAACTTGATTTTTCTGGAGTATTTTTTTCAGTTGCAATTCTGGTCATTTAATTTGCGCCAGTGTAAGTGAGTTAGTTAGGTTTTTTTTAGTTTCGTTTTTTTTCAAAAGGAGGCGTTACCAGCCACTTACGCCTGTTTTGGCCATTTAAGCAAGTTTAGCCAGCTAAAAGTTACGGCAAACTAACTTAGGCCAGCGTACTATTGTACGTTCAGAAAAACCTTGCGGTGACTTAAGAAATTAGCGCAGGCAGCCAGAGATAGGATGGGGAAGAGGACCTTGCAAAACACTAAACACCTTCACAACAACATTAAAGAAGCATAAATGCATTTAGAGCACCAAGCACGAAACAAAGTAGTACATTTGCACCAAGCACTAAGAGTAATAAGCAATTAATTAACAAATAAAAAATAGAATGAACCTTGCACCTAAAGCACCAAGACCAAAGTAATAAGCAATCAATTAATCAGTAAATAACAAATAAAAAGTAGATGTCCTACTTTAGGGAATGCAGCGGGCCGCCGAAGAGGGAGCCCATTCGATCAGGGCTAGGGACAGCGTACTTTGGGCCCCTCCCACACAGTCTGCAGCGCGTACTCACAGATTCGGCCTGCCAGGAGCTACTGCACATGCGCGCAGACTCTAGCGCGCATGTGCAGAGGTCCGGCACTATTTTCAGCGGCAGGATCTGGCTCCGCCCCCAATCCACTGGGCCACGCTATGCAATCACCGAGGTGAAGCTGGGGAGTAGCCAGAATCGAGAGGAAGATTTTTGGCGCTTGAAGGCGGACAAAAGCGGTACACCTCGGGTGAGGGCGCCAGAAAAAGGGATTGGGGAAATTTGAGCCCCTTATTCCAATTTAGTATCATATTTGGCAGCCTTGTTTTTGCTGCATGCATCTGGTCATTTAAATATTTATAACTTATTCAGCCCTGGGCTACTGCACTAGTAACTACTTAATAGCTTGGTCATAAAAAATTGTTTTTCTCTTTATTTGAATAACTTGATAGATGGTAGTTTTAAATCTTAGTGCATGTCATCTCAGCTTTCAACTCCTTTTACTAAGATGGCTAATACTGAGGAGTATTATTACTGTAGAGATTTATCAGAGATATTTGGAGTCCTGTTGCCTCATTGAAAAACCATAGAAGTTTACAAAAGAGGACGCTTTCTGTCGCACTGTGTCTGTGTCAAATCTTTACTAGAGAAAACTAGTCGTATTGCTCTACTCTCTCCCCATAGCCTTCTATCTTACTACGATTTTAATATTTATCCAATTTTCCTGTAAAACATGCAATGGTCTCTGCTTCAACCACTCCCTGTGGCAATTCCTCTGTGTAAAGAATTTTTTTCTAACCCATCTCTTCACTTTCTCAGTGGTAATTTAAATTGAAGTTGTCTCGTCACTAACACTTCAACGGGAGGAAATAGGCTTTCCCTGTTCAATCTATCAAAACTGTTCACAATTTTTAAAACCTCTTATTAAATCGTCTCTTAGCCATCTCTGCTCCAGTGGAAATAGTCCCAGTGTCATAAGTCTCCTCACATCTAAAGTTTCCCATTTCTGGCATCATTCTGGACAACCTACCCTATATACTCTCTCTGGCTTTAATATCCTTTTTATAAGGGGGTACCCAATACATTACACAGTACTCTTTATCTATGGTCTAACCAATGTTTAGTATAAATTCATTAGTACTTCTTTCCTCGTGTACTATATGCCCCATTTCTAAAATTCAAAATACTATTGGCCTTTTATAACTTTATCTACCTGTACTTGCACTTTCATGGAATTAGATGTTTGCACTCCTAGGTTTCTCTGTTCATAAACACCAAATTACATATTGATTGGGCTAACCAAACTGGTAGCAATGCGGTGGAGGAGGATTTCCTGGTGTGTATTAGGGATGGTTTTCGAGACCAATATGTCGAGGAACCAACTAGAGGGTTGGCCATCCGAGACTGGGTGATGTGTAATGAGAAGGGACTAATTAGCAATCTTGTTGTGCGAGGACCCTTGGGGAAGAGTGACCATAATATGGTAGAATTCTTTATTAAGATGGAGAGTGACACAGTTAATTCGGAAACTAGGGTCCTGAACTTAAGGAAAGGTAATGTCGACGGTATGAGACGTGAATTGGCTAGAATAGACTGGCAAAGGATACATAAAGGGTTGACGGTGGATAAGCAATGGCAAACATTTAAAGATCACATGGATGAACTTCAGCAATTGTACATCCCTGTCTGGAGTAAAAATAATACGGGGAAGGTGGCTCAACCGTGGCTAACAAGGGAAATTAAGGATAGTGTTAAATCCAAGGAAGAGGCATATAAATTGGCCAGAAAAAGTAACAAACCTAAGGACTAGGAGAAATTTAGACTTCAATAGAGGAGGACTAAGGGTTTAATTAAGAGGGGGAAAATAGAGTACGAGAGGAAGCTTGCAGGGAACATAAAAACTGACTGCAAAAGCTTCTATAAATATGTGAAGAAAAAAAGATTAGTGAAGACAAATGTAGGTCCCTTGCAGTCGGATTCAGGTGAATTTATAATGGGGAACAAAGAAATGGCAGACCAATTGAACAAATACATAGGTTCTGTCTTCACGAAGGAAGACACAAATAACCTTCCGAATGTACTAGGGGACCGAGGGTCGAGTGAGAAGGAGGAACTGAAGCATATCGTTATTAGGCAGGAAATTGTGTTAGGGAAATTGATGGGATTGAAGGCCGATAAATCCCCGGGGCCTGATAGTCTGCATTCCAGAGTACTTAAGGAAGGCCCTAGAAATAGTGGATGCATTGGTGATCATTTTCCAACAGTCTATCGACTCTGGATCAGTTCCTATGAACTGGAGGGTAGCCAATGTAATACTACTTTTTAAGAAAGGAGGGAGAGAGAAAACCTGTAATTATAGCCTGACATCAGTAGTGGGGAAAATGTTGGAATCAATCATTAAGGATGAAATAGCAACGCATTTGGAAAGCAGTGACAGGATCGGTCCAAGTCAGCATGGATTTATGAAAGGGAAATCATGCTTGACGAATCTTCTGGAATTTTTTGAGGATGTAACTAGCAGAGTGGACAAGGGAGAACCAGCGGATGTGGTGTATTTGAACTTTCAAAAGGCTTTTGACAAGGTCCTGCACAATAGATTGATGTGCAAAATCAAAGCTCATGGTATTGGGGATAATGTACTGACGTGGATAGAGAACTGGTTGGCAGACAGTCGGGATAAACGGGTCCTTTTCAGAATGGCAGGCAGTGACTAGTGGAGTGCCGCAGGGCTCAGTGCTGGGACCCCAGCTCTTTACAATATACATCAATGATTTAGATGAAGGAATTGAGTGTAATATCTCCAGATTTGCAGATGATACTAAACTGGGTGACGGTGTGAGCTGTGAGGGGGACGCTAAGAGGCTGCAGGCTGACTTGGACAGGTTAGGTGAGCGGGCAAATGCATGGCAGATGCAGTATAATGTGGATCAATGTGAGGTTATCCATTTTGGGGGCAAAAACACGAAGGCAGAATATTATCTGAATGGCGGCAGATTAGGAAAAGGGGAGGTGCAACGAGACCTGGGTGTCATAGTACATCAGTCATTGAAAGTTGGCATGCAGGTACAGCAGGCAGTGAAGAAGGCAAATGGCATGTTGACCTTCAAAGCTAGGGGATTTGAGTATAGGAGCAGGGAGGTCTTACTGTGGTTGTACAGGGCCTTAATGAGGCCTCACCTGGAATATTGTGTTCAGTTTTGGTCTCCTAATCTGAGGAAGGACGTTCTTGCTGTTGAGGGAGTGCAGCGAAGGTTCACCAGACTGATTCCAGGGATGGCTGGACTGCCATATGAGGAGAGACTGGATCAACTGGGCCTTTATTCACTGGAGTTTAGAAGGATGAGAGGGGATCTCATAGAAACGTATAAGATTCTGACGGGACTGGACAGGTTAGATGCGGGAAGAATGTTCCCGATGTTGGGGAAGTCCAGAACCAGGGGACATAGTCTTAGGATAAGGGGCAGGCCATTTAGGACTGAGATGAGGAGAAACTTCTTCACTCAGAGAGTTGTTAACCTGTGGAATTCCCTACCGCAGAAAGTTGTTGATGCCAGTTCATTGGATGTATTCAAGAGGGAGTTAGATGTGGCCCTTACGGCTAAGGGGATCAAGGGGTATGGAGAGAAAGCAGGAAACGGGTATTGAGGGAATGATCAGCCATGATCTTATTGAATGGCGGTGCAGGCTCGAAGGGCCGAATGGCTTACTCCTGCACCTATTTTCTATGTTTCAGTGCCTTTCCATTTAGTGTACAAATCCCATTTCTTGTGTTTTTTCTCTAAAATGTATTACCACACGCTTATCTACATTAAATTGCTAACCTGTCTGTTTTCCTGAACTTTTTTACAGCCCACCCAGCTATTTGCCAAGCTTGCTACTTTTGTATCAACAAATTTTGAAATTCTATTCATTGTACCCAAGTTCAAATGATCTACATATACACAAGAGCAAAACTGGACCTAGCACTGACGGCTGGGGTATATCTTTTCCAACATTTCTCTAGTCCAATCAGCACTCATTTGCTGTAACTCATGGTTTATTGTCCATTAAGAAACTTTCTATGTATGTTGCTACATTTCCTCTTATACCATACACCTGAATTTGTCTAGCAAGCCTCTTGTGGGAACACCTAATCAGATGCTTTCTGAAAAATCCATCTGCACTACATCCTCTGTATTCTGTTAATCTGGTCTCCTCTTCAAAAAAATACTCAAGTTTGTTGTACATGACCTGATTTGAACAGATCTGTGCTGGCTGTTCTTGCTCCAGCAAACGACCTGAATCGGATTTTACATGGTCTAATTAGTTCACTCTCCCTTTGAAAACATAGCTATGTAAAGTTGCCGACCCCAAAATGTAGCCCTCTGGTGGCTCTAATGTAGATTGTGAAGGTACGTGAACTGCACAACTTGGTCACCGATCGTTATTATCTCCCATAGTATGAGTGCAGAGAAGTACTTTGGATCTCTTCCAAAATTAATTCTTAAAGCAATATCTGAATTTCATGTAGCCCAAGAAATTATACTCACCTACTTTCCCTGTGTGCATAAAATGTACAAATTCCAGGTTGGTGTAATAAGAGAATCTCTCAATGCACAGACGATATAAAAAGGCTCAAAAATTTCAAGCTATTAAAAATGCGTCAATTAAAATTTTGTACAAACTTTCACCAAAAAGACTTAAAATGGCCCAGGTCTCACGCCGGCAAATCAAATGAGCCTGCTGCTAATCCCACAGCCCCACTCTTGCCTCTCACCACAGGTTAAAATTGTGCCTTAAATATGCAAAACAAAATGTTTGTGCTTTTAAATTCCAGATCCCTGTCCTGCAAAATCATGTAATCAGTTGAAACTGATGAGCCCAATTTGGAATCCGTGTTATTGGACATGGTTTTGATAGCTGTTAAGATGGGAGGGATGCCACCATCTACCTCTCCATACACTGACACTTCAATTTTATACATAAATATGTGCAATCCATGCCAGCCAGATTGTGGAAGAAATTTCCAGCTGGCACAGTAACCACTGGTGTTGGTCAACATGTGCTATGCTCTTGTGTTTTAGAGTTTAAACTATGTTGGTGAACAGAGCACATGTTGACCATAACACCAGCCGATGACTGTACCACCTGGTAACTTCCTTTACTCAAGCAGAGCATTGCCACCTCACACATGTTCTTCATTAAAATGAAAGTGTTGAGAAGCAGAGGGTCTCGAGTAAGAAATGAAAGGTTGAGACAAGTAAAAAATGTTCTGAATAAATAACAGCTATTTACAAATATAGTGCAAATGTATTTATTTCCAAACTAGGCTTTAAGTCATACTATGCTGTTACAATGCGTGTATAGATAACTTGGTTGAGAAGTGGCAGAATTTTGAAAAACAAAATGTAATTTTTATATCCTGTTCCACTGTGTTAGAAGAATTCAGTGAGCGGCTTTTTGTTGAATATTACTTTATTTCCACTGTATATATTTACATTAATGAAAACTGAGTCCTTTTTCTTTCCATTTAGATGCTTGTTGAAAAATTTTCACAGTCACATCCAGCACTGTTTGTGGGGGATTTTTGGCTGTTTGCAACACTCATTTACTTTCGGCACTTAAGTTTACATTTTACTCTGCTCATTTTATTAAGGTGTTAAGCAAAAATTATGAAAACCTTGAAACTTTTGTGAATCTCTTCAGTATTAACCAAGCATTTCCTCATTCATTTTTTAACCTTTAGGACTATCACCTCTATTTTAGTTGTGCCTTTATAATGTAGATACGGCTCTATTTTTTCCGCTTCCCCCCCTTTAACCAAAACTTCTAAAGTTACCCATGACACTCATGAAAAATTGATTGAAAACTCTTACTTATACCACAGATATCAGATAAACCATATCTATGTTCAAAGTACTTGCAATAGTGAGCAAAAATGACACGTAAAATTGAGTGACATTTTTGAGGTGCAGGGATTTTTTATTAATTCAAATTGTTCTTGTCTGCTAATGTTGATTCAATGGTTAATAATCTGTTTGAATGTAACCACAACAATAACTATTGTCAATGACATCTTGATTTTGATTTCGGCAATTCTGCTAATTCAATGATGTAGCACAAGACTGGGGAATTAGTAATGGGGAACATGGAGATGGCAGAAACTCTGAACAAATATTTTGTATCAGTCTTTACGGTAGAGAACACTAACAATATCCCAACAGTGGATAATCAATAGACTATAGCGGGGGGAGGAATCACACTCACTGAGGAGGTGGTACTCTGTAAGATAATGGGATTAAAAGCAGATAAATCCCCAGGACCTGATGGCTTGCATCCTAGGGTCTTAAGAGAAGTAGCGGCAGGGATTGTGGATGCATTAGTTGTAATTTACCAAAATTCCCTGGATTCTGGGGAGGTCCCAGCATATTGGAAAACTGCAAATGTAACACCCCTATTTAAAAAAGGAGGCAGACAAAAAGCAGTAAACTATAGACCAGTTAGCCTAACATCTGTGGTTGGGAAAATGTTGGAGTCCATTATTAAAGAAGCAGTAGCAGGACATTTGGAAAAGCAAAATTTGGTCAGGCAGAGTCAGCATGGATTTATGAAGGGGAAGTCATGTTTGACAAATTTGCTGGAATTCTTTGAGAATGTAACAAACAGGGTGGATAGAGAGGAACCAGTGGATGTGGTGTACTTGGACTTCCAGAAGGCATTTGACAAGGTGCCACATAAAAGGTTACTGCACAAGATAAAAGTTCACGGGGTTGGGGGTAATATATGAGCATGGATAGAGGATTGGCTAACTAACAGAAAACAGAGCCGGGATAAATGGTTCATTCTCTGGTTGGCAACCATTTAACTAGTGGGGTGCCGCAAAGATCAGTGCTGGGACCCCAACTATTTACAATCTATATTAACGACTTGGAAGAAGGGACTGAGTGTAACATAGCCAAGTTTGCTTTTACTCCCATCTTTGTATCGTCAGCAATGTGTAAGGAGGACACAGAAAATCTGCAAAAGGACATCGACAGGCTAAGTGAGTGGGCAAAAATTTGGCAGATGGAGTATAATGTTGGAAAGTGTGAGGTCATGCACTTTGGCAGAAAAAAAAATCAAAGAGCAAGTTATTTAAATGGAGAAAGATTGCAACGTGCTGCAGTACAGTGGGATCTGGGGGTACTTGTGCATGAAACACAAATGGATAGTATGCAGATACAGCAAATGATCAGGAAGGCCAATGGAATCTTGGCCTTTATTGCAAAGGCGGTGGAGTATAAAAGCAGGGAAGTCTTGCTACAGCTATACAGGGTATTGGTGAGGCCACACCTGGAATACTGCATGCAGTTTTGGTTTTCATATTTACGAAAGGATATACTTGCTTTGGAGGCAGTTCAGAGAAGGTTCACTCGGTTGATTCTGGAGATGAGGAGGTTGACATGAGGAAAGATCGAGTAGGTTGGGCCTCTACTCATTGGAATTCAGAGGAATGAGAGGTGATCTTATCAAAACATATAAGATTATGAGGTGGCTTGACAAGGTGGATGCAATGAGGATGTTTCCACTGATGGTGGAGACTAGAACCAGAGGGCATGATCTTAGAATAAGGGGCCGTCCATTTAAAACTGAGATGCGGAGAAATTTCTTCTCTCTGAGGGTTGTAAATCTGTGGAATTCGCTGTCTTAGAGAGCTGTGGAAGCTGGGACATTGAATAAATTTAAGACAGAAATAGACAGTTTCTTAAACGATAAGGGGTTATGGGGAATGGGCAGGGAAGTGGAACTGAGTCCATGATCAGATCAGCGATGATCTTATTGAATGGTGGAGCAGTTCAAGGGGCCGCATGGCCGACTCCTGTTCCTATTTCTTATGTTCTTATAACAGTTTTATCAAATGTGCATGCTTTTGCAAGTAATTGTGAATATGGAAACTTGGCTCAGTGGTAGCGCCCTTGTCTCTAAGTTAGAAGGTTGTGGGTTCAATTCCCACTCCAGAGACCTGTGCACATATCTTTCTAGCCTGACACTTCAGTGCTAGTAAATTAGCATGAAATATAAAAACAGAAAGTAAGAGTTTCTACAGTTACATAAAAAGGAAAAGAGTGGCTAAAGTAAATGTTGGTGCCCTAGAGGATGAGACTGGGGAATTAATAATGGGGAACATGGAGATGGCAGAGACATTGAACAAATATTTTGAATTGGTCTTCATGGTAGAAGACACTATAAACATCCCAATAGTGGATAATCAAGTGGCTATAGGGAGGGAGGAACTTAATACAATCACTATCACTAAAGAAGTAGTAAAATAATGGGACTAAAGGCGGACAAGTCCCCTTACCGGATGGTTTACATCCTAGGATCTTAAAAGAAGTGGCTGCAGAGATAGTGGTTGTCATCTACCAAAATTCCCTGGATTTTAGGGCGTTCCCTGTGGATTGGAAAACTACAAATGTAACACCCCTATTTAAAAAAGGAGGCAGACAAAAAGCAGGGTACTACAGACCAGTTAGCCTAACATCTGTCGTTGGGAAAATGCTGGAGTCCATTATTAAGGAAGCTGTAGCAGGACATTTTAAACGCATAATTCAATTAAGCAGAGTCAGCATGGTTTTATGAAAGGGAAATCATGTTTGACAAATTTGCTGGAGTTCTTTGAGGTTGTTAAGAGCAGGATGGATAAGGGGGAACCAGTATTTGGATTCGATAAGGTGCCACACAAAAGGTTACTGCACAAGATAAAAGTTCACCGGGGTTGGGGTTAATATATTAACATGGATAGAGGATTGGCTAACTAACAGAAAACGGAGATAAATGGGTCATTTTCTGGTTGGCAAATAGTAACGAGTGTGTTGCCGCAGGGATCGGTGCGGGGGCCTCAATGCTTTACAATCTATATTAATGACTTGGATGAAGGGACCGAGTGTAATGTAGCCAAGTTTGCTGATGATACAAAGATGGGTGGGAAAGCAAATTGTGAGGAGGGCACAAACAATCTGCAAAGGGATATAGACAGGCCAAGTGAGTGGGCAAAATGTTGGCAGATCGAGTATAATGTGAGAAAATGTGAGGTTATCCACATTGGCAGAAAAGGGGTCCTTGTGCATGAAACACAAAAGGTTAGTATGCAGGTACAGCAAGTAATCAGGAAAGCAAATGGAATGCTGGCCTTTATCGCAAGGAGGATAGAGTATAAAAGCAGCAAAGTCCTGCTACAACTATACAAGGTATTAGTGAGGCCACACCTGGAGTACTGCGTACAGTTTTGGTCTCCATATTTAAGGAAAGATATACTTGCATTGGAGGCTGTTCAGAGAAGGTTCACGAGGTTGATTCCAGAGATGAGGGGGTTGACTAATGAAGATAGGTTGAGTCTATACTCATTGGAGTTCAGAAGAATGAGCAGTGATCTTATCGATACAAATAAGATAATGAAGGGGCTCGACAAGGTGGATGCAGAGAGGATATTTCCACTCATAGGGAAAACTAAAACTAGTACATAGGGCTAGAATTTCCATTGCTTTGCCGGCCGGCTTCTCGGCGGTATTGGCCGTTTTGGGCGAGATCCGGGTCAGCAAAATTTTCCACAGCTGAATTCCACCGGCGATTTCGAAGGACCGCTGGGGAACGGACCTCTGGTGTGCACCATCCATAGACCACCATCGCCCAATTTTTGGCTCAGCAGTGACCTGTAGGTAAGTTGAAAAAAAAAACGCCCAAGAGAATCAGTGGAGGTGGGCAGTAGGTAAGTAGCCCTGCAAAAAAAGGTAAGTAAATGTGTTTTTATAAATTATTTTTAAATTCTCTTGCAGTGATTTAAGTCAAAAGGGTACTGAGAATGTTTTTCTGATTTTTTTTTTTTTAATTTTATGTTTTTTGAAAAATAATTTTTTTGTTTTTCTCCTCCTAGGCCCAACCCGCAGCCACGGTGTAAATTTTTAGTAATTATCGCCAATTTTTTTTTAAGAACCGTTCAATTGGCCCAAGATTCCATTTTTTCGCCGAGAATCCTTTTTAGCTGGGTGGATTTTTTTCTTTTTTGGGAGGGAATTTTTCGCCGGTGATCATTTGGGGACTCTTAGCGGTATTTTGGGCTGCAATCCGGTGTTGACAGATTGTTTGAAAATTCTAGCCCATTGTCTCAGAATATGGGTCCTCCCATTTAAAACTGAGATGAGGAGGAATTTCTTCCCTGAGGGTTGTAAATCTATGGAATTCTCTGCCCCAGAGAGCTGTGGAGGCTGGGTCATTGAATATATTTAAGGCAGAGATAGACAGATTTTTGAGCGATAAATGAATAAAGGGTTATGGGGAGCAGGCAGGGAATTGGAGCTGAGTCCATGATCAGATCAGCCATGATCTTATTAAATGGCGGAGCAGGCTCAAGGGGCCAGGTGGCCTACTCCTGCTCCTATTTCTTATGTTCTTACTGACAGATTGCTGCACCGTGGGAGATGCCGTATTTGGATGATCCGTTAAACCGAGGTCCCCTCTATCCTCTCGGGTAGAAATAAAAGATCCCATGGCACTATTCAAAGAAGAGAAGAGTTCTCCCGGTGTCCTGGACAATATTTATCCCTCAATCAACGTCTAAAACATATTGGGCCTAAAATTCCGGTTGGAGGCTTCCTTTGGACAAATGCCTCCGACCTGAAATTTTTCTATGGATGTACCTGGTGGTCCCGGAGACGCCTTCAATTCCGGTCGGAGACCTAGATTCGATGTGTAGCATACGGGAAGATGACTTCCTCGCATGCACAAAAAAGCTGGAGTCACGTGGGCCTGGACCACCAATCACTCTGTAGTATTCTCATTGATAGTAATGGGAACTCTCTTTCTCTGAGTTCCCCTTACTATCAATGAAAATAACCCCCTAAAACAGAGACACAACATAATAAATAAAAAAAACATCTCACATGTTTAAAATTAATTGAAATTAAAGTTAATGAAATGTTTTACAAATAAAAATATTTGTTGGATTTTTAAAAATGTTTTTTTAATATGGTTTAAAATAAACTTAACCTTAATGGACAGGGTTTTTACTCTAAAAATGTGTATTTAAATTTAATTTTTGATGGGGGCAAAATTGATCAAAGGCAAATTCCATCCATTTACCGTTGAAAAGACCGCTAAGATCCTGACGGTAGTTTGGGGGGAAGTTTGGTCAAAAAAGAAGGAAAAACACGCCGGGCGGCAAAAATGGGCGTTACACGATGATTCTGGGCGGTGGAGGGCCGTAGGTGGGATTCTGAGTGGTAAATGCAATCCTGGAGAAAGTTACGCCGAGGCTGGAATCGGGAATAGGGAGGGGGAGCGCACAAAATAAAAATGTTCAAAAAAATAAAACATCACAAAACCTTCAGAGGGCCCTTTCAAATAAAATCGCTTCAAAAGAAGTAAAGAAAAATATCTCGCTTACCTTTTCTTGCACGTCTTCATACCTACCGCCCAGGTTAGACCTGCTTCGACACGGCGGTCTTTTCTCCTGCAAGAGCGGAGGACCGCTCGGATGAATCTCAGGCAGGAGAACTTTTTTCTCCATTGCACGCTGGCGCACGCCAGCAGATGCTCACCAGCAGTCCTTCCACACTGCCAGCGTGAGGGCTTCACCAATTTCTCATGGCGAGGAGAGCGCCGAAAAAATGGGGAGACCGTCAAGAAAACTCGGCGGTAGCCAACGGTAGAGTCATCAATTTCGAGTCCTATATGTTTTAAAACTCTTACACTGGTAAAAGTAGGCTATGTGCCTGCTTTTACCAGGCGTAAAAGTTTGAAGGATATTTGCTGGGCAAGAGATGAGCAAATAACCCAATCTCCTGCGTGAATGTCCTTCTCCCCGGGATGCGTTGCACGCCGAAAACCAGCTTTTGTCGGGTCTCCCAGCAAGACCGGGATTTTACCCCCATTATCTGGTCTTTATCACATTGCTGTTTGCGGGAGCTTGCTGTGTAAATTGGCTGCCACGTTTCCTAAAATACACATGACTACACTTCAAAAAGTACTTCATTGGCTGTAAGGGGCTTTGGGACGTCCGGTGGTCTTGAAAGGCGTGATTTAAATGCAAGTCGTCTTTCTTTCTCAACCAACATCACTAAAACAATTTATCTGGTCATTATCACATTGCTGTCTGTGGAACTTTGTTGTACACACATTATCTGCTGCGTTTCCCTACATTACAAAAGTGACTACACTTGGAAAGGAATTCAATGACTGTGAATCACTTTGGGATCTTCTTAGAATCTGGCTATTTAAAAATAGCTGGTGCAACATTTTTCAACGTATAAAGTGCCACAGAATACATTTTTAGGAAATAATTGCAAAGGAAGCCTTACCACAAGAAAATTATTTGAAGAATTTTAATTAAAGCAATTTATAAACCTATTTTGCAAAAGTAAGGTTATGATTATATCTCTCGAGTTTAAATAAAATGGAATGAAGAGTGAAGTTGTAGCTGTTATCATTAGATAGAGCAATTGCATCATCTATAAACAATTTCTGCACAACTCATTTATTTTGTAAAAAGAAAGATTTGCATTTATATAGTGCCTTTCACGACCACTGGATGTCCCAAAGTGTGGTAACTGTTTTCATGTGGAAATTACAAGATTTTAAAAAGTTGTAATGTTGCCTTCTGTGTTAGTAAATTGGTAATTATTTTCTCACTTGATAGCAACACTGCTGGGGTTAGATAAACCAAAGATCTTATCTTTTCATCATATGAGTTAAATGTGAAATTTTTTTGGAAGGATCTGCAATTCTGTAGTTTACAATGGTGTACTTCGTGATCGAAGAGATAATAACTTAATTCCTTTCTTGATCCTTGCTGTCTCTGCACTGACTGCTCCAACCTGACCTTGCTCAGCATCTGATGACCTATTCTGTTGCTGTCAGTTGCCTGGAAGGCTGCTGCTGTTGAAAGTGGCCCTAAGGGGTGCCCAGGAACTACTGGTCCACTGACCCATAAGAACAAGGGATTTAGATCAGAGCCACTTGCTTTTGACATGGCTGCACAGGGCCACTGCACATAATAGCCATCAGACTGGCCTGTATTTTTCTGCTTGTTAAATGGCATGGGGCTTGTGCTTGTTAAGAGCTAGACAAATTTTGCATCAGGCACTTGCTGTGATTTTCAGATACTGCAGCAATTACACACATTACCCCTATTTTGTTGAGAGTGCCAGAATAGCTTGCAGCAGACTTAATTGTTTCAACCAGCAATAATAATGTTGCAGATAATTAGTATGAGGTTACCACAAATGATGTGGGAATTGTAAGGGTGAAGTACTTTGAAGGTACTTGAGGGATAAAGGAGAAGAGGGGAGAGTGGAGGTAAAATTGCGGTCGGAAGCTTCCTTTGTACGAACGGCTCCGACCCGAAAAAAATCTACAAAAGTACCTGGCCATCCCGGAGGAATGTAGGATTCCGGCCAGAGGTATAGATTCACTGCACAGCGCATGGGGAGATGTCTTTCACGTACGTACATACGTGCTGGAGTCACGTGGGCCTGGACCATCAATCACAAGGCAGTATTCTCATTGATAAAAATGAGAACTCTGTTTGTGCGAGTTCCCACTACTATCAATGAGAAAAACACCAAAACACAGTATAATAAATAAAATACCTCACATATTTAAAATTAATTGAAATTAAATAATTAAATGTTTTCGAAAAAATATATATTTTTTGGATTTTTTTTGTGTGTTTTAATAGGGTTAAAAATAAACTTAACTTAATGGACAGGTTTTTAATATAAAAATTAGTGTTTAAATTTAATTTTTTTATGTTTTAAAAGTGTTACACTGGTAAAAGTAAACTATGATGTAAAAGTTTGAAGTTTAAAGGACATTCGCTGGGCATGAGTTGGGCAAATAGCCCAATCTCTCCCGTGCGGATGTCCTCCTCCCGGGGATGTGTAGGATGTGTACCGAGAAATCCTGACAGATCGAAAAAGCCGGTTCTCGGCGCATGTGCATCTCGCCCCGAAAACCGATTTTTGTGAGGCCTCACTGGGTCCATGCGCACTTCGTACAGACCCAGTGAGGCCGCAGTTTTCGACCCATTAAATATAGAAGTGTATTGCTTTTGATAGTGAGCAATTTTTTGAAATTATTTTTTGTTGGTGTATGATAAAAGTGTAACAAACATAAGTTATTACATATTTCTGCTCAATTAAGTAGTAAAGCACCCTGACACTTTGTTTCCAATTAGTGATGGTGCGCATTGCCTTAGTTATAGGTCATATTGAATCATTGGCGATAGTGCAAAGTGCGCCATATCGGCTTGGCCACCTTTTAAACGTCTCTTCTGATTTTTCTTTTTTTGCCAAAAGTAAAATAAATTCTCTCTCTCTCTCTCTCTCTGTCTCCATACTGTATCCATATTTGCTCAATAAAATCTGGTGGTTTGTGCAGATTTTAGTTCATGCAAAAAGAAATCATCTTGTGGTATTTAATGCATGGACCTGCAATAAAATATTATTGGAGACTGCAGAGGACAGACAATTTAATGGTTTAGCTCGGGTGAAATATGATATCAAGCAGTTCAATCTTTTGATAAATATGACAAGTCATAAAAATATGATGCAGGTCCATAACTATGAAAAAACGTTGTAGTGTTCTTCTTGGTAATTTGATGACTCTTGACAAAATGGCCTTATTAGAGGTAGCAGCTGTACCACCAGAGTATCTTTAAGTTCTCACGCTTTGATTTAGAACCATTTGAGTATTGTGTATAACAATTTGAATTATATTATTTCCCCTTTACCTCCAAATTCCTATCTCTGCATGTTTGAACGACTGGGTAGCACCAACCCAAGTACTGTGCCAGGATTTAATCTAAAAATAAAAACAAATTAATAATCTAATGCCAGATGTTGAATCCTTGTATCAACTTCACTAGCAGTGGGACAATACTATTTATACTGTTTTAGGATAGTGAATGTATTTCTTTGTTTATTTTTAATTGTCAGCTTGGCTCAGTGATGGCACTCTCACCTTTTGATCAGAAGATTATGGATTCAAGAACAACTATAGTTTTAAGAACATAATCCAGGCTGACACCTCAATGCAGTACTGAGGGAGTGCTGTATTGTTGGATGTGCTATCTTTCAGATGAGATGTTAAACCGAGGTGATGTAAGAGATCCCACAGTACTTCTGGTGTCCTGGCCAACATTTATCACTCGACCAACACAGATTAATTGGTCATTTATCTCATGTGCTGTTTGTGGGAAGTGCTTTAGGATGTCTTGAGAACATGAAAAACGCTGAGTACATGCAAGTCTTTTTCCTTCTTATGAGCCATGTTGATATTATTTAGTTAAATTGTCATGGATGTCCTAACTAATTGTTCAACATACTGTCATCAATTCTGCATTGGTCATTGAAGTGTGCTGGTATTGCATATGTTTGTGAAAGCCAGCTTTTAAGCAGTTGGGCTTTATTGAACTGAAGTTAATCTATAGTGACAGCCATATTGAAATTTTTTCAGTACATGAAAAACAAGTCCACTTTGGCGAACAAGCTTGATCATACTTAGCAGATTAAAATAACATCTTAATAGGATGGTTGGTGCATTACTTAAATGTGGTGTGATTTTTAATGATTGGGCTGTTAAACCCTTATTTTAGTCAAATGGATGATTGTTTATTTCTTACACAGGAACTGATTCCTGAATTTTATTACCTTCCGGAGATGTTTGTCAATTCTAATAATTACAATCTGGGTGTGATGGACGATGGAACTGTGGTATCTGATGTAGAACTTCCACTATGGGCCAAAACTCCAGAAGAGTTTGTTCGCATAAACAGACTGGTAAGAAATGTATCTTATTTCTTTAATGTCTATCATGCAGCAACTCCTTGATGATGGAAACTGACTTGCAGTATGAGATGATAGTAAACTTACAAAAAGCAATTTTATAAAATTGGCGATGAATTTTATCAGCTGGCTTATGGAGCTGAATACTCAAAAGGACAAATTCAGAATTGGCTCAATAGAATAGTGTTTTACTCTTGTATGGATCAATTGGTTATACTTTGCAGTTTCAAAAAATGAAAATGATATAAAAGCTTCTTGTGGCTGGCTATCATGATGTAGGAAATTAATTGCTCTTAATTTACTTATTTCACATACCTTGATGGCTAGACGTCTTCAATAGATGCAACTGCAGTAGTTAAACCTCCATCCTTGTTGGGTTAATTGAGCTATGTTGTTGTTCTGATTGGTTTAGCTGAATAAATGTGAAATCTTAGGAGTTTCTGTCAATACCATCAGAGTTCGTTGTCCTTATTCTGCTTGATGTATTTTTCTGGGGGAACTGGGATGAAAATAACATGTTCCACTACCTCCCCAGTTGAAACACCTGTTCTGATCCTTGTTCAGGGTAGCAGCTAAAGAAAGCAGACATTGGTCAGGTACTTATGGAGGTGATGTCATAAAATTTGTTGTGGAAACCATCTGTATATCATTAGACTCTTCTCTCCCCCCACCCCCCACCCCGAGGCAACCTGATCGAGCGTCTTTGACTCTTTTACTTATCCTAATTCTTATTTTCCTTAAAATTCTGACACAATAGTCAGAAAGCAGTTATAACCAGGAAGGTTTTCTTGGGACGGGGGAAGAAAAAAAATTTACAATAAATTATGAAATTTATTCTGCAATACTATCTGCTGGTGTTTACTTGGCTCCCCATACTTTTGTTTGATATTTTTTAATTGATAGATCTAGTTAACAGTTGAAAATGATGACATGCAGCAGTTTTTTCACACCTTCATTCTGTGTACAATAATAAATTAAATCTCATTTTCACCACTATGAATAGGACATGTCAAAAAATTTACTCACTTCACCCTTCGAGGAAAATAAGGAAAATGAAACAGTATCCTGAATGTCTTTTAGGGGAGAAGAATTGCATCTATTTAAATGGCAGTAAAATACTGCTTCAGTTAGCTATGCAAGTTTATATTTTTTAGACATCTCATAATTTGGCTTTAGCTAAAGAAAATAGTTCCTGCAAAAAATAATTCAGAATGAATGTAATCCAGGGGAAGTGAAGATGAGACAAGCTTACTTTCTCTCTTCCACCCCGTCTCCCCACCACCCCATGAGATAAATGGAATGTAGAAGCTGTTTTGTGTAAAGAAACTAGCCTTTTCTCAACAGTAGGAATGTCTTGAGATTGGTTACAGAAAGGTTCAATTATTAATCTTGCTTCACAACCTACAATTCTAGATAAGCGAGTTTATCACTGGAAATCACCATAATATTTGATTTCTTACTTGGTCAAACATTGAGGATTTTGGTTACATTAACCAAACTTCAGGGAGTGTTTAATTATAGACCGAGATGGAGAAATACTATATGGGACACACTGGATTCTTCTGCTGCGGATGCGACAATGTGGGGCTGGGGGTGGGGAGGGAGTGGGATGGGGGGGATATTATTTGATGTAGGCTGTACTAGTGAAGGTGTGAGGACAAGTGAATATTTTGGAGTTTTTGTTTGATTACCTTTGGGGATCAGAAATATGTTTTTATGCAGCAATTTCTCTCGGGTAATTTAAAGGTGTATTCTATGATCGTGTAAATCACACTCAGTCTGTGAAAGGAGAGGCATGATGCCAAATGATCTTCTCTTATTCCAGGTTTCTTATGCTAACTTGCTACAAATGGTAGGACATGAGTACATTTCTGAGTAGAGTTATGTCAAGTTCTTTTTGAAATCTGGAGAAGCTACATAGATTGCAAACCACACACATTCAGGCCTGTCTTTCACTGACAATTTCTTTATTATACTAGTGGATCTCTCACGACATTGCTTACAAGTAGTTCGGGATTTGGTCACACTTGTGATGTGTAGCTGGTAACCCTCGTCTGTTCATTTTAAGACTACTGCAAAAGCACCCTGTAAAAATCTGCTTAAATGTAGCTGCTGTGAATTGTAGCTGAGATCAATTACAAGTTAGTACATTGATTTGTTAATTTCTAACTTCAGTTCACAAAAGCACAGGATGAAGTGTCAAGCTTTCTTTTTTAAAAAGATTGTTTTGCATCTGTAAGAACGTGTGTCGTCTGGAGTTGGAAGATGTGTTGTATAACAATCGAGTGTTTATGACGTATAGAAGACAACATCTGTGCTGCTGATTCTCAGTAACTGAATAAGTCAAATTCCATTTTTATTAAGAGTATTCTGGAATTTTATATATATATTCCTTGACCTATGTAATTTTCATCCCTCATCAGTTTTAAAGCTAAGAATGTACAACGAGGTGGTATGGAAAATTCACCTGTTGCTGTTAAATACCTGGTATTTAGCAGTGCTGAGTAGGGTTTATCTGCACTGGAAATAGCACTGAGCTTTGGTAGCACTTGAAAGTGGTCCTGGGCTTTGGTAAAACCGGGGTGGGGGTCATGGAACTTGGCAGGACTGCAATGGAACTGCTGGGGTTTGGCATCACAGGTGATTTTTAGAATATTCAGAGAGATTTTGTTTCAATATATACTATGTGGGCCTGCTTACAGTAGGCAAGTAACATTTCAGAAAGGTTGGACACTATTATAGAAGGGGAGGGAGAGTAGCCAATCATCATGGTCCACATGGGAGCAAACGCTATGGGAAAGGAAAGACCTTGGGGCGATTTTGGCCAAATACTTTAGGCACTAAAAAGGTGGCCAAGATGGGGGTCTTAAGCTACCATGCTGGTTCAGCTCACGTTTAATGCAATACACCATATTGGTAAAGGAGTTGACGCCTGCACTAGGAACGGCTGCCCTGCGGAGCATTAAGAGGCTGATTGACAATTAAATTGCCTGCTAGCAGTCATTAAAGAAGCTGCATGCCATTTTGGTGGATAACGCTTAATTTAATGGCCTCTCCTAACCGCGTCCAGCTGAATAGGAAGTAAACAAGTCCTTGCTGAGTATTTCAAGCGCTACTTAAAGCCATGCTCAGCTTTCACTGTTCACTTGCTGATTGAGATCGACTGACTACATTGCATTTGAAGAGGACTTTTGTGACACATCAGGAAACTTTCTGGGACACTTGTCAAGACTTCACCAACATTTTTCTCGGATATTCTCTCAGGACGTCACTTTAAAAAAAGTGAGTGCTGTGCTAGTCCACTTTATTGAATATCTTACAGGAGTCACCAGGAGAAAGGGAGTGCTTGGTCATGGGTAGCTTGATGAGACTCCCCCTTGCTTTTCATAATGATTTGGAAGAGATGTTGACGCTAGGCAGAGCAGAACCAGCTGCTGCAGGAGAGAGGGACAGGAGGGTGAGGTGGGTTCTCAGCAGGAGGCCCTATCCACCCAGGGTATTCAGAGATAGTATTCCTACATTCACATGACCCAAGACCAGTGCATGAGGAGGCTGTGCTTTACTAAGGAGGTCATTTCAGATATCGTGGAACGAATATTCAGACTACACAGCACAGCCAAGACTGCATTGCCTGTGACAGTCAAGGTCACAGTACCACTTAACTTTTATGCCACTGGAGCCTTCCAGGCGGCCACAGATGATATAAGTCACAACTCACAATCCTCAGTGCACATCTGCATAAGGCTGGTCTCTGCGGCTCTATATATGCTGAGCAATGACTATGTATTATTCCCTATGGCTAGAGAAGTCCAGAGGCAGAGAGCTCTAGGATATGATAGGATTGCAGAATTTTCCATGGTCTTTAGAACTATTGACTACCCATGTGGCCATGCAAGCCCCTCATTTAAATTGGAGATGTTCAGGAACAGAAAGGGATTCTATTCCCTCAGTGGTACAGCTTGTCTGTGACCACCGGCAGCGGATCATGCAGGTGAATGCTTGCTATCCAGGGAGCTGCCACTATGCAATTATATTGAGATAGTCATCCGTCCCACAGAACTTTGAGCTCCAACACAATGTGCATGGCTGGCAACTAGGTGACCAGGGATAGCCTCTGATGCAATGGCTCATGACTCCGCTGAGAAGCCCCCAGACACCAGCTGAGCACTCATTCAATGAGAGCCACTCAGCCACCAGGAATACATTGAACAGACCATTGGGGTCCTCAAGCAGAAGTTTAGATGCCTTGACCGGTTAAGAGGTGCCCTGCAGTACTCAGCTGAGAAGATGTCCACATTCGTGGTGATTTTCTGCATGCTCCACAATCTGGCGATAATGAGAGACCAGGCGCTAGCGCCAGCAATTGCACCAGAGGGTCAAACTCAAGAGCCACAAGAGGAGGAAGAGGAAAGGGACCAGAGGGAGCACCAGAAGCTTCCAGGTAGACGGCCCGCACCTGGGAGTGACGCTTGCCGCAACCTAACTGAACAGCGTTTTGGGAGAGATGCTCCACCATCAGACTCCGGAGCACTGTTGCCACGTACTTTCCACAACTTAGGATCCATCAGGCAGTCCATCATCTGCACCCAATTCTTTCAATCCCTTCCCCATGATAATCACAATAAAAAAGAACACCGATTCCACCACTACCCAATTGCCATCATCACTCTTTGTCATATTTCGTTTTTAATCTAGATAATCAACATCACTTAAAATATTAAACTATTCACCCTGGTGCTTACCCTTAGTGGCTGTCTATAAGTGCTCTAGTTGCATAATCTAGTACTTCTACGAAGTGCACCCACAGTTGCAGCAGCAGGCGAGGTGGGTAGCTGCTGAGAATCTGAAGTTCAGATGTCCTCCTGGGACACCTTCGAGAGACTGTGTGCCTTGATGGTCCCGTCTCAGACTGTATCATTTCAGTTTGAGCTGCCTGGCTGATGGGCAATGGTGGAGTGGCAGGGGAACGAGCAGAAATGCTAGCATCTGGAGAGAGACCATTAGATTCCTGCTGTATGATTCACACATCATTACCTAATGTCCTCGTTTCAGCCTGCCCAGTGATTTGGTGGTGGACAGATCTCTGGGCATCGGAGAAACTCTGCAAGCCGCTGAGGAGCCCAGAGGCATCACGGCAGCTGCCTGAGCTTCCAAAACAGCAGTTGTCATTCAGTGGAAGTTGCAATGACTGTCATGGAGGTTGCGACCTCAAGTCATCGGATGCTGCGTGGTGTCGGGCTCCACAGTCTTTTGGCTGGAAGCCACCAGACTGTCCACGCTGGAGCGGATGGGTTTCGGGCACTGCGTCCAACCACGGTGGAGGTGGACTGCTCCATCTCTCGAGGCTTTCAGGCATGCTCCACATTGCACCAAGCATTTGGTTTGTCACACCCATCAGCCTTCTGCGGAAGCTTGACCCTGCGAGGTCCTCATCTGACTCCTTTACAGCAAAACTAGTATGCGACCTTAGTCCCTGGAAAGGTGGCACCTGTTGTGTCCCTTCCACCCTGCGTGGCTGCTGCCTGCTATTGCCCGGTGCACCCCTCTGTGACGAGCCCTTTTCTATGCTAACCTCTAAGTTGCGCGTGGTGCAGGTCTCTGAGCTGGTGCCTGCGACAGTGGTAGCCATAGAAACATAGAAAATAGGTGCAGGAGTAGGCCATTCAGCCCTTCGAGCCTGCACCGCCATTCAATGAGTTCATGGCTGAACATGCAACTTCAGTACCCCATTCCTGATTTCTCACCATACCCCTTGATCCCCCTAGTAGTAAGGACTTCATCTAACTCCCTTTTGAATATATTTAGTGAATTGGCCTCAACTACTTTCTGTGGCAGAGAATTACACCGGTTCACCACTCTCTGGGTGAAGAAGTTTCTCCTCATCTCGATCCTAAATGGCTTACCCCTTATCCTTAGACTGTGACCCTTGGTTCTGGACTTCCCCAACATTGGGAACATTCTTCCTGCATCTAACCTGTCTAAACCCGTCAGAATTTTAAACTTTTCTATGAGATCCCCTCTCATTCTTCTGAACTCCAGTGAATACAAGCCCAGTTGATCCAGTCTTTCTTGATATGTCAGTCCCGCCATCCCGGGAATCAGTCTGGTGAACCTTCGCTGCACTCCCTCAATAGCAAGAATGTCCTTCCTCAAGTTAGGAGACGAAAACTGTACACAATACTCCAGGTGTGGCCTCACCAAGGCCCTGTACAACTGTAGCAACACCTCCCTGCCCCTGTACTCAAATCCCCTCGCTATGAAGGCCAACATGCCATTTGCTTTCTTAACCGCCTGCTGTACCTGCATGCCAACCTTCAATGACTGATGTACCATGACACCCAGGTCTCATTGCACCTTCCCTTTTCCTAATCTGTCACCATTCAGATAAGAGTCTGTCTCTCTGTTTTTACCACCAAAGTGGATAACCTCACATTTATCCACATTATACTTCATCTGCCATGCATTTGCCCACTCACCTAACCTATCCAAGTCACTCTGCAGCCTAATAGCATCCTCCTCGCAGCTCACACTGCCACCCAACTTAGTGTCATCCGCAAATTTGGAGATACTGCATTTAATCCCCTCGTCTAAATCATTAATGTACAATGTAATCAGCTGGGGCCCCAGCACAGAACCTTGCGGTACCCCACTAGTCACTGCCTGCCATTCTGAAAAGTACCCATTTACTCCTACTCTTTGCTTCCTGTCTGACAACCAGTTCTCAATCCATGTCAGCACACTACCCCCAATCCCATGTGCTTTAACTTTGCACATTAATCTCTTGTGTGGGACCTTGTCGAAAGCCTTCTGAAAGTCCAAATATACCACATCAACTGGTTCTCCCTTGTCGACTCTACTGGAAACATCCTCAAAAAATTCCAGAAGATTTGTCAAGCCTGATTTCCCTTTCACAAATCCATGCTGACTTGGACCTATCATGTCACCTCTTTCCAAATGCGCTGCTATGACATCCTTAATAATTGATTCCATCATTTTACCCACTACTGATGTCAGGCTGACCGGTCTATAATTCCGTTTTCTCTCTCCCTCCTTTTTTAAACCAGTGCATTCATCCTCGCTCTCCTCCTCTCGGGTGTGAAGTTTCTATTGCTTTTGCTGAACCTGCTCCACAAGGGCGTGGTGCACCTTGCTCCTTGGAGCCTGCAGTGATAAAACTGGAAGGGTTAGGGTGCAACACGTGTTGGAGGATGTGTATGATCAGACCATATGGCGCTTGGGAAAGAGGATAGCTTTGCGTAAATAGGGATCAGGCATAGTTATGCATCTGCAAGGAAGCTGCAATGGCCACAGCCGAGATGCCCCCTGCTCTGCCTCTGGCCGCGGAGTCTGCCACTCCACTCCCAATCACGGCCAGCACTGCCTCCTCAAGGGGAGTAATATCATGCAATTGTATTTTCCTTTCCCTGGTCAGATCCTGCTGCCATCTGTTGTGTGCTAATTTTTCCTAAAAGAGAAAGAGTGGTGGTAATGAAGGAGTGTATTGACAGGTGTATTTGTTTGTGTGAGTGATGCCTCACATGGTTGAAGAGACGTGTCTCGGGTGTGAGCAGTGTCTGTAAAGGATGCAATAGTGCGGGGTGAGTGAATGACAGTGTATAGTTAGATGGTGGATCAAATGTGTTGTTGATGTGATGCTGCTGGTGGTGTTGCAGTTATTGAGAAGTGTATTTGTGAGATGGAATCTTGCCGTGTATCAAGTCATTTAATTTCTTGTAGCACTGAAGCCATGTCCTGGGTCCAGGGCTCCTGGCTGTGACCTCCCGAGCGATCTTGTTCCACATAGAATCATTGAAATTTACGGCACAGAAGGAGGCTATTCAGCCGAAAAAGAGCTATCCAGTTTAATCCCAATTTCCCGCTCTTGGTCCGCAATCCTGTAGGTTATGGCAATTCAAGTGCATATCCAAGTACTTTTTAAATGTGATGAGGGTTTCTGCCTCTACCGCCCTTTTAGGTAATGAGTTTCAGACCCCCACCTGATGCAGCACATTAGCTGCCTCTGTGGCCTCCTCCTCGAGCCCCCGCCCCTGCCCCCCTCCCCTCCCGTGGCCTCCTGCCACACCCCCCCCCCCTCTGTGGCCTTCCCCCCCTCCGTGGCCTCCTCCCCCCCACCCCCATGGCCTCCCTCCCCCCCCATGGCCTCCTCCTCCTCCCCCCCCCGTGGCCTCCTCTCCCCCACCCCCATGGCCTTCCCCCCCCCCACCCCCGTGCCCCCCCCATGGCCTCCTCCTCCTCCCCCCCCGTGGCCTCTCCCCCACCCCCCCGTGGTCTCCTCCCCCACCCCACTACTCCTCCTCCCCCACCCCACCTCCTCCTCCTGTGGCCTCCTCCCTCACCCCCCTCCTCCCTCTTCCCCCCCCCCCCACTCCCTCCCTTCCCACCTCTCTCCTCCCCTCTCCTCCCCTCTCCCCGCGCCCTCTCTCCCCCCCCCTCCCCTTCCTCCTCCCCCCTTCCCGCCTCCTCCCGTGACCTCCTCCCCCCCTCCTCCCGTGACTTCCTCCTCCCCCCTTCCTCCCGTGGCCTCCTAACCCCCTTCCTCCCGTGGCCTCCTCCCCCCCCCTCCCCTCCCGTGGACTCCTCCCCCTCCCGTGACCTCCTCCCCCCCCTCCCCCCCTCCTCCCGTGACCTCCTCCCCCCCTCCTCCCGTGACCTCCTCCTCCCCCCTTCCTCCCGTGGCCTCCTACCCCCCCTTCCTCCCGTGGCCTCCTCCCCCCCCCTCCCCTCCCGTGGACTCCTCCCCCTCCCGTGACCTCCTCCCCCCCCTCCTCCCGTGGCCTCCTCCCCCCTCCCCTCCCCTCCCCTCCCGTGGCCCCCTTCCCCCTCCCCCGGCCCCTCTCCCCTCTCTCCCTCCCCCTCCTTCCACCTTGTAAGGGGAAAATGGGAAGGCTTCTCTTCCCACAAACGGGCCCCCTGATATAGAGGGTCGACGCTCGCCCCAACCAGCGTAACAGCCCCCGGTGTTAGCAGACAGAGATGAATGGCAAGGTACAGCGATCTTTTATTACGAATGTCCGGGAACACCTCTCATCACTGGAGATGCTCCCCGAACAGCACAATCATACAACTTTTATACATTTCAAAAACCCCTCCGTTCCCTGGTAAGGCCTCCCTAGATTTCTAATTGGACTACCTTATTTGTGCTACTTTGGATTGACAGGCCAAGACCCTCGTGACCACCTTAGGCCGTGACTAGAATGACTTCATTGGGTCAGAATTTGTTGATTCTCCTTGGTGCCCGTGAGTCTGCCTCGAGCCTCTTCGCAAGGTATTAACAATGTCTGTTTAGGTTCTCACGTCGTACCCTGTTGGAATATTATTGAATTGATAACTTCTGGAGCCTTGGTACAAGGCCGAAGAGATGCCTTTTACTTCCTTATGGGTCGGTTCAGGAACCAGCACTTTAACCCTTGTCCCGCTGGGACCCCTAATGCCAAATTTCTCTTACAATTCCCCCCTTTTGGCCCTTGGCTATATGCCAAGCTGACCATATTTCCCGATAACTATCTCCCTGTAGGCAAGTTTCAGATAGATCTGTTCACCTGGGTGGCCATCTCCCAAGCTTCGGGACCTCCTGAGACCTTTCCCGCAGAGTTATATAAGGTAAGTCCTTCCTGTAGGACTGCTTAAATTTTCATCCCTTATGGCCTTAATCATAGTGTGTGCCCTGACGTATCGTTTGGCTTGTTTAATTCATGCACATGTTAATCCCATCATGACCATCAGAACCAGGCCCTGTATTACTTACAAGTACATGTGATATTATTCTTATCCATGGGTGAATTTGAATATCAAGTCCAATGTCCCACAGCTTTGAGTACCAGAGCTGATCAGCCAGCATCGCGTTAGTGTCTCTCTGTAGGTTTTCTACTACTTCCATCAGCTGGATATACTGTCGTCTTTGATTCTGGATTCCTTGCACCAAACGTAATTGTTCCTCATTTAATTCCGGTGCCTTGCGGTTCCCATACCGCCTCCTTGTACCCCTCTCGGAGGGTATCCGTGACCGTTCCGTGGATGATTTCTGTTGTCTCAGGATTTATGTGGTATCCATTTATGTCTATTTTTCCCATGGGCCTGAAACAGAAGTTAGGTTTGGTGATGACACAGGGGTGACTCCTCCCCTGGTCTTAATCGTCGGGTTAGCTGCTCCTGTGCTCACGCACCAAATCTCCATTCCCTTGTGGAGCAGCGATTGTTTCGGAATCGTGTTTGAGAGGAATGATACTCAGCATGCATCCGTTTGTTTGGTGGAATCTGCAATCATCATTCGTCATTTGTGGCATACCTCGACATAAAATCACTTGATTATTTTTATAGCAATCAGTTATGTCAATGCCTTTCGTACTAATTTAATTTTAATCACCCGTCTGGCAGGCTGATGGTAACGCAACCGAGTTTGGTTTCTTACTTCACCGATATTATCGATCTGGTATAAGGGGTCTCCCTGTGTTACATCATACTGTGGTATGGACAACACAAATCCGATCATATTCACCCGCCCAGTAATATATCTGAAATTTGGCACCCATGCGTGACTATTCCTTCGTACCTCGCATGTGTTATTCATTTTTTTATCTCGAGTCCAATTGTTAAGTATGCTGTTTGGGATCCAATCTGGTATGTCAGTTCATTGGATGTGTTCGGGAGGGAGTTGGATGTGGTCCTTGCGGCTGGGGGGGTCGGGGAGGTGTGGAGGGGGCGTGGGCGGGAGGTGCTGGGATGGGTGATCAGCCATGATCTTGTTGAATGGCGGTGCAGGCTCGAAGGGCCGAATGGCCTACTCCTGCACCTATTTTCTATGTTTCTATGGCCCCAAGTTTCCACATGATTTGCTCCTGATTTTTAGGAGCAACTGGTGGAGAACGGAGTATCTTAGAAATCGGAATTCTCCACATTTAAGTTTTCTGCAGTTCTAGTCAGGTAGAACAGTTTCACTTTTGAACAGAATTTTTTTTCAAAAGGGGGCGTGTCTGGCCACTGACGCCTGATTTGAAAGTTTCCACAGTGAAAACGTACTCCAAACTAACTTAGAATGGAGCAAGTGAAGATTTTTGTACGCTTGAAAAAACCTTGTCTACATATTAAAAAATCAGGCGCAGGTTACAAATTAGGCGTCGGGAACGAGGTGGGGGGAGGCAGGGGGAGGGAAGTCATTAAATTCTACAATCAATCCTTAGTTATACTTATACAAATATTATACAAATAAATCCAACCCGAATAAAAATTTATAAGCAAAGAAAAGATTAAATAAACCATCTTCCTACCTGTGTGAAAGTGCTTCAGGCAGGCCTTTCAGGCAGCGGTGTGGCATTGGTCCCGACGGCAGGGGCAAGAAGCAGCAAGCAGCCTCAGTGCTGATCATGGAAGGGCAATGTGGTTTTATTAAAAAATGTTAAAAATTGAACAGCTACAAAGAATTTGAATAGTCTCAAACAAGTGCATGTGTCCCGTTTATCACAGTCTATCTTTAATTACAGAATGAGTGGTGGAGATTGAAACGGTAACGAGTTGTAAAGGCTAAATTAAAATGCACAGTTGCTGCAGTAACACTGGTTAAAGAGCCAACATTAATTCAGCAGATGATTTATTCAGCAGTGCTGCTAAAAGCACTCCCTCACACACAGAAATATCAAGAAAATTAAAATGCAAGCCTTTGCAAGGGTTCAATAAACAAATTTTCACTTTTTCTGCAGCACTTTTAAAAATGGCCGAGTGCCAATGTTTACTTCAGACTGCGCGTGTGCGAACGCTCCAACGCGCACGCGCAGGGTTGCCGGCACCAAAAAAACTCATTTAAATTGTACCCGCCCCCTCCTACTTACAAAATCGGCGCGAGTGGTAGGTTCCGCCCCCTGTGCGCCGCGCCAAAAAGACATCGAGCTGCAAGGAGCTCGAGAATACTGCGTTTTTTTTCAGGCGCTGTTTTCGGCGCAAAAAACAGGCGCCCAGCTCTGAGGGGCGCCTTTTTCGCCGCGTGTGGAAACTTGGGGCCCATGTTTCTATGTCCCCATTCTGGAGTTGCTCCAAGTTATGTTGTACATCACTTAATACCCGGCTTGTAATCGTTTACTTATGTCGTTCCCCATTGCGTGGATCAAATTTATTGTCTTGGCATGCTTCTGTAATGTATGGGCCACCTGTAACAGTTCCCCTTCCGCGCCATCTCCCAACCGCGCTCCCCAGTAAACCCCTCAAGATTTACGTTAAGTTGTTAACCCAGTCGTCTATTGCATACAGGTCTATGGAATTCATCGTCGTAACCCCTACCGCATAACCCGTGCTTAGTGTTTCCAGTATTCCCCTTTTTGTTTGACCTTGCTCTGTTCCCTTTCTGACATTAAATCTCAGGGTAGTGGATTCCGGGCCTTCGAGGATCCGTTGTGTCAGGTTCTGGTAGTTTCATTCCCACAGAAGCTAGGAAGAATGATATCCATTAGATTTAGGTTAAGTAGTCGCTGACGCACTCCAATTATATCCTTTCTTTAGATTTTTTTATTACTAGCCCCCCTTTGGCTCCGGTCTTTATGGACGGGCTTATGGGGGGACTTGCGTGGTTGTGCTGGGAAGAGTTGTTGTCCCCAGGGTGGTTGTCGGGGCAGTGATCGGGCTTCCCAGGGTCCCTTTGGGCGTGTTTGGTGTCCCAGCCGGACCTTTATTGTCATCTTTCCTCCACACTCCATCCGCCCCCCTTTTTAGGTTGTATTCCTCCTTGTTTGCGCTGCACATGATTAATACCGGCTTCTCCGTGTTGTTACCGTGTCACGCTTCGGGACATACACCTTATATTCCAGAGACCTCCCTTGGTCTTCATTTTATCCCATTGGCCAGTTTTCCTAAACATCCTGGGGTCCCACCCCCCTTTTTGCTCCGTTCTGTTCCCACCCTTCTGTTTCTCTTGCGGGGTGGGTTTGGCTGCTTGTTTTGCAGCTTTGTCCGCTCAGGCATGAGCTTCTAGAACTGAAATTCCATCCAGTTGGATTTCTGTGCCCTTCTCCTTTTGGTCCTATGAACTAGCTCCTGTCCTCTGAATCTACTGGTGCCCATGGCATCGGCAGCCTGCTGCATTACAACCTTACTTAATACACTACACATAGCCATGTGTTAAAATAAGTTCTGTCCTTGCTCCAGTCCTTGGCTGCTGGGTAGTGCATATTTCAGCAGTTAAATTAAACAAAGCTAGTTCATGTAGTTGTGTCTTTCCTGCGTGTGCTATATCTCTCGTCGTCCATCTGTATTATCCAGTGCTTGCGTGGGCCTTAAGGTTCCCAGTATCCTGAGTCTCCAGAGTCGAAGTAGCCGCTGCGGTCCCATCTCGGTGAGTGTTTTATCTGCAAATTTTAAACAGATAGCCTGGTCGTCACCAGGTGTTAGGTTCTGGTCTACTCATCTTTTATCCATGCATGTCGAGGTCACTCTGTGAAATCGGAGGTAAGGGTTAGGTTGGGTTTCTGGACTACACTTCCCCACCGTGGGATAGATTGGCTCTATTGCCATAGGTGATGGTGCTATGGCTGCGCACTGCACTATCCGTCTGGTCCCATTTTTTAAAAATCTCTTCTAGCTTATTTATCTTGGCTTTTAACTCTTGAATTTGTTTTGTTTGAGTAGCTTTCTTTTATTTGTATCAGGCGAGTATTATTACATAGGCTTGTTCTGTTTTTATTTTTATTCTGACTATCGCACCATTTCCTCTATCTGTCAGGTGAGTCTTTTTTATTCTATTTAGAAATCCAAATTAATAATGTCCAGTATAAAACAGCTGTCAATGGAAAGGGTTAACTCCTTTACAGGTTTGTAAGAAAGTCATTATGTGACTTCGCGTAATCATCCGAAAAATTCTTTTTTAAGTCTTTGTGCCTTCAAAACTTGCTCAGAAATTAGGAATCCGTTAAAACAGCAGAAATCATTAGTAAAGCCGTCATAATAAAAGTCTTCTCATCAGGAAAGACGGCATTTTAGATTAAACTCCAATTTTTTCTTAACTTCTAATTCAAGTACTTGCCAAAGATTTTTTTTTAATTGATTTAAAACGAGACCACACATTTTTAATAGCTATTTTGTTGACTGAAATCCAATTTTCACACACGCTGTATACATTCCAACATTTTGTTTTATTTTACGATCCAGTTCACTGGGCAAATGTTTTGTTTTATTTCTCTCTCAGCACAAAATCTAAACTTCCGTGCCAGTTCCATTTTCTATAAGAATTTTAAAATTCAGTAAGATTCTCTAAATCCCAGTTTTTTCTTTCTGTGCTGAGTTTGCATAGCTTAGATCTTTTCTCCTCGTTATTTTCAAAACCCTCCTGCTTGTTTAGACTGTTGGGGACTTTTCTTGATAAATAACATCCATTTTGGAAATCTTTCAAACTGCAGTGAAACTTTCTCGTAACTTAAAATCATTATTAATGGGGAGTGTCTTTTACCTCTTCAAATTCTTGTTTTTCAATTAAACCAATATCTTTTTCACAGCCGATATCAACTAGTATTTAGTAAGTTATGTCTTTTTCCATCGCAAACACCCTTTTTTTGTCAGCACCTATTTAGTACGTTACGTTTTTTTTTTGCCCGGATCTCCTTTCTTCAAATTAGGCTTTGTATTTTACACGGAAGGCTCGTGTCTCTATAAATTTGTTAATTTGAAATCATCAGACAATCGAAGACACCTTTTCTTTCAAATTCGAGTCTTTATCTTTTTTCTTTTCTCCATAACTAGAACGGAGACCAGCACGTAGGCTTTGAGGGCTGCTTTTCGTTATCTGAAATTTCAGTTTCAAGGTCGTTACAATGTCTTTTTTCTAAACTGCTAAAGCTTGCCGTTTTAACATTTTTTCAAAGTCCCTTTTACACCTTCGCAGATAGCTCACCACTCGCCCAGGAGTTTGACCTGATCCCTGAAGGTATTTCTAGATTGTTTCCAAACCTTTTAGTTTTATTTCCTCCTTTTTTCTTTAAGAGATCAGATTTAATTTAATTATTTTTTTAAAATTTGAATCCATCTCAGTATTTTGCTGTGCCTTCTCTTAATATCTCCGAATCCCACTTCAAATTTTGTAATGCCAATCTTTATTTGAAACTCTTTTTACTGAGCTAGAAGCTTTCGCGTCAAGGTTTTACACAAAGGAAAATGGGAGCGTACTTCCCCAGCCCGCAGCCTCGAGAGACCTTCACAGGCCTTTTTTAAAAGGCATTCTTTATCTCATTCCTAGACTAAATTTATGTCTTTCAACCCATTGTAATCAATGATTACGTGTTTTCTGTCGACAAGTAAGTGAGCGTGTCAAATAAATTATTTTTTTTTAACCACCGGGACCATGTATTTTTTATCTTTTGCTCAACAAACCTATTCTTTGTGCATTTCCTATCTCCGTAACTTATCATTCGAACAAATCCACACCTGCGTTTCTAACTTAAAATGTCTTAAAACTTCCCACATACAGGACAACACTACAAAGGGTTAAAAAAAACTTTCACTCTGTTTGGAAAAGTGGGTGGAGCTGCACTATTTTTCCAAACAGGCTTTCAGAAACATGAAAAATTCATTCAGCTGTCAAAAAATCACACAAGGACTCTCATTCAACGACAGACATTCACAAAAATCTCTCTTCATTCAACAAAGCTTATTAATTGTTTGTCCGGCTCTATTTTTGGATCCATATGTCACTTAAGATAGTCACTATCAGTTTTTTTTATAGCATTACGTAATTACGCAAGTTAATGATTGGTTTTATTCGCCTTTTTAATAGCCGTGTTACCTATCTTCTTCGGGGCTATCTTGGGCACTCCCTTTAATTCGTGTTAGGTATGCAGGACGTTATTTATATCTATATGTCTCCCCTTGGCGCCGTACACTCGTACTGCCACACTTTGGGTCAATATGTCTCGTCCCTGCACCGTGCGCTCGTACCGCTTCGGGTCAATCGACCTTCCTCTATGTTTTCCCTTGCGTCGTACCCTCGCACTGCCGTGCTACCACCACGCACGCATTTTAGGATGCACATTTTGACCCCCTTCTACCCCTGTCCTCCGTCTCCCTCCCTCCTGGACCTGCTACAAATGGTTCTTTGTACAGATGTCCTTCCCTTGCAGTTTACAATGCCACAGCTCTAACTTGAAGGTGGTAAATTAAAACATACTTACCCCAACAGCTGGGTCATTGTTGCGTTCGGGAAGTCCGTACCCTGCTCGCAGCACCAAATGTAAGGGGAAAATGGGAAGGCTTCTCCTCCCACGAGCGGGCCCCCTGATATAGAGGGTCGACTCTCGCCCCAACCCGCGTTAGCAGACAGACGAATGGCAAGGTATCACGATCTTTTATTACGAACGTCTGGGAGCATCTCCACTCACAGGAGGCTGTGATGAGAGGTGTTCCCAGACGTTCGTAATAAAAGATCGTTATACCTTGCCTTTCGTCTCTGTCTGCTAACTCCGGGGGCTGTTAGGCAGGTTTGGGCGAGCGTCGACCCTCTACATCAGGGGACCCGCTCGTGGGAGGAGAAGCCTTCCCATTTTCCCCTTACACCTCTCCTTCCCCCCCCCCTCCCCCGCCCCTGCCCCGCCCCCCTTGCAGATAGAGGACATCCCTTTTCTCTAACTCCTCCATCAGGACCTCGAGTGCCGCATCAGAGAACCTGGGCGCCTTCTCTCGTGCTCCTTGAGGCATCTTTCCACTTCCAGCCATCGCACGCCATAACTTCACTGGAAATGGGTGAGTGCAGGCTACATCCTACAGCTCCAGGAAAATTGCATCTAATTAGTATCTCAACCTGCAGTTATCGGTTTCAGCGCCAGCAGGCATGTTCAAATCATGATAATCATCAATTAACCCAAAAATTGCATGCTAATTCCAGACTTTCAAGCAGGCGTCACTTATTAGCACAGCATCCAATTAGCGCCTCGTTTATTTTGGCCAATATTACCCCCCTGAAGTCCTGCAAACTGAATTTTTGATTAGGACAAGGTTTAGGAGCAGTACTTAAAAGGTGTAAATTTCTAAATTACTTTCTCAGTCACATAATACAATAGGAAAGAATAGGGAGCTCAACAATTGGCTAAAAGGGTGGTGTCAGGAAGAGCATTTCCATTTTGTGGAGCATCAGCGCTACTTTTGGTGAAGATGGGAGCTAATTTACAAAGATAAGCTGACCAGAAAAGAAGCTAATTTATTAGCAAAATAGATAAATTAGGAAGTGTGGAGTCATTTAAACTAGGAAGAAAGGGACAGGGAAAATAAAAGCAATCGAAGAGCAATTGGGGAAGGTAGAAAGGTGGCTAAAGTAAATGTTGGTCCTCTAGAGAATGAAACTTAGGAATTAATAATGGGGCATTGAACAAATATTTTGTATCAGTCTTCATGGTAGAAGACACTAAAAACATCCCAATAGTGGACAATCCAGGGGCTATAGGGAGGGAGGAATGTAATACAATCACTATCACTAATGAAGTAGTACTCAGTAAAATAATGGGACTAAAGACGGACAAGTCCCCTGGACCTGATGGTTTATATCCTATGGTCTTAAAAGAAGTGGTTGCAGAGATAGTGGATGCAATGGTTGTAATCTACCAAAATTCCCTGGATTCTGGGACAGTCCCATCAGATTGGAAAACCTCAAATGTAACATCCCTATTTAAAAATAGAAGGCAGACAAAAAGCAGGAAATTATAGACCAGTTAGCCTAACAGCAGTCGTTGGGAATATGGAAGCAGTAGCAGGACATTTGGAAAAGCATAATTCAATCAAGCAGAGTCAACCTAGTTTTATGAAAGGGAAATCATGTTTGATAAATTTGCTGGAGTTCTTTAAGGATGTAACGAGCAGGGTGGATAAGGGGGAACCAGTGGATGTGTTGTATTTGGATTTCCAGAAGACATTCGATAAGGTGTCACATAAAAGGTTACTGAACAAGATAAAGATTCACGGGGTTGGGGGTAATTTATTAGTATGGATAGAGGATTAGCTAATTAACAGAAAACAGAGAGTCGGGATAAATGGGTAATTTTCCGGTTGGCAAACAGTGACTAGTGGGGTGCTGCAGGGATCGGTGCTGGGTCCTCATCTATTTGCAGTCTATATTAATGACTTGGATGAAGGCACTGAGTGTAATGTAGCCAGGTTTGCTGATGATACAAAGATGGGTGGGAAAGCAAATTGTGAGGAGGACACAAAAAATCTGCAAAGGGATATAGACAGGCTAAGTGAGTGGGCAAAAATTTGGCAGATGGAGTATAATGAGGGAAAATGTGAGGTTATCCACTTTGGCAGAAAAAAATAGAAAAGCAAATCACAATTTAAATGGCGAAAAATTGCATAATGCTGCAGTACAGAGGCTCCTGGGGGTTCTTGTGCATGAAACACAAAAAGTTAGTATGCAGGTACAGCAAGTAGTCAGGAAGACAACTGGAATGTTGACCTTCATTGCAAGGGGGATAGACTATAAAAGCAGAGAAGTCCTGCTACGTCTGTACAGGGTATTGGTGAGGCCACACCTAGAGTACTGTTTACAGTTTTGGTCTCCATATTTAAGGAAGGGTATACTTGCATTGGAGGCTGCTCAAAGATTGATTTGGAATTAAGGCGGTTGATATATGAAGTTAGCTTGAGTAGGTTGGGCCTATACACATTGGAGTTCAGAAGAATGAGAGGTGATCTTATCGAAACATATAAAATAATGAGGGGACTCGATAAGGTGGATGCAGAGAGGATATTTCCACTCATAGGGGAAACTAAAACTAGGGGACATAGTCTCAGATTAAGAAGCCGCCCATTTAAAACTGAGATGAGGAGGAATTTCTTCTCTGAGGGTTGTAAATCTATGGAATTCTCTGCCTCAGAGAGCTGTGGAGGCTGGGTCATTGAATATATTTAAGGTGGAGATAGACAGATTTTTGAGTGATAAGGGAGTAAAGAGTTATGGGGAGCGGCCAGGGAAGTGGAACTGAGTCCATGATCAGATCAGCCATGATCTTATTGAATGGTGGAGCAGACTCGAGAGCCAGGTGGCCTACTCCTGCTCCTATTTCTTATGTTTTTATGAGGTTAATATTCAAATAAAAGGAATGGCACGCAGAATAAATAAAGGGAGTGGAGGAAAATCAAATTGACCCATTATAGGCAGGGACAAGACCGAATTAGAGGAAAAAGGTATTAGCTTGGGGGGGGGAAAATTGATGGGAAAAGAACAGTGTTAAATACGAACAAAAAAAAGATGATGTATGCAATACTCAGAGTGAGAAATAAGAACAGCAGAAATAGGTGCAAAAGTAGGCCATATGGCCCCTTCGAGCCAGGCCTGCCATTCAATAAGATCATGGCTGATCTTTTAACTCAACTCCACTTTCCCACCCTATCCTCATAATCCCTTGATTCCCTTAAACCAGAGAAATTATAAACAAATTATGTCACAGTAATGTATAGATTTAATAGCACTATCAGCATTGGCTGCAACCTTGAAATGAGTGGAAAATGGACATATCAAGTTATAATGTTGTTTGCAGGGATAGAATAGGTAAGAGAGGAGGAGGAGAGTAGTGGTGACATTTCATGAAGGTGGGAATGCATGGTTTAGTGAGGACTGCTGCACTCAAAGATTCAGACAGTCTATATGGTTAGAGACAAAAGATTTAAAAAATGCATTGGGGCTGACTTTGCTGTCAGAGGCTTCCTGCGGGTGGACACCTCCAATCAGCACAAAATCGAAGAACTTATCTACTGCCCTGGGATCTATAGAGACTTTCCGCTTCTGGTCCTCTATGCATAGGCCTGCGTAGAGGAATGGTAGCATAGTGGTTAAGTTACGGGGCTAGTAATCCAGAGGCCTGGACAAATAATCCAGAGACGTGAGTTCAAAACCCACCACGGCAGATGTGGAATTTAAATTCAATTATTTAAATTAAAATCTGTAATAAAAAGTTAGTATCAGTAATGGTAACCATGAAACTATCAGCTTGTCATAAAAACCCATTTGGTTCAATGATGTTCTTTAGGGAAGGAAATCTGCCGTCCTTACCTAGTCTGGCCTATATGTGACTCCAGACCCACATCAATGTGTTTGACTCTTAACTGTCCTCTAAAATGGCCTAGCAAGCTACTCAGTTGCAAAAAACCGCGACAAGAAACAATAAGAAGAATAAAACCGGATAGACCACCCGATAGCGACCTCGGACACGACAACGGCACACCTAGCCCAATCGATCCTGCAAAGTTCTCCTTACTAACATCTGGGGACTTGCGCCAAAATTGGGAGAGCTGTCCGATGCACTAGTCAAGCAACAGCCTGACATCGTCATATTCACTGAATCATACCTTTCAGCCAATGTCCCAAACTTATCCATCAACATCCCTGGGTATGTCCTGTCCCACCGGTAGGACAGACCCACCAGAGGTGGTGGCACAGTGGTATACAGTCGGGAGGGAATGGTCCTGGGAGTCTTCAACATTGACTTCGGACCCCATGAAGTCTCATGGCTTCAGGACAAGGTAACCTCCTGTTGATTACCACCTAACGCCCTCCCTCAGCTGATGAATCAGTACTCCTCCATGTTGAACATCACTTGGAAGAAGCACTGAGGGTACCAAGGGCACCGAATGTACTCTGGGTGGGGGACTTCAATGTCCATCACCAAGAGTGACACCACTACTGACCGAGCTGGCCGAGTCCTGAAGGACATAACTGCCAGACTGGGCCTGCAACAGGTAGTGAGAGAACCAACACGAGGGAAAAATCTACTTGACCTCGTCGTCACCAATCTACCTGTCGCAAATGCATCATTCCATGACAGCATTGGCAGCAGTGACCACCCCACGGTCATTGTGGAGACGAAGTCGTGTCTTCACACTGAGGACATTCTCCATCGTGCTGTGTGGCACTACCACCGTGCTAAATGGGATAGATTCAGAACAGGTCTAGCAACTCAAAACTCGGCACCCATGAGGTGCTGTGGGCCATCAGCAGCAGCAGAATTATATTCCACTACAATATGTAACTTCATGGCCCGGCATATCCCTCACTCTACCATTACTATCAGGCCAGGAGACCAACCTTGGTTCAATGAGGAGTATAGAAGAGCATGCCAGGAGCAGCACCAGGCATACCTAAAAGTAAGGTGCCAACCTGGGGAAGCAGCAATACAGGGCTACATACAAGCTAAAAAGTGGAAGCAGCATGCCAGGGCTAAGCGATCCCACAATCAACGTATCCGATCAAAGCTCTTCAGTCCTGCCACATCCAGTCGTGAATGGTGGTGGACCATTAAACAACTAACTTCAATCCTCATCTTCAATGATGGTGGAGCCCAGCACGTGAGTGCCAAAGATGAGGCTGAAGCGTTTGCAACCATCTTCAGTCAGATGTGCCGAGTGGATGATCAATTTTGGCCTCCTCCTGAGGTCCCCACCATCACAGAAGCCAATCTTCAGCCAATTCGATTCACTCCACGTAATATAAAGAAACCGCTGAATGCACTCATACAGCAAACCCAAGAGGTCCTGACAACATTCCAGCTGACGTGCTGCAGACTTGTGCTCCAGAACTAGCCGCGCCTCTAGCCAAGTTCTTCCAGTACAGGACTGGCATCTATCCGACAATGTGGAAAACTGCCCAAGTATGTCCTGTCCACAAAAAGCAGGATAAATCCAATCCAACCTATTCCCGCCCCATCGGTCTACTCTCAATCAAATGCAAAGTGATGGAAGGTGTCGTCAACAGTGCTGTCAAGTGGCACTTGCTCACCAATAACCTGCTCACTGATGCCCAGTTTAGGTTCTCGCCAGGACGACTTGGTTCCAGATCTCATTACAGTTTTGGTCCAAACATGGATAAAAGAGCTGAATTCCAGATGTAAGGTGAGAGTGACTGCCCTTGACATCAAAGCAGCATTTGACCAAGTGTGGCATCAAGGAGCCCTAGTAAAACTGAAATCAATGGGAATCAGAGGCAAAACTCTCCACTGGCTGGAATCTTACCTAGCACAAAGGAAGATGGTTGTGTTGGTTGGAGGTCAATCATCACAGCCCCAGGATATCACTGCAGGAGTTCCTCAGGGCAGTGTCCTTGGCCCAACTGTCTTCAGCTGCTTCATCAAAGACCTTCTCTCCATCATGTCAGAAGTGGGGATGTTCGCTGATGACTGCACAGTGTTCAGTGCCATTCGCAACTCCACAGATAATGAAGCAGACCATGCAGCAACACCTGGACAACGTTCAGGCTTGGGCTGATAAGTGGTGAGTAATATTTGTGCCACAAAAGTTCCAGTCAATTACTATCTCCAACAAGCGAGAGTCTGACCACTGCCCCTTGACAATCAAAGGCATTACCATCGCCGAATCCCCCACCATCAACATCCTGGGGGGTCACCATTGACCAGAAAGTTAACTGGACCAGCCACATAAATACTGTTGCAACAAGAGCAGGTCAGAGGCTGGGTATTCTGCGGCGAGTGTCTCACCTCCTGACTCTGCAAATCCTTTCCACCATCTACAAGGCACAAGTCAGGGGTTTGATGGAATACTCTCCACTTGCCTGGATGAGTGCAGCTCCAACACTCGAGAAGCTCAACACCATCCAGGACAAAGCAGCCCGTTTGATTGGCACTCCATCCACCATCTTAAACATTCTCTTCCTCCACCACCAGCGGACCGTGGCTACAGTGTGTACCATCTAAAAGATGCACTGCAGCAACTCGCCAAGGCTTCTTCAGCAGCACCTCTCAAACCAGCGACCTCTCCAACCTCGAAGAACATGTGCAGCAGGCGCATGGGAATACCACCACCTCCAAGTTCCACCTCCAAGATCCCCTCCATGTCACACACCGTCCTGACTTGGAAGTATATCACCATTCCTTCATCGTCGCTGGGTCAAATTCCAGGAACTCCCTCCCTAACAGCACATGGACTACAGCGACTTTAGAAGGTGGCTCACCACCACCTTCCCAAGGGCAATTAAGGATGGGCAATAAATGCTGGCTTTTCCAGCGACACCCACATACCATGAACAAATTTTTTAAAAAGCCACGTATCCCGAGGCGCAAGCAGTTCACAAGTGCCCCTGGGATCATGTGGGCCAGCCCAACCAATCAAAGAAGGGAATCCTTATGGAGATTCCGTATATACGGAATGCCCATAAGCATGAATGGAGATCACATAAAAAATACATCTAGACATCAAATAAATTTTTTTAAACCATTGCATATTTAAAATTAAATAAACTGGCATTTAATTAAATATTTAAAACAAAAATAAATGTACATGTTTTAACGGGGCTAAAAATAAACTTACTTCATTGCACAGGGTTTTTAATATTTAAATGATTGAAAACATTTCATTTTTATGGGTTTTTTAAAACTCTTACGCTGGAAAAAGCAGACCTTACGCCTGCTTTTACCAGGCGCAAGAATTTCACAGGCATTCGCTGGGCAGAAGTTGGGCAAATAGTCCAACTCACCGTGCGCAGAGGCATTTTTCCCGGGGATGCGTGCGATCTGTCAAGAGCATTTTTGACAGTTCGCAACTTCCGGGTTTTAGCGCATGCACAGTGCATGCCTAAACCCGGAACTTGGACGGCCCCTATGTGCGCATGTGCATCTCGTATGCGCCCATAGGGGCCGCAAATTACAGCCCATTATTACATTAGTAGAGTTGTACTATAAATCCATTAATTGTATTTCCTTGAGTATAGAAGATTAAGGAGTGAACGAATTGAGGTGTTTAAGGTGATTAAAGGAATTGATAGGGTAAATAGAGAGAAACAATTTCCTCTGGTCAGTGAGCCCTGAACAAGGGGGCATAACCTTTAAATTGGATCTAGGCCATTCAAGGGTGATGTCAGGAAGCACTTCTTCACACAAAGAGTAGTGGAAATCTGGAATGCTCGCCCCCCAAAATCTGTTTTGGCTCGGTCAATTGAAAATTTCACAACTGAGGTTGAGATCGGTTTTTGTTCAGCAAGAGAATTACGGGTTATGGAACCAAGCTGGGCCGATGGAGTTTAGATGCAGATCAGCCATCATCTAATTGAATGGCGGAACATCGAGGGGTTGAATAGTCTACTCCTGTTCCTATGTTCCTAAGGGAAATGGAAGAGGAAATCTGTAGATAGATCAAGGAGAAGAGCACGAATAACAAAATTATTCTTTTCGGAGCTTTTAATTACCCATTCATTGATGGGGACAGGAATGGAACTGCTCAGATATGTGCCAGGCTCCTTCCTCAAGCAGTTTGTTGGTCTGCCTATGAGTTAACTGTGGATGAGTCATGAATAATGATCATAACATGAAAAGATTCAAGTTCCAGATTAAAGTGGAAATCGTCAGTACAAAATAAGGGCACTAGATTGAAATAGGGCAGATGTTAGCAAGATGAAGAGTGAGCTAAATGATTTGAGATGGAAAGAGAAATTGGCATACAGGACTCTAGATCAACAGTGGGATGTTTTTATAAAGGAGATTGCAAAGGTGCAGAATAAATATATACAGGTAGAAAAGGAAACCATTTCAAGTTTTATAATGCTGTAGATAAATAAAGAGATTAGTCATAAATTAAAAGCATTGACGAGGGCCTATGGTCTGTACATATAAAATAAGAAAATGCCCCCAAAAATAGAGGCTAAAAGGGAGTATAAGAAGAGTATCTCATAAATACTAAGAAAAGTAAACTACCCGACAAATATATCAGTAAAAGCAAATTATTAAAAGTAAGGTCCCTGAGAAGACAGGATAGTAAGTTAGCAGGGAATAAACAAAAATTGGTGGAGATGCAAGTACTTCACATCATGTTTACAAAAGAAAAGGATATCGGGGAGTAAGTAAATTCCAAATTGGTTAAAAGTGAGATGATTGATGTAATAAATAAGGCTGTGTGCCGAAGGCTTGGAAAGTGGCTAATATAATGCTAATTTTCCAAAAGGGAGGCAGAACTAACCCAGGTAATTACAGGTCAGTTTAAAATATCTGTGGTCGGGAAAATGATGCAATCTTTAATTAAAGGTGAAATGACTAAGTAGCTAGATGAAGAAAATAATTAGCAGCAGCCCACAAGGATTTCAGTAAAAGAAATTCTACTGTGAGAATTATTACCGGTACGCTTTTATTGACACCAACACCTTGGCTGCCTGTGCTTGCAAACATCGAACCACCATACCTACGCCGCGAATATGCAATCTCCAAAGAATACAACTGCTACACCAGCAAAGATATGCCAATCCAGGCCAACTTGAATAATCTACCACCTACCCATCTTAAATCTAGAAGATCATTTTGGACCGTCGCTGAAGCCCTTCAGCGATCTTCCCTCAGCCTTGATGACCGATGGCGAAATGCTTGGAAGAACTGTGACACACCAAATGGATTCCTTATAGAGAACCCCAACGTACAACCCGAAGGATCAAACCTTCCTCGCAAACAGTGGACAACCATCAACCATCAACTACCGCAGAACTGGTCATGGTAGATGCTGCCACCTTCTCCATAGATGGAAGATTAAAGCATCCCCATTATGCGACTGTGGAGCTCCTAATCAGACCCTGGAGCACATCATTGAGTACTGCCCTCAGAGGAAATTCGCAAGATATCCACGCTGTTATACTGGAAGCTTTGGCCTGGATATCTGACTTGGATATTGACATTTGCTACTACTGTACAAAGAAGAGTAAAAGAAGATTGTGCTCGATAAACCTGATAGTTCCTTGCGGAGGTCACAAAAATGGTAGATGGGGAAATGCAGTGGATGTGGTGTACATAGACTTTCAGACAAGGTACTACACAGGAGATTATGGAAGAAGGTTAAGGGGTATCAAATTAGGGGAAGTGAAGCAAATTGGATTAAAAATTGATTAGAACAGTGGATACCGAAAGTAGGAGTTAAGGGCAGTTTCGCAGGTTGCTTGAAAGTGTCCACAAGATTCTGTTCTGGAAACAATTTCTCTTCGCTGTGCACGTCAATTATTTGGATTTAGGACTTGAGGAAGTGGTATTCAAATTTGCAGATAATATGAAAATGGGAGGCATAGTAATTTTATGGAAGCTATAAGAAGATACTGATAAAATGGTGGAATAAGTAAAAATGTGGCCAATGGAATTCAATGTCAGTATGTATGAGGTGGACATTTTGGTTAAAAAATATACTTTGAATGGGAGAAATTTGGGTGATGTGGAAGAGCAGAGGGACTTGGGAATTCAAGTTCACAAGACTTTAAAAGCAGCATCTTAAGTGGACATGGGCATAAAAAGCTAATGGAATACTGGATTTTATATCAAGGTGGATAGAATATAAAAATCAAGATGTAATGGTAAACCGATATAAAACTTTCCAAAGACCACAATTGGAGTCGTGTGCAAATTTGGACTTCATACTACAAGGAGGAATGATGTTGAGGGAATGAAAAGGGATTCATTAGGATGCTGCCTGGTATGAGGAAATCCAAACAGGAAGAAAGACTTGAAAAACTAGTGCTATTTTTATTAGAACAGTGGAGACCACAGGGTGATTTGATAGAGTTGTTTAAAATTATGAAGAGATAGGAGAACATGGTAGAAAGAAACAGACTGTTTCTAGTGGTTGAGAGGTCTAGAAGAGCACACACATATAAGATGAAATGTAAGGGACAGATAGCAGGAACAACTATTATGCACAGACTTGTGAGGCTGTAGTATGCTTTACAGGTGCAGTGTCGAACATCCGGAGTTCCGGGACGATCCGTGGCAGGGTCGTCCAGAATCTGCGAAATGTTCTGGAATCCGGACACCCTGCCAAACCGTTACCGCCGCTAGCCGGCCCAGGGAAAAGTCAAAAAATGAAATCCAGCTACTGTAGTGTAAATAAAAACGCCAATCCTACCAGGCCAGGTCTTCACAGCCACCGTACCGCTGCTCCTGGATCCGCACAAACTCTGCACAGCACACAAGTAAGTCCCTGGCCAGAACCAACCAAGCTCCCCGCGCAAGTCCCCGGCCAAAATTAAACTCTGTACAGCGCACAAGTCCCTTCGGCCAAAACCAACTCTGCACAGCACACAAATCCCCGTCCAGAACCAACTCTGCACAGCACACAAATCCCCAGCCAGAACCAACTCAAGCTCCCGTGCAAGTCCCTTCAGCCAGAACCAGCTCTGCACAGCACACAAGTCCCATCGGCCAAAATCAAACTCTGCACAGCACGCAAGTCCCCGGCCAGAACATAAGAAATAGGAGCAGGAGTAGGCCATTTGGCCCCTCGAGCCTGGCTCTAGGGGCCGTTATGGCCTACTCTTGTACCCATTTCTGATCTTATTTCTCACTCTGAGTATTGCATACTTCATCTTTTTTTTGTTTGTATTTAACACTCTTCTTTTTCCCTCAATTTTTTTTCCCCCCAAGCTAATACCTTTTTCCTCTAATTCAGTCTTGTCCCTGCTTATAATGGGTCAATTTGATTACTCCCTTTATTTATTCCGCATGCCATTCCTTTTTTCTGAATTAGTTTTATTTGCATATTAACCTCATAAGAACACAAGAAATAGGAGCAGGAGTAGGCCACCTGGCTCCTCAAGCCTGTTCTGCCATTCAATAAGATCATGGCTGATCTGATCATGGACTCGGCTCCACTTCCCTGCCTGCTCCCCATAACCGTTTACTCCCTTATCGCTCAAAAATCTGTCTATCTCCACCTTAAATATATTCAATGACCCAGACCTCCACAGTTTTCTGGGGCAGAGAATTCCATAGATTTACAACCCTCAGAGAAGAAATTCCTCCTTATCTCAGTTTTAAATGGGCGGCCCCTTATTCTATGTCCCCTCGTTTTAGTTTCCCCTATGAGTGGAAATATCCTCTCTGCATCCACCTTGTCGAGCCCCCTCATTATTTTATATGTTTCGATAAGATCACCTCTCATTCTTCTGAACTCCAATGTGCATAGGCCCAACCTACTCAACTGATCTTCATAAGTCAGCCCCCTCAACTCCGGAATCAACCTCGTGAACCTTCTCTGAGCAGCCTCCAATGCAAATATATCCTACCTTAAATACGGAGACCAAAACTATATGCAGTACTCTCGGTGTGGCCTCACCAATACCCTGTACAGTTGTAGCTGGACCTCTCTGCTTTTATACTCTATCCCCCTTGCAATAAAGGCCAACATTCCATTTGCCTTCCTGATTACTTGTTGTACCTGCATACTAACTTTTTGTGTTTCATGCACAAGGACCCCTAGGTCCAACCAAGCTCCCGTGCAAGTCCCTTCGGCCAGAACCAACCAAGCTCCCGTGCAAGTCCCTTCGGCCAGAACCAACCAAGCTCCCGTGCAAGTCCCTTCGGCCAGAACCAACTCTGCAAAGCACGCAAGTCCCCGACCAGAACCAACCAAGCTCCGCGCGCAAGTCCCCGGCCAAAATCAAGCTCTGCACAGCTCCCTAAAGCAGCAACCGCACGATCGGATCACAACGCCCCATGACCTGACCTCACCCGACTAGATTTCGATTTTAAGTTTGCACACCTGTACCTGTAGTAAAAAATACTACCTGTACTGTATATGCACTTTTAAATTTAGCATTTAAAAAAAAATTAGTGGCATTAAACATTATAGGGCTACCCCAGCTGACCCACGTACATCCCATGATGAGACCCCCACCTGACCCACCTACATCCCCTGATTAGACCCCACCCAACCTGACTCAATCGCTGTGGTGTTTTTCCCGATTTAAAGATCTGCACAGGTAAAAATTGTGAATTTGTGTTGTCATTGCAAACATGTCAAAAAGGCCAACAGATACCCCAATGGGTTCAGATAAAGGAAAGTGGAAGCATAGTTCACTTTCAATTGCCAAGAAAGTGAAGTTACTTCAGAGATTAGATAGAGGTGCTTCAGTGAGAAGGTTGAGGGAGGAGTATGGTGTTAGACTCTCCACCATCTATGATATCAGAAAACAGAAAGAACAGCTCATAAAGTTTTATGCGGAAAGTGATGTTCATACGAAAATGAGTAAGGGAAAAAGTATGCATAAGCCAAGATGTGATGATGTGGATCGAGCAGTGATGGAATGGTGGCGACAGAGGCGAAGTAAAAAGGTTCCTTTGTCTGGCCCAATGGTGGTGCAACAAGCTAAAATATTCCATGCACAACTGGGGATTGAAACTCCATGTGAGTACTCTTCTGGTTGATTAGCCAAATTTAAAAGGCGTCATGGCATCAGGCAACTGGAAGTATGTGGAGAGAAAGCCTCAGCAGATCATCAGGCAGCTGAAAATTATATTGATGAGTTCATCAAACTAATTGCTGATGAAAAGCTTTCATCTGAGCAAATGTACAATGCTGACGAGGGAGCACTGTTTTGGCGCTAAATACCACGAAAGACATGAGCAGCAGCAGAAGAAACGCAGCCAGCAGGTATTAAAGATGCCAAGGATAGGTTGATTGTGTTTGCGGCTGCAAATGCAGTTGGGACACATAAGTGTAAGCTTATGGTCATTATGAGAAGCCAGCGACCAAGATGTTTCAAGGGTTTGAGAGTATTGCCAGTGCATTATTATGCCGATAAGAAAGCATGGGTAACCAGGGTAATCTTACTGAACTGTTTTCAGAAGCATTTTGTCCCTCAGGCACGTGTTCATTGCACAGAAGCTGGCCTTGAGGAAAACTGCAAAATATACTTGCTGCTAGACAATTGCTCAGCACATCCCGATGCTGAGCTTTTGGTGAAGGATAATTCCATGGAATCTACTTACCTCCAAATGTTACATCACTGATACAGCCAATGGACCAAGGAATTTTGAGATCGATGACGTGTCTGTACAAAAACGAGTTTGAGGTGATGGCTTAATGCTGTGATCACAGGCATAGGAATAAAAGCTTTCTCTATCAAGGACACCATATGGGCAGCTTTGGATGCATGGAACTTGGTAACTGCAGACATCTTGGTCAATGCTTGGTATAACATCTGGCCATCAACTATGTTTGCTGACGATGATGCTCCTCAGGACTTTCAAGGTTTTTGTGTGTCCAGGGAGAAAGCAATGATTGCTCAACTTTTCGATTATGCAAGAGGGCTGACTTGCGAAGCTGCCCAGGAATTGAATGAGGACGATGTCGCAGAAGTCATGGACATAGACAACGATGCTCCCATTGTGCATGCAGTGATGGATGAAGAAATCATGCAGAAGGTTTTGCATCCAGAAGAAAAGAATGGAAGCAGTGAGGATGATGTTGATGCCTGTGATCAAGTCGAAAAAGTGCGCATTGACAAAGCAATCAATCTTTGTCAAGAATTAATTAACGCCTTAGAGCAACGAAGCTTCATAAGTGAAGAAGAAATACTGCAGGTCTACAGAATTCGGGAAAATTTAGTGAAAGAAAAGCCCAAATTATTTAAACAAACAACAATATTAAATATCTTTCAAAAGATGTTGCATCAGAAGGCCCAAGACCTACAGCGCGCAACTACACCAATAATTTCCACATTTGATAATCCTATTGCTGGCCCATCATCAGCCCCAGACATCATAGCTGAGCCCTCTACCTCAAGCACAACCTCCAACCAATTGTAACTGTACCTATTTATTTTTATTCTGTTTACCAAATAAAAGCCTTCATTTACTGTTTTAGATTTCATAACTTTACTGTTTTACAAATAAAACCCTTTATTATATTTCATGCTTTGAGTATTGTACATTCCTTTTCAAATTTGAAGATGGTAGCAAAAGATACTGGATGGGAAGCTCACATTAAGTATGGTGAAAATAGAAGCCTCTTTTAACCCAGGGGATGTTCCGACGAACTTTGCATTCAAGTACTGTACTGTACAGTCTACAGGTACAGGGGTACAGGGAATCAGACTACCTTCCAAAACATACAGGTTCAAAAACAAGAGAGGAAGACTTACCATGCGTTGCGAAGAAGCGAGGACGACAAGGCCTGCAAAGCGAAGAACTACAAAATGACTTAAAACCCGGAAATATTGGAACCTGGGCTCAGGCATTTCCGGCCTCGGGACGCGCTTCTGGCGCTCCGAAATACCCGAACCTGGGCTCGGGCATTTCCGCACTTCGGACATCAGAAACACATTCGAAAGTCCAGAAAAACACAAAGTCCGGAACGGCCCCGGTTCTGAGGGTTCCAGATTTTAGACGCTGCACCTATATCAGCGGTAGTGACTGAAGCAGAGACCATAACTGGGAATTTCTTCAGAGCTGTTCTCGTTTTGCCACCTGAAGTCTGGCAGAAATCCTGTTTAAGTGTGTAAGGGCCTAAAGATTGATGTGGGGCCAGGAGTGGAGCCTAATTTTGAACGAAAACTATTTTTGGCACTGTAGTCCTAATACTCCAACCCAATTTTTTGAAAAGGTAACAGTGAGAGTAGACCAGGGTAATCCAATAGATGTAATTTATCTAGATTTTCAAAAGGCCTTTGATAAGGTACTACATAATAGGTTAATGGATAAGATCAGGGAATGCAGAGTCAGGGGACAGGTAGCAGAATGAATAGCTAGCTGGCTTCAAGGCAAAGCAGAGAATAGGGGTAAAAGGGTAGCTATTCAGAGTGGCAGAAGGTGGGAAGTGGTGTTCCACAAGGATCAGTGCTGGGATCACTACTGTAAACAATTTATATTAACGATTTAGACTTTAGAATCAAAAACACAATTTCCAAATTTGCAGACGACACCAAATTTATGGGGGGGATAGTCAATACTGAGGAGGACTGCAACAAATTACAAGACAATAAACTTGCAGAATTGGCATATAATTGGCAAATGAAATTCAACACAGATAAATGTAAGGTATTACATTTTGGTAAGAAAAATAGGGAGGTCACATATTACTTGGAAAATAAGAATCTAAATGGGGTAGAGGAGCAAAGGGATCTCTGAGTACAAATACACAAATCACAAAGTATCGACAAAGGTTAACAAGGCTATTAATAAAAGCAAACCAAGCACTCTGGTTTATTTCTAGAGCGATAGAATTGAAAAGTAATGAAATTATGTATCGAACCTTGGTTAGACCACACTTGGAGTACTGCGTCCAATTCTGGTCGCCATATTATAAAAAGGATACAGAGGCACTGGCGAGGGTGTACCTATCAGTTTTTTTTTTCTCTTGAAAAGAAAAGGCTGAGGGGTGATCTAATAGAGGTCTTTAAAATTATGAAAGGTTTTGATAAAGTAGATACAGAGAGTGTTTCTGCTTATGGGGGAGAGCAAAACTAGAGACCATCAATATAAAATAGTCACCAAGAAATCAAATAGGAAATTCAGAAGAAACTGCTTTACCCAGTGTGTGAGAATGTGGAACTTGCTACCACAAGGAGTGGTTGAAGCAAATAGTATAGATGCATTTAAGGGGCGGTTAGATAAATACATGAGGGAGAAAGGAATAAAGGGGTATGCTGATAATTGGATGAGGAAAGATGGGAGGAGGCTCGAGTGCAGCATCGACTGGGTGGGCCGAATGGCCTGTTTCTGTATTGTATATTCTATGTAACATTCCTTTCATGTGTAACTCAATGTTTGGATGCAAGATTGCTCAATTTAACCTTCATTCATAGTCATTCTCTCTCTCTCCTGTCACATGCAGACACATGCTCACGTGCCCTCTTATTTCTCTCATTCTTGCTTGCTCGCTTTTTTTTTGTGCCCTTTGTTGCTCTTTTATTTTCCGTGTGTGTGTCACTCTTCCTGTCTTCCACTCTCTTTATTTCTTTCAACTCTTGTTTCTTTCTCTTTATTGCATAAAAAAGTTTTTCCTCGTATCATCTCTGGTTCTTTTGCTAATTGCATTAAATCTGTATCCTCTGGCTATTCTATGATTTCTTCCTCTTCAGTTAAATTCAGCATTCCCCACATCCTATGGGAAGGATCCACTCACGAAATCCCTCTCATGCCCAGTGTGGATTAGGATGTGGCTAAAGTATTTCAAGGAATGAACCCGCCATCTGCCACTTTTTGATGCAATCGTATGTGCACTATATACCCCCTTATTGGCCATAAAATACCCTCAAAGCCTTTCTTTCATTACTCTATCGACCAGCAGGTTCAAGGAAGATGCATGCTCCCTCATGCAATAAGGAGTTTCCAGTTTCTGCACTGCAGTATTTATACTAATATTACATTAATGGAACTACTCAGATATAATTTATAACTATTTCGTTCATGTTAGCCCAATACTGCAAAAATGAAACAATTTTAAATAAATAAAACAATTTTAAGTAAAATGAAAAATGCAATACTTCTGTGTCTCCCCTTCCTTCCTTTTGTGTCCATATTTGGTTTATGTTTTAATTTTAATTTAATCTTTTTCTTCTAACCTAACCTAATGGGCTGGATTTTCGGGTCGTTTGCGACCCGGTTTTTTGCCGGGTTTTAACCCTCTGCGGTGAAGAATGGGGCGGTCAGCTGTTTTGCGTCCGGGCGCTATCCTCAGATCGTTTTTTTGTGTGGCGCTTAGAAGCACCGCCGGGGAGAACTGCGCTGGGTGTGCAACGGCTCGCATTGCATCACCAGCAAAAGTTTCAACAATCACCCGACCCGTACGTCCCAAAACACATCCTGCTATGACCGCCAGGGAAATAAATATCCTGCTGGTGGCGGTGAGTTGGATAAACTGCAAAAAAGGTAAGTTAAAGTTTTTATTTTTTAAATATTTTTGCAGCGATTTGTGTGGTAAAGATATTGGCAATGTTTTTTGAATGTTTTGTGAATTTTTTTTCCCCCTCCCAAGTCGCCTCTCGGAGTGCTCCCAGCCCCGCACTAAAGTTGGTGAGGTTCCCGTTTTTGCACTACGAAAGTGGTACAACGCCTCCCTTTGCGCTGAAAGGCCCAAATGACAAAAGTTGCTCCACAAAGCGCAAACGTTAATCGGGCGGCAAATTTCCCGCCCCGTCTCTATTTTCGCCCTGAAAACGGTAATGCCGAAAAGCTAGCTGTCTTGTTTGTGCTTTTTGTGTAAGACAGAACTCATAGGGTAGATTTTCCTCTTTGCTGCAGTTGATAAATTGGTATTTCCCAGACACAATGAAAAGGAAAAAAGTGGTGGAGATCCATTACATCAAATCTTCACTGCTACTGCACTGCTCTGGGATTTCCTGCGGCTTTCCCAGACACTGTAATTAGGCCTGTGCCTGGAGGACAGAGGCCCAATGTTCCCAATTAAACGACACAGGAAGGGAATTCCCAGAATCCCCCTCTGCTTTGTCTATCAATTGGGCACTTCACCATAGGAACGGCTGAAGTTATTTGTTGAGAACGCCTATTGCGACACCCCTGTGGACCAGCGTTTCTGCATGATGCCAGGGGTTGGCCAAAGATG